>NC_072731.1:74361995-74961995 GCF_026930045.1 Uloborus diversus | reverse complement strand
ACACCATTGGAAAAAGCGAAATTTTTTACTCCAGATCTCTTTCGAACTATGGTCGAAAAACTTAGCTTCTATCTTCAAAGGAAAAAACGTTACAAGGGTTTTTAAATCAAATTCGAAAAATGTCATTTTGATTCAGGTTGTCAACCATTTTATTTTCGCGTTTCCACGGTTACCCTTTTTGAACCCATTGCTTCCTTACACGAAATAAAATAAGTGTTTCCATGGTTACGCTTTCGCATTGTAATTTCTTAAAAGTATTTTAATATCTGTCGCCATCGTTTGAAAGGGTAATTTTGAATCTTTTTCTTTTTTTTTCTTTTATTTAAGCCTGATTGTTGAATATATGCCACTTGACACAATTTTTATTCTCAAGGTAGACCGGGCAACGCAGCTCTTAATATATGAAGATTTTAAAGCTACTGTTAATCTGATTTTATACTTTTTTGTTTGTTTGGTGAAACATTTATTATTGCCAAAGAAAAAAACATCCACTTCACTCGCAAAAGGGCTGGGTTCCGGTAGCGTGGTCGCTTGGCGCTGATCAGTTCAGTCTTAGGATTATTGTTTTAAAGCAACCGTAAATGTAATTCATTGTTTTGGCGATTTGTTTTGAAAGAAAAGAAATTTTTGAATTGTTTTTATCCGAGCGGAATGTACGACATTTTCTTCTTTTTTTTTCTAACGATGATTTTTGAATGTTCCACTAGATGTTTTTTTTTTTCGTTCGATGGATGGATTATGATAGCGTGGTTGCTGGGCGAGTTTGACGATAAACAATAGAGTTGCGGAACTATTTTTACATTTAAAAGATATTATTTGATGTCTTTTATTTGTTTATTTGGCGAAATATTTTAAATTGCAGTAAAAACCGCTTAACTCGCTAAATAGGGTTTTAAAGCAACTGTAAATCTAACAATTTGACGAAAAGTTTTAAATTCCAAAGAAACTTTAATAGTTTTTTTTTTTTTTTTTTTTGAAAAGGTGTGTGCGCTTTTTTTTGTATAAAATGGTGTATCGGGCACCGAATCGGACAGGAATAATGCACACAATAGGACAAAAACATTACTAATTAACTTCACTTGCAATGAAAAGAAGTAATATTTCAAATGTTTACTTTTAAAAATCGTAACTGAATAAAAAAGATTACTGCAATCGATTAGATTTTATTCAGAAATTCTTTGAACACAATGTGGATGTGTAATAGTGTCGACGATCTGGGGGGGGGGGGGATCATGACCCCCATGATCCGTTTCCTGTATATGTCCCTGCTGGCGGCATCGTTGAGGGTATTGGATTAGGTTCCTTTGGAGAAAAACACCGGCGGAAAGAGCATCGTGACTACTAAAGGAAACTAATGATTTCGTAAGTTTCATGGTTTTGTGTCGGAAGTTTTTTGCAATCGATGTTAATGAGTTCCATATGTTATGTTTTACTTCTAGAAGACATGACTATATTGCGAAACTTTAACCCCTTAACGTGTTAGAGCTCAGAAAGCATTTTTAAAAAATCCGCAGCGAAACGATTTTTGCCTTCCCATAGAAGCAAAAAATTACTTTCCAAATTCTTAAATTTGGGTATCTAAACACTTTGTAGTTAACGACACATTTCGAAACATTTGAATGACTTCGGAAAAAATATCACTTAACACAGTGGTGCTCAATCTTTTTCTACACGAAGGCCGTAACTCATATAAATATTCTCGCGAGTCAGAGCACGCATAAAACTTCAAAATTTTTACAACTTTTCACAAAACACGGGAAAATACGGAAAAGGACAGAAAATTATAAGTCAATAATTGTTGTTATCAATTACTATGCTTTTTTTCCTTTAACATGTGTGTTTGCAAAACCAATTTCTGAATATTTGGCACCACCGCGTCTCAAGCCGGATTCCTCCTGCGGGCGTAGGTTGGACACCACTGACTTAAACAAATTTGTAATAACGTCTGTTATCTCTTTATCAACAAACTAAGCGTTTTCTAACTCTTCCTTTGAAATAAAATGAGCTGATATGTGAATCACATGACTTCCTTTTACTCCAATTTAATGTCATTTTCCCATTATTGGCAATTTTATCGTGATTCAATTGCTTATTCTCTAAATATCACCAACGGTGGCCAAATCGAAACCAAAGTTAAAATTAACCCCCTCCCCCGCCAAATTTGTCTCCAAGTGGGCGACAAAACTTGGCGACCAAAAGACTGGCGATATATCGCCAAGTATCCGACAAATTATAACACCACTTGAGTTTACATCGAAATTAACAATGATTTTCCCCCCAAAAAGAGGCAAAAGACCCCTTTAGAAACATCCGAATGCAACCAAAAAGGGAGGCGCACAACTAGACCCCACTAGGTGTCTGCGTACCAAATTTCAACCTTCTAGGACATACCGTTTTTGAGTTAAGCGAGATACATACACACATACACACATACACATACATACATACGTACATACGGACATCACGAGAAAATTCGTTGTAATTAACTCGGGGGTCGTCAAAATGGATATTTCGGGTGTCTGTAGTTTCCTAGGCACATATCCACGTGTGGTCGAGTCGAAAAAAAAAAAAAAAACTCAACATTCATTTGGGGGTGAGCAAAATGAAAATTAAAGCCGATTTTTGAGTGAAATTTTTTTCGCGAATACAATACTTCCTTTTTTGTAAAAGGAAGAAAAAACATTTTTTGAAAGTTTTCTTTTCGTAGAGCATCTAAACGGCCAGCAAAATTTAGATGCTGGGATTTTTGGGGAAAAAGTTTTACTTTTCTTTTGCGTAATGGCAACGTAAAATATTATTCCCGAACGAATTTACCGTTCACGAGAAATTATCGAAAACTCGTTGTGAAAACACGAGTTTTTGATCAATTAGTAATCAATTTAAATGAAACGCAAATCATAAAAAAAATACCGCTGTTTGTCCAAATAATGACACAAAAACTGCTATTTTGTCTCTGAATTTAAAAAGGTTACATATACATTTTTCTTTGCATTTACCCAGAGTCAAGTAGACATTCGTAAATAGATTTATTAAAAGAATTTTTATAAGTGTCTAATTCAATGCGATGGGAATAAAAGGTAATAAATGCATCCCCTCACCACCTCCCCCCAAAAAAGTTTTCGAATAATTCTTAATCTAAAAATTCGGGAAAAAAAAGACAACTTGTTAAATGAACCTATGCGATTTTTGTACTAAAACTTAAAGTTAAAGATTTGTTTTCTGGAAAATGCTTGCCTCTTATTATGCCGCAAAAAGTAATAAGAAGAGGTGATATTTCAGAAGTAGGTCCGGGAATTTCATTTTGGCGATGCAACAAACAAAGAAAAAGGGAAACTCTTTGTTGTTTTGAAAAATTAAAATAGTAATTACAAATGAACAGTTGAAATAATACTGATAAAAAGTATCTTTTCTATAAAATTTGATTAGAAAATATAATCTTAAAATAAAATTTAGGAACATCCATGATTATCTTTTATTAAGATTATTTAGTAAGGGCCGCGGAAATGTACGCTTCAAACATTTTTAACTCAAAAAAAAAAAAAAAAAAGTATTCAGTACACTATTCACTAGGTCGCACATTGGATATGTCTGCCTAGTTGGAAACTATGGGGTCTGGCTCAAATTAAAGTATTGTGCATAGAGTAAAATTAGCATAATATGGGAGGGAAGAACGGCGACAAAACTAACATAGTACACGCCTTTTGGCGTCATTGGCTATACAAAACCATGCTTCATGGTTCTTCAGTTTAAAAAATTAAAAAAAAAAAAGAATGAATAAATAGGATGGCTTTATAGGGGCTGCTGAAACATTCCCATATGTAATTTTTTTGTTGAAAAAAAATTGTCCTGAAAATCATTGCTAAGTGGAAAAAAAATGCATGGGTCTCCGAAATATATTTAAAATAGAGAGAGAAGAAAACAGTTAAATGCAAAGAGAGATTCAAAGTATGGTGATGAATACTCACACCAGCAGTTTGTAATCTTTGAATGTAAAAATCGTTAGTAAATCAAAGTTTGATCAAGAAATGCTGGAGGCACTTCTATACTAATAATATAAATCGGAAGAGTAAGTTTGTTTGTTTGAACGTGCTAATCTCAAGAACAACTGGTTCGAGTTAAAAAAATTCTTTTTGTGTCGAATAGTCCATTTATTGAAGAAGGCTATAGGCTATAATTTAGATTGATATTTTAATTAGAAAAAAAAAGTTATTCATTGTTTTATGTGATTTTTAGCAGTTTCTATTACTTTTTACCCCACATACCCCGATCCAAATTGCGCCAGAAAAATATTTTTTGTACTAAAATATAGAAAATTTATTTTTAAGAATGATTAAAAGAAAGATTTTGCAGGTAGAGTGATTTTTGTATTTTTTTTTTTTTTATGAATTTTTGGGAAAAAAAAAAAACTGTACTTAGCATTTTTTCCTGGATTTAATTTTTCTAATCTTATTCCCCAAAAAGTATAAAGGCCTCTTTTCTGAAATTTAACTATGTAATAGTAAAGCCATTTCGCCTTCTTCAGAAAAAACGAGCTGATGTGTGCATCACATGACTTCCTTTTACACCAATTTAATGCTATTTCCCTATTATTGCAATTTTAATGGGATTCTCTCTCTAACTCTTTAAATATCACTAGCAATGGCCACATTGAAAGCAGATTTAAAAAAAAAAAAAAAAAAATCGCCAAATTTTTCGCCAAGTTGGCGACAAAACTTGGCAACCAAAAGACTGGCGATATATCGCCAAGTGACCGCCAAATTATAACACCACTTGAGTTTGCATCGAAATTAACAATGATTTCCCCCCAAAAAGGTGCAAAAGACCCCTTTAGAAACACCTGAATGCAACCAAAATAGGAGGTGCACAACTAGACCCCACTACGAGTCTATGTACCAAATTTCAACTTTCTAGGACATACCATTTTTGAGTTATGCGAGATACATACGCACATACGCACATACGCACATACGCACATACACACATACGCACATACATACAGACGTCACGAGAAAAGTCGTTGTAATTACCTCGGTGATGGTCAAAATGGATATTTCGCGTGTCTATACATTCTTAGGCACTTTTCCGCATGTGGTCGAATCGAAAAAAAAACTCAACATTCATTTGGGGGTGAGCAAAATGGAAATTAAGGGCGATTTTTGAGTGAAAATTTTTTCGCGAATACAATACTTCCTTTTTTGTAAAAGGAAGTAAAAAAATATTCAAAAATACGCTATAATTTTTTTCAGCGCGGATCACGGCACGACTTCCAAGCATAGTCGAAGTATTGTCAATCTTCAGTTTAGGATGGTCATTATGTCATGGAAATGACGTCATGGCCACGTGATCCAACTGCAGCGCAAAACCCTTCTTTTTCCGTCCCCAAAGCTGGCTTGAAGGTGAGTTTTTAAAGCTTAAGTTTTGAGAAAAATTCCGGGAAAATGTTCTCAAACCCCATTCTTTGTCCTAACGTCATTAAAGAAAAGATAGCCTACACATGAGTATTTAGAACTGCAATTTCGAAAAACCATGAGAGTGCTCCCAACGTAACCGCCGAGAAACACCCTCTCAATCATTCATTCACCATCATTCATGGTCGAATAAATTTTGTTTAATTTTAAAAAACTCCCTGAGGTCTTCCGAACCTGTCCTTCTCCTAATGTTACCGAAGATCCCCAAAAATTTCATTGTTAAGGCTGCAATTCAGAATTTTTTTGCGGAAGATCTCCCAAATTCCCTACCCAGTAACAGTATTGAAAATTACGTACAATTGCGAAAATTGAATTTCAATTTCCAAAATTAGCCAGTGGAGAACTCCGAATCTCTTCACCCATTAACATTACCAAAAATCTTCTTAAACTGCGTTTTTTACAGATCGAAAATTTTTCGAGAGAATTCCCGTCTCTCTTTCTCTTGCGAACATCATCGAAATAAGTCTTAAATTTCGCTTTTAGTGCGAAACATTTACGAAACATTTCTGTGCGCAAACCCCTTCCCCCCCCCTTTCATCAAAAGTTTTCTTAAAATACGTTTTCGGAGCTTTAATTTCAAAAAACTGGCGGTGCACTCAATTTTAACAAAAAAAGCCTACAACCGAGTTTTTAAGACGTTCATTTCAAAAAACATTTCTGGGAGATGGCTCCCGCATCTCTTTTTCCCTTACTATCATCATAGATCGTCGAAAATTACATTTTTCGAACTACAATTTTCAAGTTTTTCCCGGGGAGAGCTCCGGACCCCCATTTACCTGTCATAATCAGAAATAATTCACAATTACGTGAAGGAGTTTGAAATTTTACAGAAACAGCATCGGACTCTCCCCCGGAAAACCCCTTTCCTGAACGTAAAATGTTCAAATATAACGTACAATGGTATTTTGGGTTCTTAAACTTGGAAAAATTAAGCAGAGAGGCTATCCTGGACCTCCTCCCCAACTTAAAAAATAGTCTAAAACTACGTTTTTATATCTTCAATTTCGAAAAAATGCCAGGAGGAAGCCCTCTGACACCCCCTATTTCTGATTGAATATTATCCCTGCGATCAAATTTATAATACTTTCTCTAAGGTCTACTAATATGGCCAATGATAATAGAATACTAGTGATATGACTATCCCTGTTAAAAAGCTAAATCTTCTCTCTCTCTCTCTGCATATTGGAACATACGTTTGAAACAATTAAGTGGCCGCCAAATGCGTACACCCCTCCCCCCTCCCACCGCAGATTTTTGACCTAGCGACGGCCCAGCTCTCTTAAATATTGTTACAAATTATGTAGATGCAAGTTATTTTTGTGATTAATTTGTTGTAATCTGGCTAAATTTGGCGTTTATTCCATTATTTTTCATCTTAGTAACCTAATCTGTAAATGCAACCCCCTAACATTCGACTTAAGTATACGGTCCCCACCTCTTTCCGAACGATAAGATTCGTGAATGGAATAAAAAGAAAATATGAGAAATTTGTAGAACATTGTAATATTTTCTGGATATTTCCTTGCTCGGTATAAAACGCTGGGTTTCTTGGGAATGGAGGAGAGAGTTAGTTTGCTTTCTAACTGTGGAGTCTCGTTTTCAGCGTTCCGCTGGAAGTGTGTATATTAGCCCTTGCGCTGTGCTTTTGCGTATTTTGATGTAAATACGTGTGTGACCGTTTAGTTTACGGTGTTAATTGATATTTGCCTAATTGCTATGCTTAATTTAGCAGTTGCAAACGATATTTCTTGTACATAGTTGTTAATAAATCTCCTGTGTTTTCTCAAGAACTCTGTCGTCATTTAAAGAAAGTTTGAAGTTTCACTGAACTCGTAACAATATTACCTACTTTTTTTTAAATTTTTAGGTAGCTTACTGTTTTATTATTACTTTAAATATTATTTTAATTTCGAATGTCACATTCAATTCATCAAACTTCTTGCAAAAGTATTATACTGGTGTAGTGTATTGATATTTTTAAAGAAGGTGTGAACTTTTATGTTAAGTTCACAGATTAAGTGTTTCGCTATGAAATGAAGAAAACTGAAATGCTTTGAAAAGTTTATAAAGTATTGGGGACCAATAAAATGTATTGAAATAATCATGTTATATACAAGGATTTTTATCTTAATATTTGAAAAATGTAACTTCAGTACCTCAGGGCCATACTAACGTAAGTCACATTATTGTTCCTTTGCAGGAGAGCGAAAAAGTTTTCGTCTTCTTTACTAATAATAAAGCTGAAAGTCTCTCTGTCTGGATGTCCGGATCTCTGTGATGCGCATAGCGCCTAGACCGTTCGGTCGATTTTCATGAAATTTTGCACAACGTTAGTTTGTAGCATGGGGGTGTGCACCTAGAAGCGATTTTTCGAAATTTCGATGTGATTCTTTTTCTATTCCAATTTTAAGAACAAAATTTTCATAAGATGGACGAGTAAATTACGAAATTATCATAAGGTGGAACTGTAACATGGGCATAAGCCAATTGGCGAGATACGAAATTATCATAACGTCGAACCGTAACATGGGTACAAGCCAATTTGAGTGATACGAAATTATCATAACGTGGAACCGTAACATGGGTACAAGCCAACTGGCGAGAAAATTCACCATACATTATTTGTAAATATACAGACGAACAAAATGACCTTTTAATTTTTCTATTACGGGTAAAGCCGTGTGGGTACCACTAGTGTTCAAATAAAGGAAGGAGCTCGCGTTCTTTTTAAGTAATTATAAAGGATTTTTTATAGGATTGTGTTGAGATGAGTTGATGCGGAATAAGATTCTACATATAAAGCGGTAATAATCTGAAAATTGCCATTTTTGGACTTAAGTCAGTCTGGCTCTGAGGTACAGATTTGAGATGTGTAAGATGTTTTGTCTTTGTTATAGATTGATTTGTTTTACCTCTAATTCCTCCCCCCCCCCCCATTTCCTAACTTTAACCAGGGTTGTGGAACCTTGGGACAGCTTACCGGAAGAGGTGGTAATGAGTAAGGGAGTAGATAGTTTTAAGAGGGCCATTGATCTTCACTGGGGATTGTAAATTGACTAGGACCAGTCTAGCTGGGCCCAGAGCCTGTTGCTGGTCGTCACTTTTGTATTTGTATCTGTAATTTGTTTTTGTAGAAAAAGTATTAAAAATGTATACTTAAAAGTGTAGAAAAGTATTACATAGTGTTATTAAAAGTTGAAATAAAACACAAGTCAAAGAATATACAACTGACTAGTTTATTGTGCCCAGGTGTATTAAAAATGACGATGAATAACAAAAAAATCATAATCTGCATCCACCATGAAAAGAAAGAAATGGAACCTTAACTTATTAACACGTTTTGGCCTTCTTTGTCTGTGCGCAGAAATGAATATTTGTACATTAAATAGGCCATGCGGTTGGGACCAACCTATCACTTAATGTTGAAATTCGAATGTATGAGAAAAAGTTACGCTCTAATTAATTCTTCGGGAAGGACTAACATACTGATCACAATAATTAATTCTTTTTACTGAGCCAATAATGTATGATAACGAACAAATACCTTTGTGCTTGAAAATTAAATGAATGAATTTCCAACGTTTTAATGCACAAAAATTGCAAATTACTGCCGTTACGTGTTATAAATGAAAGTGGGATAGTTTAGAAACAAAAAGTTAAGCACATGCATGTTCACACAAAGAGACTGTTGCTCGTTTAAGGGAATTTTACTGCCTAATTTGTTATTCAGTCATCGTCAGTAAGGACATAAACGTTTTCAAGACCTTCTCTCGGCAATCATTTGTTCTGTGGTACTAATTTCAATTGCTTATCGAACTTATAATCAGTATCACCTTTTACAATGATTGCTTAGCTAGCAATAAAGTACGAGGGGCGTTTCAAAGACAATGCACGTTTTGTTTTACTGACATGTTTACTGGTTATCAATATCTTTTTAAAAGTCTCCAATGTAGTCTCCTTTCTTCAAAATAATGGAGTTTCAAAGTCATTGAAGCTTTTGAATTCCTCCATCCAACATGGCATCTTTATTCATCTGTCGAATTGACTCGGGTACCGACGGTAGAAATGGCAGCTAGTTCTTTTAACTTTGGAAATAAGTTGATGTTTGTTACGCACTCAGAGAGAGACCCATCAGTACACTTTTTTCTTTTCAAATGGTGTCTAAAAGTCTAGTTGATCTCTCTGCTGCTTTACCGGTGTAATTCATATTGTGGGTCATTACACTGTTAAAACTGGTTGCATATGGCAACTTTCAGGGTAAAAAGTTGTAGTACCAATGGCCCCTCTTAAAAGTGCCATTTGGCTCCCTATGGCACCCTAATAGTACCTTTAACGGTGCTATTTGGTTCTGTATGGAACCTCGTAGGGTGCTTTTGACTCCCTCCGGTACCCTTAAGTGTGACATTAGTGGCAAAATGGCACCCTAAAAGGGATGATTCGGGTGCTACAAGTTTTCCCAATAAAGTGTCATGTGCAACCTGCAGTTTTAGCAGTGTAAATAAAGTTGAAATGTATCCAAACCGTTTAAACTCCATCAGAGTGAAAAAAGACTACATTGAAAGTTTGTCAAGAGATACTGCCAACGGAACCAAATAGGCAACTAGGGTTTTGAAAAAAAGCACTACTTTTTGAAATGATCCTGTTATCGTGTGCGCTATGATTTGATGCCTTCGTGTTCCATTTCATCTTATCAAGGCGGTGCAAGGAACTGACACAGACAGAACAAGAACCAAAGTATGCACACCGTCTTTAGATAAAATATGCAGTCACTGGCCACAAACAGGAAGATAGAAGCTCTCCTCTCTGATGCTGTACATTAGTCAGAATAGGTACACAATGCCCGTTCAGATCATTGAAGTACTGGTTTCTTTTTGTATTTTTGTACAATAAAACCTTTCGTGATAGGCGTTTGTTCAAAATTACATGAGTAATCGTGAACGTAATCACATTGGTTTCGAAAATGAAGGTTTCCGATTTCTCGAAGCAGCAGTTGCGTGAGGTATCATTTCTACAAAGGCCAACAGCGAGTTTGTGCATTTAATAAACAACTTAATGGATGAACTTATTACTTATTTATGAACTTTTTTATTATTTATGAATGAACTAATTTATTATTAACGTATTTCTTATTTAATGAACTTATTAATATAAGAACCAAGTTATCAGTAACTGAGTTAATAAATTACCAAATTTCATTTCATCTTTTGATCGTGGTCAAACCGTGATACTTCTATGTCGTGTTTCGTCAAACATGTTTTTTTGCTTCTCAACCCATCTTTGAAGAAGTCTGACTGATGTCAAGGGGAACGTTAGCTAAAAACATCCTGGATGGATCATACTAAAGCCCTCAATCTTAAGTAGCGACAGGTCCGCCATCTTGGAGCTGAATGTCGCTTCCATCCTAATCTGCTATGATGAATTAACGTGTTTTGCTACTTGATTGTGGTTTCTTATGATTTCCATATTAATCTACAATCAGAAAACACCATAATTAAAATGCAAAACACGCTACTTCATCACAACAGACATAGGAAAAAAGCGGCGTTTAGCCCCAAGATGATGGACGTGCCGCCGCTACCATGGGCTACCATGAGCAGCAGCGTTTCTCAACCTTTTTTGACCCGCGGAGAAGCAAGAACTTTTCAAAAAAAATAATAATAATAATAATAATAAATACATAAAAATCGAGGACCTTTGATAGTTTTTTTCCTGTTATTTTCCTTTTATTTATTTATTATTTATTTATTTATTTATTTTTTTGCATGCATCAAAAAAAAAAAAAAACTTCCATTTGTGAACCGTTATTCCGGACACGCGATAATTAATCACAAAATTCACATAAAAGATATATTTGATTTATTATTATGGAGTTTTCCAGGGTCTGGATGCTAGATAATGTGAGCTGAATGTCTTTTTCTTTTCTTTTTCAAGAAGAAAATTTTTTTTAACGAAAACGAGGAAAAATCTCTGAGGACCGGTCAAATTTTTCTGCAGACCGGTACCGGTTCGCCGGACCACCGGTTGAGAATCACTGCTTTAGACCATAGGATAAAGTTGATTTTGTAATTGAGTACTAAACCTTTTAGCGTACTTTGACTAGTTGCATTTTTATTAACCAAATAGAAATTTTCTTCTGAATGGGAGCAACTTGATTTTAGCAACACTGCTGTTTCTAAAAATAAGTTCAACTATTATTCGACTTCAACATAATTATCGACCACGTAGGTTTAAACGTAAGCCTTAAAGTTGTTGATATTGAACTTTTTGTCAGAATATACAACAATTTAGTTATATCTTGCAATTATTGTTGCAGTTTGATTATTTATTCGCTGCTATAAGGTAGTTTAAAGCGAAAAAAATACGCATACATTGCTTAATTTTTAAATAATAAATTTCTCTAACATACTTTCTTCTATATGCGCTTGTGCTTCCAAATAAAAAAAAAAGATTACTAAACAACTTGATAGGTTAGAACTGCTTCTATAAAGAATATTTATCCGAAAATTATAAAGTATGCATAATATTTCACATAATATTTGAAAATTAAATCATACAGAATTATTATTATTTTTTTTTTTTGACTCACCTCGGTCTTTTGTATTTAGCTACATTTCTAGAGACTGTCTTTGTATGGTTTATGAAACTTCTTAATCGGATTACTTGCCGTTCATAAAATAAAATAGTTTATTTTTACTCCTGACGAGAATCATTGCCATATCACAGTTAGAGGTAGATAAAGTGTAAAAACATTTCCAACATGCACACATTGGCATTTTAAAATTAATTATATAAATAGATTATTTTGAGTCAGAAAATCTATTAACTTGGGAGTTTTATTTTATTGTATTAAGTATTTTAGCTTGCAAAAGAGGTGAGTAATTAAAACAGAATCTGCCAAAAAGAAAGCTTTGCTACAAACGTATTATAAATGTAAAACTAAATATAACGTTTTCTTTTGTGTTTTATGCATATAAATTGGAAGTATACATTCTCATTAGAAGTCAATATTTATGTCGGCAACAGAGGTTATTATTTCTTTCATTTTCAACAACGGCAACTAAATAATTTCACTTTGTTTTGCAACTATTATTTAAAAAGACGTACGATGTAGTTTAATTTTCATGTTTTTGCTCAAAACTAATTTGTCATATCAAAATTAAAAGGTTTTGACACATTCAACATTTTATTTTTATAAGAAAACTTAGTATGAATAATTATATTATTTAAAACTGCTGTCAGCCTTCATCGAGACATCATTTCTTACTTGGTAATGGGCGAACAGCATTTAGCTCTGCATTTTGTAGACGAAATTTCCTTCTACAATGGTCTGATTTCGTGAAATGTTCCAGTTCGTTGATATTTTTTCAGAATGTTATTTCAATTTACATCGTAAAAATAATTGCACTTTCAAATTAATCATACTTTTCGTTAATTCTTTTCAAGTTCAAAAGAATAATTAAATTTCTTCTAGGTATACATCTTTTTTAAAGTATACATGAGTGCAATAATAAAATAGATGCAGCATATGTGGTAATAGGGCAAATGCAGTATTTAAATTTATTTATTTACTTAATAATTTGTGAGCTGGTTAAACAGATTTCTAACCAGTAAACAACTTATATTTTGAACTCCTTTTCGTAAAACTTTTCTTAGATATATTTAGAGTGTGAAATGAGGATTTTTTTTTTTTTTTGAAAATTAGACTCAAATTGCTTTACTCAAGATAAAGCAAGAAGCTAAAATAAAGCGAAGATCTGCTTTAAAGCATGAACTTTCTGACTTAAATTCATTGTATAATTTAGTATTTCCCAAAGCTTTAGCGTCTTTTTTTTTTTTTCAATTATGTCAAGGAAGTAATAAATCTGTTGATTATATCGAGTTACGTGAATGAAATAAAATTGACTGCTTTCAAAAAATTAAATGTTTTAACAAAATATTTCTTAATTGATGAGATCTCCAGAAAACGGCGATTCTGAACTTGAGGTAAAAATTAATATGCCTCAACGAATGAGTCTGAAACATTTCCAACGGGCAGTCTCACGCTTTGCTTATAGCCTAGCTCGTAGTGAAGGATGTGCTCTGATTTAACCCCATTGACTCCTCCAAAGCTGAATGCGTTCTAATGATCCCCTTACAACTGCTCTCGTCTTGAGAAGTGACATCATCCGTCGTTCCGGTGACGGCGCTACGACATTCGCCCGCATTGACCCTCGACTTGGGGTCGAGGTCTGAAGGCTTCCGCTGTCCTCGAGCCACCAGCTTGAGTTTCCGTAGTCCCTCGGACCCGTGGTCTTCAATACTGTGCGGAGGAGGGCGGGGCCACCGCCCCTCCCCCCTCCACCTCATCGAGCCAGGACGCCGGGCTCGGGGGGAACTCTGGGAAGATGGGGGCGCCCCGACCCTGGCTCAGGTCCTGGGGCCCCATGAGGCGGGGGGCCCCGCCGTTGTGCGGGTGTCCGTAGGCGTCCGCTGCGTAGTAGGGCGGCGGATAGGGACTGTGGCTGCCGGCCAGGTAGGGCGGCGTTCCGGGCCCCGGGTAGGCGTGGCCCTGGCCCAAGCTGTAGACCCCCAGACCGTTGGGGGGCGGCGGCGATGGCCGTAGGGAAGAGTCCGTCTCGCCCATTTGAGAGTTGCCGCCCATGGGGGTACCGTATGGCTCGTCATCTAAACACAAAGGAAAAAAAGGAAACGATGTCAATGAGGAATGCATTGGAACGTATCGTGATATAACAAGCTGAATGAAACACCATTTAAACGTCTTCGATGGGAGGGAGGGAAGCTTTAAAACTGCTGATGTGAACCACGGAAAGCCTTAAAAACTTATAGTATGCTTGCACAAGTTCATACAAGAAAATAATTTGATAGTTTCATCAACATTTCACTTTATAATTAGTATTAGATACTCACTTTTGTTTCTTGTCAGCAATTAAAAAGCTTATTCACCCACCAATGACAGAGAAAAGGCTAACAAAAAAGAATATCATTCCTCCTGTTTATTTTATTCAAAGTTATGTTTCTCAAGGGTTTGCTAACACACGTCCTGGCATACTCGTTCAATCGTACTTGCACAAGCAAACTTGAACTTGTGTATGACAATTTTCTCTTGTGCAAGTTTCGTTTTTGTGAAAAATCGTCCTACTCGAGCACGCTGTCTCACAATGCGAGTAGTACACTTGAGCGTGTGAGGTATATTTAGATAAGATGTAATTTTCAATCCAATTTCCCGCCTATGTTCGTGGGGAAAACTCCAGGGCCTACTTTTAAAATTTGGAAAGTAAGAACAATAAGGATAGTTTGATGTTGTTGTAACCACAAATAACATGATCATAAAAACAGGCGGTGTTTCTGCTTCCAGTGATTTCACTTCTGTTTTTAATGCCACCACAATTTTGACCCAAGATCCTCAAAGGGGTCACTGGTTGTTAGCAACCAGAAGAACCATGTGCCAGGAAAACTTTTCTAGCAGCAGGACAGATTTAATGCACATCAACCTGACGGACTTTGGGCGGGCCGAGGCCAAAAATATCTTTAGGGGCCCTTTGTAAATGACATTCCGCTTTTTTTTTCAACATTTTCGATCCACTACCCCCCCCCCCTTCCTTCGTCACGAAGTGTCAAGTAGCCAGCCACTTCCTGTTACCCTCTCCCTTCCCTTTGTCACAAACTTTCTCAATTTCACGAACTCTCCTCCCCCCCCTCAACGTGTGGCATTATTTGTGGACAGCCCATTTCACCACAAGATCAGCTGTCATGTCCTCTCAAAAATTTAAATATATCAATTATTAAGATGTAAAACTCTTTAAACAGACCGTGTTAAATGAAGTCGGTAAGTTAGTGGAGTGAACTTAATGGAACTGAATAAGAGATATGGCGTCGTCTATCTGAGTGACAACGTTAAACAACCTGCATCTTTAACTTCCAGATAAAATTGAGAGAAGTTGAATTGAAAGAGTTTCAATGCATTCGATGCAGAAAATAACCAGATCTTGATCCGTCACATCGAACCCTCAATTATAAATCTGAACTATCATCGTTGTTGTTGACGTGTTCACAGTTAATAAACGCTATGAAAGATTTGGAAGATCTTTATTTATTTACAAATAAGTCAACAAAAGAAAGATTTGAGGGAATAACATCCAGGGCACCACTGAAAATCAAATCCACAATCTCTGGCATATAAAGTGAAGCTTCTACCACAGATCCAAGGACGTATTATCTGAACAATTATCACATTGGACTAGGGCTGCAGAGTCGGAGGAATAATGACAGACTCTGACTCCAAGAATTTTAAAGCCTTCGACTCCCAAAATCAATATGACTCCGCAAGAACTGACTGAGTTGTGGACTTTAAAGGAAAATGGCAGTCTCCTACTCTTGAAATTTTAAACCTTCTACTCCCGACTTGACTCTGACTCCTTTACCCCAAACTCAGTTCGATTCCGAAGCCCTATATTAAAAACAAATATTAAATGATAAATCTCTTAAATTATAATGATATTTCGCTTACTTGAAACTTAACGTAATGTAGAGCATTGATCATGAAAACGATCGTTGGAATTTATTACTTTTATAGGAATTTCAAACGGTTTAGTCAAAACGGTCTTTGCATTGATTAAAAAAATAATTGTCTACGAAACCCCTGTCAATGACCCGAAAAATCTTCGCAGTTTTTGAAGTCTGGCCTCATTTTTGGCTGCTGCAGTGAAGTTTTTTTCTACTCTTTTTTGCTTCAGACTCAGACTGAAAGAGAAACCTTATTCATATACATACAAGGGGCATTCCCTCTCTTCCGTAAACCTGCGAAACCCTTCAAAACCAAGAATAATAATATAGGAAGAGAGGCAGGAAAAGGAAAGCATAAAAGGAAAACTTTCGAAGAACGGGGGAAGCCCGAGTGACGACAATAGAGCACGTCTCGTTCCGCTCTCAGTACTCCCCCCCCCCTCCACCCCATTTTTTTCTTCTTTCTCTCATCCTCCTCCACAGTATGCTGTTTAGTTTCAAACAACTGTTGACGATCTCGGAAGATTCTCTTAAAATGAAAAAAACCTATTTTAATTTTACTATTTGCTTAATATAGTAAAGCTCAAACTTCTCTCTCATCCACAAAAGCTTGCATAGCTCAAGATTTACTAATTTTACTGCATTATAAATTTCCTTATATCCGTTGGTGTTGTCTTGTCTCAGCTAGGCTGACAATTTCAGTTTCGCTGCTTCACTTTTCCATCTGTACCGTACTTTGGCATGAAGTCCGGCTTTCACAGTAGGGTAGACCGGGGCGCGTTTACGCAGTTCCCTTTTCCCAAAACGAGTAATAACTGGAGAGCCAACAGTCATGCCAGATTGATGCTGCACCCTAGCTAATATTCTCACAAGGTTTTGAGCATCAGTCGAGTTTCGGTCTAGCATGCAGAAAGGATAATCTGTTGTTTAGTAAGTTGAGTAGATTTTGTGCTGAACGTTTTGCTGCTTATTGTGAGTAAATAATACACAGTTAAAAACGAAAAATAAAAAATATTAATTTGAATTTTTGGCATCTTGAATTCAAATTATGTTTTTCGCAATCAACGAGCGTGTGTGTGTATGAATGCGAGTGTGTTTGTGTAGGCGCATGGGTGTGGGTGTGTGTATGTATGCATGTGTGTGTGTGCGTGTTGTGTATGCAGTGCTGTGTTTGTACGCGCGTGTGTGTGTAGGCGTTCGTGTGTGTGTGTATGTAGGCATATGTGTTTGTGTCTGTGTGCAGGCATGAGTATGTGTATGTGTGTGTAGGAGTGTGTGTTTGTGCGTACGCATGAGTGTGTATATGTGTGTAGGCGTGTGTGTGTATGCGTTTGTGTGTAGGATATGGACGCAACCTGGAGACGGTTTTCGCAAGAGGAGCAGCATCGTAAGCCCGGTCGACGCGACGGTGGTGCTGGCATAGGAGGTGGTGGGAAAATAAAATGATAGGAATTCAAAACAGTCAAATGAGAACAATAAGCAATCGTGATTGCTCAATAAAAATTGGCAGAATTTTATCCTTTTTTGAGAATTGTATTTGTATGAACAGAAAAGTTATTAAATTTTGTTGCACGTTAAAAATTAATCCAAACTTGCCGACGGGACACGTTTACACATTTTCATCGGGGCACATTTGCGCATGATCTTACTATGTCAACCTATATTCTGTCTTTCTTCTATACGGGGTCCGGACGCTTTTTTGCTCTGCAAAGTTTCAAATCTGTAGTATTTTCATGTTATTTAGTTTTGAAAATTGCCATTCCGTTTTAATTAAGTAACAGATTCGTATCTTACAGCTCATAACATAGTGTTGTCTTCATGCCTGTTTTAACTTTATATACTATTCAGCATGTATACATTTTCTTTATTTTAAAGATGGTAAAACATTGCGTTCCAAATACTAACAGAACCACGTTAGATGTCAAAATAATGAAAAGGTTTATCAATAATCCAAGTATTTCTCTCAATAGGCCTTCCACATCGCCACATACGGACTACCACAACTGAGACTATTTGCAGGAAAGGAGAAAAAAAAGAGGACGCTCACAATCCTAACTCATACTCCGATTAAAGAAGCCCTCAGGCAAACAACATCAGTTAGAAGTTACAAAGAAAAAAAACATAATGGGCAGGACAAAACAAAAAAGAGAAATTGCTTTCAAATTTAAAAGTTTCTATTGAAGCAGAAATAGAAGACATCAAAGAAAAAAGTATGAAACCAAAACCTGCGACAGGGAAAAAGTTAACTCTATAAAAAGGAATTGGGGAACGATTCAGTTTACGAAGTAGAAAATTGTGCTTGCATCTATTGTTTGAAAGCACACAACCAATCGAAAAAAAGACAGAGTTCAATGTTTTAGATGTCGAAACGCAGTACCATGATAATTATGCGAAAAGAAATACTTTATTTTTGTTAGTAAAATCTAACAGTGACGAAGAAGATGTCTAAATAGTTACTGTTTTAATTAGTAGTAAGTCCTTTGATTTTAGTTTAGTCAGTGAGATGTTCTTTAATTACTTATTTGTATTTTTTTATTTTTAAAGTATTTTAAGAGAAATAAAACGTTTAAATTTGGTTAAATAAGGACCCGTTTAGAGGGTAGGCAGCCATTCACAGCACAGTAACACATTCGCACATATAAAAGATAAGGAGGAGAAAGTACATCCATACCCAAGCTGGAATTCAAACCAAGGACCTCTCCATTAGGGTGGGCCGAAAAAAGAAAATTTCCGATAAGCAACTTCTAATAGCAAAAAGAAGTTGTGTATTGCCATCCTAAACATGGGAAAAGTAATTTAAAAAAATAATATTTATGTTTTTAGATCGAGCATTGGAAGCAAAGTTTGAAAAAAAAGTAAAAAAATGATCATTTTTCAAATATTTTTGTAAAAATGCAAATGTTCAAAATTTTTGTTCTAATCCCTTTTAAATGCTTCCTTTTAACTGTCTTTTAATATATCTTTGAAATTATTTTCATTCCTTTACAGTTTTTAGTTCGTTCATAAGCCGCACAGTTACGTGAAATCAACCAAAAATCGACGTTTTTGTCTTATATTGAATGTTGCATGAAATTGGACTCAGTTTTCGCATTGAGGATCGCGAGCATAAAGGTTTTCACATTAATTCATATCTTGTCGCATCCCAAAACAACCAACCAATTAATTACCGACCTACTAACTAGCTTAATTACCCATTCCACAGCCGGAATGCAAAAAAAAAGAATATATACTTATTTATGGGTAAAGCATCAACTGTTTTTGTAAAATTAAATATTATTAACTTAGAAAGAACTCGATCGGAAGAAATCGAAGTTTTGGAAACTGGCTTAAAAAGCGATCAAAAGTATATATTGTTAATGTAATACAGAAAGGAACAGTGACAACTTTGATCTCGCTCCCACAAAACTAAGACGTTTTAGTCATTAGATTTTGTTAACGTGTACTTACGGAGTGCTGGTGTTGAATAATATTTAAACTAAACTACTATATAGTGGAATAGTATTAAAAGTTATGCTTCTATAATTTGATATAATTAAAATTTTAAAGAAATGGACAAACTTCCGTGAAACATGGACCTGTTGTACACTTATTTAAAGTTACAAAATCTACAAGTCAGATGTGTGATAATCTTCCAAACATCGTGGATCCGGTGATTCAAAGAAATACTTACTTTGTTATTTTTGAGAAATTGTTATTGGTAATGGCAATGCACTAAAGGCGAAATATAAAGGACTTGGATTACAGTATGGCTATAAGAGAATTTCTTCCATCAATATTAAGATTTGAAGCTTCGAACTACAGCAGTTAGTTGACAGGTGAAGGTGTTTACTTCCTCCACTTCAGTGATGACGTGAAAAACAAGGATATTTTGTCCTTTCTAGAAACTAAACATTTGCTTATTCTTAAAATTCCCATATCACACACGGGCCGTGAAAGGGATTGTGGAACTGTACAGTGAATCAGCAGAAATTTATTTGAGGTATCAGATGGAAGAGATAGATTATAAAAACCTTTATGTTTACCAAACATCAGTGCCAAATCTGAGTAGTGTAAAAGAAGAAATACTGCAATATACAAAATAAGCTAAAAAATCCGATTTTTGGTTGATTTCACGTAACTTTGCGGCTTATGCGTGAACTAAAAACTAAAGGAATATAAATATTCTTAAAGATATATTAACCGACTATTAAAAGGAAGCATTTAAACGGGATTAGAAATTTTTTTTTTGAACATTTGGTTTTTTAAAAAATATTTGAAATTTTACCATTTTATACCTCTTTTTCAAACCCTCTTTTGCTGCCAATGCGCGATCTGAAGACATAAATATTAATTTTTTAAATTATTTTTCCCGTGTTTAGGATGTCAATACACAACCTTGTTTTGCTATTCGAAGTTGCTACTCGAAAATATACATTTTTCGGCCCACCCTCTTCTCCATCCTTAGAGAGACTTTTCTGACCAAAGGCTGCTACCCCTCTATCCGTGTTTCGTAGTACTCAAAGATAGTATACCCAGATACTTGTATGCAACCTTTATAACCTGAGCAAAGAGCTGAAATCTCTCTCATTAAAGTGTAAGGAATATCTCTTCTTTGATTGCACACTTTAAATACGTGAGGTAAGTTCTCTCATTAGGATTGAAAATTTGTGGTAGAGTGTAACATTCCCTGAAAATACACTCTGTACACAGGGTCTTGCGTTTTAACCTGCAAGTCCTTTATTTTCGCAATCGTTAGTTCTAGATGTATACTTCAAAATAAATATTCAAAATCAGATGCAGAGTTAAGATATTGAAAGTTTGAAGAAAAAATAAAAATGAGTCAAAAAATACAAAATTTAACTTTTTGTACGGGCCCTAGGTCCCTTAACTAATATTTAGAGAAATAACCATCATTGAAAACTATTACTGACACAAAAAAAAAACTTGACATTTTTGTGACCAAATCTCAATTCTAGTTCAAAGTTTCAAGGGACCACACAGAAGATGAGATTGGAACTTATCGCTCTTTCAGATGAATGACAGGTCGTCAAAGTAAGAAAAACAAGATATTTATATATTTAATTGCTATTCAAAAATAAGTGCAAATGCTATGCTGTGATACGCATAACCACACTACAAAACCTTGAACAGTTTGAAGAACCACACTCTATGCACACATATAATTTTAAACACTTGTTAACTGCTATATTTCCCCCCAAAAAGGTGTTATTGACGACGAGTGAGAAGTGGTGCAAATCACAAAACAATATGCGTTTCATGTCTCGGTGAATATTGGTCGTACTAATGTCAAACTTTTTGTGTTCGAATTATTTTTCAATTGAGAATATTTCCCTAAATGTAAGTTAGGGGACCTGGGGCCCGTATAAAAAGTTAAATTTTGTAATTTGACTTTTTTATATTTTCACTTCAAGCTTTCAATATCTTAATTCTGCATCTGATTTTGAACATTTTTGCAATTGGAAGTACACATCTAAGACTAACGGTTGCGAAAATAAAGGTCAGGAAGGTTGAAACGGAACACCCTGTATACACTACATGTATCAAGCGGATCAGTGTTAGCTGTTTTGTTAATTTGTTACTGATTCTCAATCGGGAAAGAGAGTGGGGAATACGTTTTTCTTTTTAAACACCAACTATTACACAACTAACTTGAGTGACGTCATAACGTCTGCTAAGTTGACAGATTTGTTAGGGTTTTGTAAGGTTGTTGGTTTTACGGTGAATATTCAAAGAAATCGATATGTAAGCTAACGTAGAATGGTTACTAATGATCGTAAGCTAAGACAAATTGTTTGAAAAATAAGGACAATTTGTTTGAAAAATAAGGATGGTCTCTCAAGGAAAAATCATTCTGGAGTGTTTCGTACTGTCGTTAACCTTTTTTAGATAAGTCGATCTGGATATGACAGTTAAAATTTTTCTGAAAATTGATTTAGTTCTGAATCAGGAATGTAGACCGCCTGAAGAATGTCTCAAACTCCTAACAACCTTTAGTCTTGAATCCATCTCCCTATTCTTTTCATACATTTAAGGATTGCTTATAAGCATATGTACTCCTCCCAGAAAAATATGCCACTGACGGCACTAATATCTGTATCCTAGAAAGCTATTTTGTAATACCTAATTGTTCTTATTTGCACAATTTAAGAAAACGTAAGGGTACCCTTAAAAATGAGGAGAAAAGAGGCCATTATTATTATTATTATTATTATTTTTTTTTTTTTTTTTTGTGTGTAGGGTATGAATATTTTAATGACTTTTATGAGCTTTGATAAAAAGTGATACAGTAAAATTCCATTGAATACCATCACAACGAAATTCCCGTTACGACAAAAATTTGCAGTCCCTTGAAGTTTGTTGTGACGGGATTTCACTATAGAGGACAAACTCATAGGTTTGATAGGGATTGTGAATACAAGCACAAGAAGACGTGGGATTGGTTAAGAATATTAGAGCACGTTTAAAAGAACTCGTTCCACGGACATGATAAATATGTCTAAAGGGAATGAGTAGGACTATTATTCAGTAAAATATATATTCATATAAAATTGCATGTAGTTTTTTCAGTTGAGTATGGATGCACGATGTGTTATCCTCACCACGGAAACCACAAGAATAGCGTAATGAAAAAAGTTCAAATAGGCAGTATTTGACAGAGCATATTGTGACTTTTTTTGACGTGAAAACTATTTGCCCCCTTTGCTCCCATTACCGAGACATAAGGTCTTAAAGTCAGCTAAAATTTTAAGAAAAATGACAAATTTAAAGGCTTGGTGAGAAATTGCCAACCACGCTGCTCCACCGTCTGCATATTGCAGGACATCCACCTGTAAAGTGTGTGAAAGATATCTTAAATAAATTACCAAAAATTGTTAAGTTTGGGGATGTTTCTTAAAATGTCGGAGGACTTTAAGATTTCATATTTCGGTAACGGGACACGAGGGCAAATAATTTATGCTACCAAAAATAGGTTTTACTATGGTACTTATTTAATTACAGTATCGTATGGTTTCCTGGCCAGTCAAATTCCGGAAAACGGGCATGCTCACCTCTGAAGTCCTTGTGCGATCGGAGGTCTATCTCCAGAGAGTCGTCTCCCCCCCTCTCGAGGCTGCTGTCGGGGCTCGTGGGGGGCCCGCTGCCCCCCTTCATGTGTCCGTTGCTGCTCGTCCGGAAGTACTCCCCCCAGCGGCTCTTTCCCGCGTCCTTCTTGAGGCGCTTTTCCTTGGCGCGCCGATTCTGGAACCAGACCTGCACCACGCGCATGTCCAGGCCCGTGTCCTGGCTGAGCTGCTCGCGCACGTGCCGCGCAGGCTTCGGACTCGTGTTGTAGGCGCTCTTCAGCGTCTCCAGCTGCTTGGCCGTGATGGTGGTGCGAGGCCGCTTCGTTGTCCCCTCTGTGCTGAAAAAGACACGCACGTCATTAGCGCACGGTCGGTAACACATACATTGTGAGAAATTTTGCTGAAAGTTTACGGTGAGAAGTACTGGCGTACGTGCTACCAGTACTTTTAACCGTAAAATACTATTTTACTGTACACTGTAACAAATTTCGGAAACGTTTCTTGATATATCGGAAACGTTTCCGAAATAGTAAAAATCTTTCATCCAATAACGAACTTCTCATTATTCAGAAAGCTTTTTGTTATTTCAGAAAATGTAGGAGTGGAAGTGCTGACGCAATGCTTCGAAACTTATCCTTCCGTATTCCTTCGTATCGTTTCGAACGTTTATCCTTCCAACACGGGCGCCAGTGAGTCGAAAATAACGAGAGCTTATTTTTTCCTTATCTACGGTTGCTGCAGTCAGCAACTGTTTAGCATTGGATTGCTTGTTATTTCATGTCTAGAGAGTAGTAAAATGTGACGAAAATAATTTTACGCCTTTGCATTTTGGACTGCCCTTGATTTTTTTGACGATGTACGAAGCTATTAAATTAGTTAATATGATTCGCTTCTTTACAATTTCCAGTGCGACCATGATTAGACATATATTGTGTGTTCAAGCGTAAATAGTTTCAACACCCGTGTTTATACTTTATGAAACGAAAGCCTTTGGGTTACTTATCCAGTTGTAATGGAGGTACTTAGATTTTATTCCGCTGATGTTCACTTGTAAGTATTAATGAATATTTTAAAACATGTTGTTATATACATTTGTATTTTTGTTGATTTGCATTTGATGAGGCTCCAATTGTAACTGTTTTTGGGTTTATCGAATTAATTTAAAGTTATCCTACATACCTATGTGCGCAGTGTACTGTTTGCTGTAACCAATGGAAACTGATTAATTACACAAAAGAAATATGATTTATATTTGAAAAGCAATCACAGAAAAGTTATTCCGAAATACTCGAAAATGGTTTGGATATACATACATTGGTTCAAAAAAAAAAAAAAAAAAAAAAAATCAGTTGTTTAATTTATTAAAAATATGGTAATGCAAATGTTTTCTAGTATTGTGTGCCAAAAAATGTGTGTGCCAGTATTATTTATCTTTTTTTATTTTAATTTATTCATTCATTAAAAAACATTTATACCATTAGAAAATGACCTTAAGCAACATAGTTATGCAATTAATTCATCTGCTTATTCATTTTGTTAAATGTGGTTAACAATAAAAAATTGCTTGGCATTAGTTCCGTAAATAACATTTCCTTCGTGGATATACTAGTTTAATGTAGGACAGTCAGGAGGAATGAGTCAGTGGCAAAAATGGAACAGCTGCATTTACATGCCAAAATAAAAAGTAATATTATTTCATGTCCTTGTTTTAAAAGTGATCATTTTTTAAATACTATGTTATTAATATGCAATCTACATATGGGGAGAGGACGAGGGGTGTTCACCACGCAGACTGTGTCATTGACATTTTCAGGGGGTTGCTTTTTTTAAGGGTGGGCGTTTTATAGCATTTTATGGGTGCACCATCACTCTTATGGTGTGGGCGGGGGGGGGGATTCTCGTAAATATGAAATGGAATAATCATGTAATAGAATTCAATGTTTTAATAAATAAAATATATAATGCATTTTGCGCACACTGTAAAAATAAAATCAGTAACCTATTTTGATTAAGTATTTATGTTTATGATGAACTGGAAGAGGGCAAGAACAGAAGAATCAATTCGAATGGTTCCAGCGGGGGGACTTGGTGTCAATTAAATTCATCAATTTCTCTGTTTGTACTTTTCGGTACACTTTGTTCGTCAGAGAAAATGACTTGAAGTGAATGAATTCCGGAACGCAAAGGGTAGGTAAGTTCTGTCAAATTTTATCCGAAAATAAAAGCTATTAAGTTTGATACAAGATATGTTTTTAAGTTCTGCATTAAAAATACAATATGTTGATAATTTTGTCTTGAAAATATTGAGAGAAAAACTGAAATTTAAGATTATTTAATAAACAATCCCCACTTTTCAGAAAGTACCCCCCTCCAATCCCCCGACGATTTTGTAATTAGGAATGAAACTACTATATTATTTCATAAATTTTCAAAAATTTATAACTGTGCATATGTTATGCTGTTGATTCTAAAATCGCTTGTTTTATTGCTCTTAGATTTAAAAGAATTGAAACTGATATGGTATGCAATACTATAGTAAGGAATTATATTTTAGAAAAAATCACAGAAAAAGGATTCCGAAATTCTCGGAAACATTTTTGAAAATTGTTTGGAGAATTCCGAAATATTCGGAAACGTTTTTGAAACTTTCATGAACTACAGATGCACAGAAAACTCAGAAACGGTTTCTTAAATTACGGAAAGAAGATTCCGAAATACTCAGAAACGTTTCTGAAAATTACAGAAAGAGAATTCCAAAATACTCAGACACGTTTTTGGACATTACAGAAAGAGAATTCCAAAATACTCAGAAACGTTTTTGAAAATTTTATGAACCGCAGCAGCACGATTTACTCAGAAACGTTTCCGGATTTTTTTTACAGTGTAGAGTTATAGGGTAGAAAAAACAAGAACGCTGTGACTAGTTTAACTGAGTAAAAGGAACGAAATGCAAGTAGTGGGGTTTGAACCTAACATCCTATTACTCGAAGAAAATAGTTTTCTAGCCCCTATATTGACTACTGAGTGGAACTCGTCGGGAGAACGGGAATTCAAACTTTTTGCTTCGCACCATAAGTCATGTGGTGTAGAGGAGAGTGTTGTATTTTGGGACACTTTTCATAATTTAATTTTTAACGTCAATTATTTAAATCAAATTTAAAATCTAAAAGGCACATTAAAATACCCCGACTTATTTCTATGAAATATGTATATTTTTAAATTCAGACAGTTTGAAAATAAAATATTGCCAGCCATTTAAAATAAGAGTTCCATGCTGTCCCAAGGTACTACATTATTGGGACACATCCTGTTGTACCATGGAAAAGTCTTCATGATTCAGGAAACAGACATACATTTAAACCAATTTTGCACCAAAAAAAAAAAAAAAGAAATTTTTTTCATGGTCATGAATTAAATCATGAATAATTATCTAACATTAAATCTGTTTAAAAGACTACAAAAGAAAAGAATATTTTTCCATGTTTCTAAACATTTCTTAATTATTAAGAACCATGCATATGTTGTACCATGGAACGTTTCCTATGGTACAATATGTTTTGCTGTCCCAAGGTACAATCACTATGTGGTCTAAGGAAAACCTAAATAGTGGTCAATCTAGATGCACTATCGTTATTTTCTCATAACCAAAATATTTAAAGTACTTCTCTTTTACAACAAAATAAAATTCAGTTGATTAGTTTTACACACACAAAAACAGAAAATGAAATAAAAATGGAGAAAATATTTACTTTAGAGGGTCATGAAATTCTCTTTTCCTCGCCAAACCGCCAATTTTGCTCATTTGATGCTGCTTGTTACCATGGCATCATTTAGTTGTGAAGGTTACTAATAGAGATTACAAAAACATGGCTGCTAAAAATAGATTATTAGAAATTAACAGTGTCCCACGGTACAAACGTCCCAAGGTACAACACTCTCCCCTACAAATTTGCGCTGCTATCACTTACTTTTCCCGATCGGTTATTAAAACCCCACTGGGAGTTTTTTTCTTTCATAGACGCCATTTTAAATTTTCGATGATAGCGTCCCCTACACGCTTTTAGCTAATTTGTACAAATCTATAAAAAAAAAGCCATTTTAAATTTTCGATGATAGCGTCCCCTACACTCTTTTAGCTAATTTTTATAAATCTATTTAAAAAAAAAATGAAGAGATGAAGATCGAAATAAAAAAAGGCCTACGTAAAGATCTTTAAGCCTTTTTTTTTTAATTTTTTTTTTATCGGAGCAAGTTATTAAACACTTGTATATTGTCATGGAAAATCTTTTTCAATATGTTTCTAATCCAATTAAGCATCATTTTTCAACGTTCCTCATTTTCACTTCAACATTTTTAAACATTTGCAACTACTTTCCGTTTTGATATATATTTTATTTTAACAATCATCTTAAAGTTTGTAATTTACTATGCTCTCGCTCTTTTTTTTTTTTGCGAAGATCTTATTGCACTAACAATTATTAATATTATCACAACAATAATTCGAATAATTATTTCTTAACCAAGCTTATTAGCCGTTGGTAAGTTTGCATTTCACCCCGTCACCCTTGAACCACACCATTGAGAAGGGATCAAACATAGAGCCAGAGAGTGAACCAGTTCTTTGGTGAAACCTTCAATTCTTAAAGCAAGGATACCAAGTCAAGTGATACATTTTAATGTAAAGTTTTCGCAGAAATCAGGTTTCTGTTAATGGTTTCACGGAAAACTGTTCATCGCAGTTGAACCTTGTGATTCGGGATCTTTGCCTCAGCGTTTCCTGAGCCAATGGTTAGACTTTCTCCCTTAAGTTACTACTTCCTGCTCTAACCAGGGAACCACACGAACAGTGTAATAACGAAAAAAGTTGAAAGGACCGAAAAATTATTTGCTCTCGTGCGCCAGTTATAGAGATATAAAGTCTTAAAGTCTGCTGGAATTTTAAGATAAACGCCAAATTCAAAGACTTGGCGAGAAATCGAAATTAATACACGATTTCACAGCCTGCATGTCGCAGGACATCTATCTACAAAGCGCGCGATAGATGTTACTAATTATTCAGAGAAACTTGCAAAATTTGGTGATTTTTCTTAAAATTTCGGCAGACTTTAAGACTTTATATTTTGATAATGTTGACACGAGGGCAATTATTTATGCGTCCAAAAAACATGTTTGACTATGCTATTTCAATTGCTACAATTTCACTTTCATTGTTACATTATGGTATGGTTTCCTCATAAGGGTCATACCAACACGCGTTCGAAACTGAAACAGAAAGGACAAAAATGGCTCCATTACCGCGTGCTTTGGCAGCTTCGTAGTCTTGCTTACAGACGAGCTTGTTGTCCTCCATGAGGTAGAACTCGTCCCCCGTGTTGAGCTGCCGTTTGCAGAGGATACAGGCGAAGCAGTGCAGGTGGTAGACGTTGTCCTGCGCTCTCCGCACCACCTGCGTCGGAGGGATACCCTGTTCGCAGCCGGCGCACTTGGTGCCGAAGCGCCTGAAAACGAAAAAAGAATTCAGATTTCAAAATTTGCGAATTACTTACCCCCCCCTACTCGAAGTTTAAAAATCAATACCTTCACTTACGAACCGTTCGTAGAGTCCATCTTTGAAATAAAATTTAAAGTGAATCAGTGTGTTATAGCTAGTTACGTAACGACAATTAAAGTAAAGTTTTTTTTTCTTTTTTTTTGAAAATGTTACCATAAAATTAATATTTAATACCGTTAACTCTTGCTCCAGATGTCAGTTACTGTTGCAAAATATTTGGCACCTGCGGTTTTCTTGCATTTTTCTACAGTCTAATGAAACCGACTCCTATTAACCTCTACCGACCGCTATTATCTCATTTACAGTCCTATATTTTAGACTCATTCTTTTTATACTAGTCAACTCGAGTATCGCCCCTGTGTTAACTATTCAAAAAGATTTTTAATTCTTCTGTTGACAGATTTTATGCTTTGCCCTAGGTTCCCATCCTCGATACATCTCTCAGGCCAATTGTTTAAGCGCGGATAGAGCTTCTGATTTTGGATGGGGTCATTACCAGAAAGGGGTGTCTAATGCAATTTTCGGGTAAGTGTTATGTTTTGCTGTTCTGCGCTATTAGTCAATATTTTGCCAGAACAATTTTAATATGAATATTTTTCGTAGTATTTAAAGCGAATAAACATACGGTATAACAAAATGTAGATTTGAATCACAAAAACAGTTTCAGTAAGTATAAAACTTTGAATCTGAATTGGTAAATTAGATAAAATAAGAACATTTTTCTGCACTACTCTAGAAAAGCATATAGTTTTGAGATTAAAAAAAAATCTTTTTTACTTCATAATCGTAAAAAATGTATGAATAAAAATGAAAATATAAACTTAGAATTTTAAGAAATAAATAAATCTGAATCAATCATTTGTATGGAAAACAAAATTGTTCATTGCTCTTTATTTTGGGTGCTTTGATTTGAGATTATTCTATTTATCGTCTTATCCCTTACTTTAGACAATGTTGTTTATGGAGAAATGTATTATGTTTTTTTTTTTTTTTTAATTTCCAATAGTTTTCATTTATTCTATTTTTTTGAAACAAAAATTTAATCTTATACCGAAAATGTCTAACTTTCCCACTTTTTCGCTGCAAAATTAAATTTTTAGTGTTGATTTGATACCTAATATTATCTGGGCTAGTGATGAAATACTTGCGTTGACATAATTTTCTTCCCCCAAACATTGAGAAATAATTTTGTTCACGTATAAGAAATAAGATCGAAAAAAGTTAGAAACTCTTCGTAGGTGACAATGTTTTTTGATTGTTCACAAAATACCTTTAGCGTTATCAAATTAATACATCATTTTTAGTATCTGTTCTACGTTATAAGCTTCCTATGATAAAGTTTATAGGAAGCACATTTGTGTCTTAGATATGGATTTAAATACATAAGATTAAGATACAAGAAAAAAATGTGAACAAGAAAAAGGATTTAGGGAAAATATATCATTTTAAGATAAAAAAGTAAGGAAAACGGAGTAAGTTAAATGTGTAAATGTAAGGGGAAAACATAAGATTTGGATTTAAAGATACAGGAGTACAAATAAAGAAAGAGACAAAAATACGATATGAAAAAAAAGGGTTACAGTTACGATGTAATCGCAAAAGATGTAAGATTAAGATATAAAAGAAGACTTAAATTTAAGGTGCTAAAGATCAAGAAAGGGTGTAAAATTAAGAAACAAACTAAGTGTAAAATCAACATATAACTAAGTTATAAAGTTACAAGAAAAGGGTGTGGGATTAAGATGTTATAAAAAAAAGGTAAAAGGTTGAGATATGAAGATAGAGAAAAATAAGTTAGATTTAGACATAAAGATAAAGAAAAAATAAGATTAACAAATCAAGCGAAAGAAAAATTTGTAGGATTAAGATGTTAAGATAAAGAAAAATAAAAAAGTGTAAGATTAAGATATAAAAATAAAGATATGATTCGAATTTTTCCATAGAGCCTAATGCAGTTTCTTTCTTTTTTCTTTCTTTCTTTTTTAGTTGTTTAAAATTTAACGAAACTTTTTCAAAATGTAAAACATAGGAACACAGGAATCAGGCGTCTTCAGATTAATCTTTCGATCCATTTCTTTTCTTTTTTTTTGAAAATCAAACTAGTCCCTGAACGGATATTGGGGGGGGGGGGGGAAGAGAAAGGAAATAGATCTACATACCACCCGATAGATATTACCTTATGTCATAACCCTACATTCATTCCATTAGCATAATTTTTATTTTCCAATGTTAGTTTATTCATTTATTTATTTTTGTTTTTATTTTTAGTGGTAATGTTACGTTTGGTGCATTAAATTTTCTTCCATAGAGTTTTTTTTTAAATCCTATTTGGAAATAGCAGGGAAAAAAGTATTGGGAGGCGCCTGAAAATGTTTTCTGAAACTGAAAAAATAGTGTGCAAGTCTGAAAATCTCAAAACTTGTTTGAAACAAGTTTTTAAATTTTAAAACTTAGGAAAAATCATTGGAACTTATCTTTCAAACGAAACATTTAGTTTGTGAAAAATAGCTTTAAAGTTTCATCTTTTTTATTTTTATTTTAGTTATTTGCATTACATATTCATCAATATTCTACCTAGTAAATAATTTGAAACGCTTTTTATCAATGATTGAAATTGGTTGTACCAGTGGTGAATCGCTGTTCCTTCAAAAATTACCAAATACGTAATTTTGTTTACATAAAAAGAAAAATTTTCAGACTAAAATTACTAGTAATAAATTAAAACCTCTGAAATTTGGAGTCAAAATTAATTACTTTTTCATATATTAAGCTTCAAAACTCCAGTTTAGTTCATATGTTCAAATTATAGGAGGTTTTTTATTCGAGTAAGGGATTCATCTTTGATTCTGTAAGAATTAATAAGCTTTGGCTTAATGTTAATCATGCGGTAAAAATAATTCGGAAAAACGAGAAAAAAGAAACCTTTTTAATTTCGAAAGTATTTGCTGTATTTTAATTACTTTAAATAACTTACTATTTAAAAATATTAACAATCGATGTTTTTGTATACCTTTGACATGAATTTTCTTTCATGGGTGACTAAAAAGATTAATTCATGTCAAAGACTTAATTGAAAACTTTTCGGAATATTTTGCTCTACTATTGAAAAGCTGAATTCTCCTCATTTTTATTATTTTTTTTTTAGAAAAAAAAAAGTCTCTTAAAATTAAACTTACCTAAGCGATGCTTCATAAATTTAACTCAGGCTAAAAACGGTATATAAAACTGATTGAAGTTTCCAAGATGCAGAAAACAAATTACTCTAATTCGCTTAGCAATGCATGGGAATTGCGTTTACTTCTTTATTTTTTCACTGGAAGCAGCTAGAGTGATGTTAATTGAATAAAAGGAGAAAGTGCTGACGCTTTCTTTGAAAACAAACTTCTAAATGGAAAAACGTTCAGGGATTAATGAATTTTTACAAAAAGCTAATTTAAAAATTACCAGAAATTAAATAAATTTTAATAAATGAAAGATTGCATTAAATTGTGACTTTGATGTAAAAAAAAGTTTTATCTTATCTTAGAATATAAAGTTACCAAAATAGAGAAGTCAAGTACTATTCAGTAAGAAAAAGGCAAAACCATCAAGCATGAATGATTACTTCTGTTTCGTCTAGAGAGAAACTATGTCGTAAAGCAAAATTCCACAGTAAAAATTTCATAAATTAATTTCAGAGTTCAATTTTTTTTTCGCTGCACAAAAACGGAATTTTATGACAAAAAACGAGCCGATGTGTGCATCACATGACTTCCTTTTACTCCAATTTTAATATCATTTTCCCTTTATTGGCAATTTTAATGTGATTCAATAGTTTACTCTAAATATCATCACAAGTGGCCAAATTGCAACCAGATTTAAAAAAAATTTTTTTAAAAAATCGCCAAATTTGTCGCCAACTTGGCAACAAAACTTTGCGACCAAAAGACTGGCAATATATTGCCAAGTGTCCGCCAAATTATAACACCACTTGAGTATACATCGAAATTAACAATGTTTTCCTCCCAAAAAGGGGCAAAAGACACTTTTAGAAACACTTGAATGCAACCAAAAGGGGAGGTGCACAACTAGACACCACTAGGAGTCCACGTACCAAATTTCAACTTTCTAGAACATACCGTTCTTGAGTTATGCGACATACATACGCACATACATAAATACGGACGTCACGAGAAAAGTCGTTGTAATTAACTCGGGGAATTTCAAAATGGTTATTTCGGGTGTTTATACGTTCTTAGGCACTTATCCGGGTGTGGTCGGTTCGAAAAAAAAACTCAACATTAATTCGGGGGTGAGCAAAATGGAAATTAAGGCCGAATTTTGAGTGAAAATTTTTTTGTGAATACAATACTTCCTTTTTTGGAAAAGGAAGTAATAAATGCTTTTGTCCACTAGCGCAGCCAGAAAAACCTTCTGGAGAGTTTTTTTTTTTTTTTTGATGAAAAATACCTTCTGGTGGAGGTTTCTTGATAAAAACAGTCCTTTCATATGTTTAAACTACTATTAGAATACGCATTCATGTTAAAACCAATGCCTCGGACGTTGTGCCACTGCTTTTATCGCCTGATTCTATTTCATGCTCTTAAGAAATATCTTTTCTTTCCGATACCCACCATTAAGGACATTTCTCCTACAACTTGGCTTGAACGTTCTGTTTGTCTAACCTATAGTAAAGTCTAAACGATTAGCAACAACGATTTTTTTTGTAGCGCAAAACTTTTTAGATGTTGCTTTTCATCAATTTTAATTTTCAGCCCAAATGTACTTTTTATTTATATTTTCCTGTAGTTAAGTCATTTGTAGAAACACATAAAGTGAAGAATAAGTTTCTTCCTATATCTCCTAGTATAGAGATTTCACAACTTATTCTACTCGTTAATGTTTATTTTCTATCATTAGTGGACACTTTTTCTGGAACAGATAATCCCTATTTTAATAAAAAGTACTCATATACATACAGGGGGAGTCTAAACTCTTAGAAAAACTTTGAGGGGAGTTAGAGGGGAGGATAAAAAGCATGAAGTATGAGGTATATATGGCCGCAAACGCAATGCTGACGCATTACATGCACAAAAAAAACACAGAAACTGATGGTTGCAAATTGCAAAACAGGAAACAAATTTATAACACAAAGATGATTTGACAAAACATTTTAGTTTTCATGAAATATTTAGAGCAGTTAAAAGTTACGGCCTGTAGTAGTTCTAATTCACGCATCGCAACAAAAGCGCATCGACGGATGAAATTTTTTCAAAATGGCTCGTAATTGCTTGGGTGCTCTGTCTTTATGCGACGAATGTATTACAGCTGCAGGCCGCAAATTTCATCAACCGCTTTAAACTTTTCATATAAAATAAAACGTTGTGTAAAACTGTCATTACGTAATAAATTTGTGATCTGTATTCATCCATCTGTTTCTGGCTTTGTGTGCATGCAGCGTGTCAATATTGCGTTTACGACCATTTGTTCCTCATGATTCCTGCTTCTTATCCTCCCATAAGTTTTGTTCAAGAGTTTAGACCCACCCTTTAGTTTATATGGCGACAATTCCTGTGGAAATTCAGATCGTGGATGGAGTTTCGAAATCTGACAAAGCCTGGAATTCAATAAAATTCTTCGTGGCCATAATACTTTCACAAAGGATCTCTATTTACAAGTATTGGTGGACTATGAATAGTACACAAACCTTGCGGAAGTCCTTTATGATACACATTGTTAATTTTACTGAGACATAGCGCGTATAACACGTACATCAAACTGCTGAATGTAGAAAGAATTATTATACCACTAAATTCTACAACTATAGAGATGTTTTATTTTATAAACTGAACTATTATATATTCACGATACATTTCAGCAAAAACCACTCGTAACATGAAAATGCCTCGAGACACTTCAGAACCACCGTGCTACCTCTGAAACATGTGTTAGAAATTAAGTTATTTTTGTCAACTGTAGTCGGACAAAGTGTAATGAAGCACTTGCAAAAGAGAAATAAGTGACTTGGAGAAATGTAACAAGTGCAGTGATGGAGTGCAACAAGAAGCTTAAGTTTGAGGAAGTGCAACAAGGGATTAGACGTACAACAGGGGGTTTGGGATTAGACGTGCGACAGTGGACATGAAGGAGTACACAAAGGAGCTTGGGCTTTAAGAAGTTCTACAAGATAATAAAAATGGACTTGTAGGAGTGTATCAAGAGACCTGAAGAAATGAAACAAGAAACAGGGACTTACTTGAAGAAGTCCTCCTTGCAAAAGACTTGTCCGTTGCGGGCGAAGCACTTGTCGGCGAGCTGGGCTCCGCAGTCGCAGCACTTGAGGCACTTGCCGTGCCACGAGCGCTCCAGCACTTTCAGGATAAAACGGTCCAGGATTGGTTGTTCACAACCCGCGCACTTGGGGATTGTCGCTGAAAGGAAAGAACAATTGATTTACTACAAAATCTACATTGGTCATAATAACACGGAATGAAAGATTCATTTTAAAAGGTTTTTTTTTTCTGAAGACGCATTTTATTTTTGGCTAAAATCAACCATGATTGTGCAAGTGGTCGAATTTTTTTTTTTTTTTTTACAATTGATCATTTTACTGATAGTAGGGTAGACGTTAACGTAGATAGTAGGGCACGTTTACACATGGGGCGTTTACGCAGTGCCCTTTTTCCAAAACGAGTTATAACTGGAGAGTCAATTGTCCCACCAGATTGAATCTGCTCCCTAGCAAATATTCTCACTAGTTTTTGAGCATCAGTCGAGCTTCGGTTTAGCATGCGGATAGGAAAATATGTTTTCTACCAAGTTGAATAAATTTTGTGTTGAACGTTTTGAAGCCTATTGTGAATAAATAATACAGAGTTAAGAACAAATAAATATATAAAAATCAGAAGAATTTTATCCTTTCTTGAGAATTGTATTTGTATGGACAGAAAAGTTATTAAATTTTGTTGCACGTTAAAAATAAATCCAAACTTGCCGACAAGGCACATTTACGCATTTTCGTAGGGGCACATTCACGCGTGTTCTTACTGTGTCTTACTTGCAAACGGGCCCCGGACGCTGTTTTCGCTCTGTACTGTTTCACAGCTGTAGTATTTTCAAATTATTTAGTTTAGAAAATCACCATTCCTTTTTAATAAAGTAACAAATTCATCTTATAGCTTACAATCATGTAATGTTTTCTTCATGCCTGCTCAGCTTTAACTTTATGCACTATTCAGCCTGTAATACATTTTCTTTATTTTAAAGATGGTAAGATGATACGTTCTAAACACTAACAGAAACACGTCGGATGTCAAAATAATGAAAAGGCTTATCGATAATCCAAGTATTTCTCCCAATCGGCCTTCCTCATCGTCACGTGTGGACTAACCCTACATACACTATTTGAAAAAGTAGGACCAAAGTTTAGGAACCAGGAAAGGAAAAGGAAAGAGAATGTTTACAATCCTAACTGATGCTCCGATTAAAAAAGCTCTCAGACAAGAGCAGTTAGAAGCTACAAAGAAAAAAACATAATGGCAGAACAATACAAAAAGGAGAAATTACTTTAAAATTTAAAAGTTTATATTGAAAAAGAAAAGAAGACATATCAAAGAAAAAAGTATGAAACCAAAATCTGTGACAGGGAAAGAGTTAGTACTTAGTGCACTCTAAAAAGGAAATTAGTGAACGATTCTGTTTACGAAGTAGAAAATTGTGCCTGCATCTATTATTGTTCAAAAGCACACAGTCAATCGAAAAAAGAACAAGAAAGGGTTCTATGTCTTACATGGCAAAACGCAATCTCTCTTCCCCTCCCACATCAATATATATATATATATATATTAATTTGAATTTTTGGCATCTTGAATTCAAATTATGTTTTTCGCAATCACGAGCGTGTGTATGAATGCGCGTGTGTGTTTGTGTAGGCAGGGCCGTCGAGAAGGGGGGGCAAGCCTATGCATTGCATAGGGGCCCGTGAGAGATTGGGGGGCCCACGAAGCGGGCCTAAGAAAAAGAAAAAATCCCTCCCACCACTTTTTTTTTTTTTCCTTTTTCTTTAAAAAAAAAAAAAAAGCTTTTTAGTTTGAAGAAACTCTTTCTCCTAGAGATTACAAGTTTTCAATCTTGCAAGTTCGAAGTGAGAATTTTTTGTTTTGTCCTTATCTTCAGAACTCTCTATCGACTGTAGCTTAAAAAAAAACGCTTATTTTTGAAAGATTACCAGAACTTTAGTGAAATGGACAAGGGGTAAAAATTAAAAAAAGAAAAAAAAAAAAAAAACGCTTGCATTTTTAGCGTTCGAAACTTAAAACATTGGCAAACGGCTCAGTTTGATGAAACATTTTAAAATATGTATTGATTTGAGTTTTAAGTTCAGTGACACAAAATGAAACTAATTCTAGCGTTGTTTCAAGAGTAACAAGAAGTTCCGTCTAGAACTATACGAGCCTACTTTCCCGTATACCCATACTACTTTCTAGTACCTGATCAATGTTCTCAAAAATAGCTAAAATCGCAAATTATTTCAAACATATTTTTGCTAATTTCTAGGAATAAAATATTCCTCACACATCTAAAAAAAATAGAAAAAAAAAGCAGCACCTTTTAAACAAAGCAGCTAATACACTTTTTTCCCTTAAAAAAATTCTTTAACAGCTTTCAAAACGAAAAAATAATAATTAAAATTAATAAGCTTATTAAAATAAATACATCATATCAAAAAAAAAAAAAAATCGTTTCTTTTTCTCCTGTTGCCAAAAATAATTTTTTAAATGAATTAATGCACTTACCAAAATAAATAAAAACAATAAATGTCAACTTAAAGAAATACTTTTCATTGTCAAAAAAAAAAAAATCGTCTGCGCATATCGTTATGTAGAAACATAAATGACTTTGAGTTTTTTCGCCGAAAACTGAATAACTAAATTAAAACTTTAGCTTGAAAATAAAAACAAATCATATCAACAATAATTATTTCACAGTGAAAACCATAGCTGTGGAGTCGGAGTCGGAGTTAATCTCATTTTGGGATAAAGGAGTCGGAGACGAATATCCAAGAATCGGAGTCAGTTTGTCCTCTGTGTATAAATTTTTGCCAAAGCTACGAAGTCAGAGTCGAAGTCGGGGAGTCGGAGTCCGATTAATTATCTGGCACAGGAGTCGGAGTCGGAGTCAGGTGCCTCTAAATTCTCAGAGTCGGAGTCTGGAGTTTCTCGTCAATAGCTATTTCCAACAAAATTTGTTTGAAATAAATCCGCCTTCAAGTACGGAATCTACATTGACTTTCAGTTTTCCCGTAGGCGCTAATGTTAAGTTTTTTTTGAACTGTTCAAAATTGAACAAAAATAGTTCAAATCAAAAAGTGAAATATGGGACTGAGATGTCCTCGCCGAGATCTTTCGAACAAAAAAAGTTTGTTCGAATCGGACTATTCATTCAAAAGTTATTGGGGGGGACAGACAGACAGACCGACAGACCGACGGACAGACCGACAGACATTTTTCCCCATCTCAACACCCTACTTTCCAATTTTTAATTTTTCGATATTTATTTAATAATTTTATTTATTTTTGATTTTTTTGTTTTTTTTTGTTTTTCGCGACATTTTAAAGATGCATTAAGCCTTCTTTCATGCTTTTTTCTTCTTTTTCTGACTTTTACTGGGAAAGTAGGCTAAAAACGGTTGCCTAATTTGGGAAAACATTTTGGACGCAGGCAGCACTTCTCATCAAATGTCTAAAAGGGGCACTGTTATGTCACTCAAGGGTGCCCACCTAGGGAGGTCAGGACCATTAAATTTATTTGGGGGGAGGGGTTCCCCTGTGTCACTGTATTAATTAGAATCAGTGTTAAATTTTCCTATAAGCTAAACAAGCTGCAGCTTGAGGTGAACTTTCTGTATGGTTAGGGTGTTGCTTCTCATTAGTACCTATTTTTTTAAATATTTCCATCATTTCTTTCAAAGAATTTTATGCATTGTTTAATCTAGATAAATTTTCAATTGATTCAGCGTTGTGTTTGTCGGTGGGTAGAGGGGATAATCAAAACTAATGGGTCGAAAAATAAAATATGTAACCAAAAGTCGATGTGAGCAAGTGATAGACTGTGTGTCATATCGTTCCCTTAATTTGCAAAAGAGTGCATAAGTTTAAAAAAAAAATCTGTATTTTGTTCTCCTATTTTTACTGATGTTTTTGTAGTTCGAATTACCCTCCTATAAGGCCTCAAAATGCAGAATTTTTAATGTATTTTTCAAAAACATTTACGGGGGAGAAACCCCCGGACCCCCTCAAATTTGAGGGATTCTACCCTCAACTCAAAGGAGGTCCTTGTCTAACTCACCTGAAAACCCTCCTCGTCCAAGGTAAAAGAAAAAGACATTATACCAAAATCATTTTTTAAAAACCCATTCATGGCTATATCGCTATATGTGCCAGAGAAAAAGACATAGTTGGGAAAATGTTTTTAAAAAAGGCCTGATTTGCTACTAATATAATGTTGTCCGAACTACAAAAAAGGTCCCCCATACTTTAAGTAGCCTTGGGCCCTATTAAGTCGAAATCCGGCCCTGTATACAAGAATCTCTTTTTAATAACATTACAAAGTTTGAATTAAGAAGAAGCACAGCAAAGCAATTTTAATTGAGGAAAAAAAAAAAAAACTTTCAGTCAAAAAAAAAAAAAAAAAAACCTTCATATTAGACCTAGACCCTTTGACAATATTTAGGATATTTATGTAAAAGCAGAGTGAAGAAAGAGGAGATTCAAGTAAAAAGTTAGGGGCCTTGAAGAAACTTGCATAGGGGCCCATAAATCCTGTCGACGGCTCTGTGTGTAGGCGCATGTATGTGGGTGCGTGTGTGTATGTATGCATGTGTGTGCGTGTTGTGTATGTAGTGCTGTGTGTGTACGCGCGTGTGTGTGTAGGAGTTCGTGTGTGTGTATGTAGGGAATATGTGTTTGTGTGCTGGCATGAGTGTGCGTATGTGTGTGTAGGAGTGTGTATTTGTGTCTGTGCGCAGGCATGAGTGTCTGTATGTATCTGTAGGCGTGCGTGTGTGTGTGTGTAGGATATGGACGCAACCTGGAGACGGTTTTCGCAAGAGGAGCAGCATCGTGAGGCCGGCCGATGCGACGGTGATGCTGGCAGAGGGTGCTGGCAGGAAAATAAAATGATAGGAATTCAAAACAGTCAAATGAGAACAATAAGCAATCGTGATTGCTCAAAAAAAAAAAAGGAAGAAAGAAAATCAAATTCGGCGCTCTGCTATCAACTACTGTGCGACGGTACCACGCTAAACACAAATGTCGCCTCTGCACTTTTTTTCAAAATTGAGTTATTGTCACCAGATCAGGTAGTTCTATATAGCATTTTTTACCTTACGATGTTTTATGGTCCTGTGAATGGGGATTTTTTATTTTTTTTTTTTTTTTTGAAAATCTGTAAATGTGGCATCTCTGAATCTAGATGAGGAGGCGTAAAACTTAAAAAAGCAGTATCTCATTTTGAGCTCAAGTGTAAATGCGACTTTTGAGCTTAGCACGGGAGTACACTGCTAGTCAATTGTACAGCAAATGAAAAGAACTAGCTCAGGAAATACAAGTGATTACAACTTAAATAAAACAGTACAGTGCTCGCCGCTTCTTAAAATCACATTTGTTTTGAGGGCATCTGATTTTATAAAGCGACTGATTTTATAAATCAGCATAACAGAACTTTAGAACTTTTTTTTTAAAGTTTCAATTTTGAAAAAGAAATGAATTACTGTTTAAATACATTTTTTAAGGGTTTCAAAATACAGTTAAGTAAACATGAATAACATTTTAATTTGCACAAGAGTCTCAAACAATCAACTTGACTAAGATTACTTCGAATAGAAAATTCAACATCTTTTGAAAGTTTTAAAAATTTCTTAAGCCCCGGCTTGGAATTGGAGTAGTATATGTTTTATATGTTTTATGGGAGGACAGCGGGAGGGGGGAGCAACCAAGCTAACCAAGGGGCCCGCCTTGGCTTTCCGCAGCCTCTGTTTTCAACATTACTTCCAAAGTACATCGTGTGACATCAAGAATCAAGAGCTTTTCTGACAAATATTGAAGCGGGAAAATTTGGCTATGTAATTTCTTAATCTTCTAAGACATTCTTCCACTTCTTGGTGCGACATAACTTTAGAATTTATTATGTCTGTCGCAATTTTCTACATAATTATAGGTGTTGCTTTCAAATTTTGCATAAGCTCTCCAAAAGCTTGATTTCATAAAACGGCGATCATCATTTTGTTACAGGATGGCTTTAAGATGATTCTGTTGCGCCAGATTTGATTTAAAAATTGGCTGATTTTCTAATACAGTGGTTTTATTAATGACTTCTACAGTATGTTTTAAAAATATGCTGGTTAAATAAAATGACAAAAATTTAAAAATTTGAAACAATTCTGTCGCTTAATTTCAAACTTTAATACTATTATGCTTTTCAGTACACAAACTGAAAAAAGGTAAGAAAAAAACATGCAAGCAAGTAATAAATACAAATATAGCTCTTTTTTTCGGAGGAAAAAAGGTTCTTGAAAAAGTACAGGGTAAATATAAAATTTCTACATTCATCCTTATTGAAAACATAATCACATTGTTTTATGAAGACTCAAAATTGGATTCAAATTTTTATTTCATTCCTACCTTCTACGAAACAAATATTGTTTTTGTTTTCATAGAAAATGTAACATTACCAGCATAATTTTTATTTTTACTTGTAACTACTAGATGGCGCTACAGTAAATTCGAAAAGAAGGAAATTACTTGTACCGTAGCGGCAAAACAAATGAGTTCTCACGTATAGTGTTTCTGAACAGTTTTTTTTTTAAATTATTTTAGCTCAGGTATGGAGGCCGTATTTTTGAATTTATGGAAGCAGGCCACTCATGTCAAAAACTTTTTTGTCGAGGTACGCGGGAAAAAAAATTCGTATTCAGATACACGTGCATCAAGAGCGTATTAAAGGGAAGAACCGAAAAGGCACGGGCACCCGCAACCCCCCCCCCCCCCCCCAAAATGTAATTTAAAACCAATCATTTTGAATAAGGATTTTAAAATTTAAATTTGGAAAATTTTCATAATATTTGACTTGGTACACCTCCGAAATAAATCCCTATATCCACTCCTAACATACACACATGTACACATGCATAGATATATTTTGTTTATAAATTCTTGAAGAGGGTCAGTTTCCTTCTCCTCAGTTCTGGTCCCCCAGGTGACAGGTCTGAGTGAAAGTGTGATGCGCACCTTTATAAACCAAAAGAAGTAAACGGTTTAAAATTTTATTAATGTTTTAACTCAAATTTTGAATGAAATACGTAAATAATTTATGAAAGTAAGCTTAGAACAGAAAATTAAAACAAAATTGATTTTCATTTTTGCTAAATTTCGGGATGTATTTATGGTTTTACAAGTCAAGTCAACAATGTCTTGCTGCATTTAATTTAAACGAGCTGATGTGTGTACATCACATGACTTCCTTTTACTCCAATTTAATGATAATAGTGCCTCGGAGTAAGCAAAGAAACACTTTAAACATTTTCACCCAAAGTTTGTTGCTAACCGAAGCAAAAATAAAACGTTTTATACAGATAATTTTTCCAATATGGCAGTTTTAATGTGATTCAATGGTTAACACTAAATATGGCAAAATTGAAACCAGATTTAAAAAAAAAATAATAAAAATTTAAAAAACCCACCAAATTTGTCGCCAAGCTGGCGACAAAACTTGGCGACCAAAAGCTTTGCGATATATTGCCAAGTGTTTGCCAAATTAAAACACCACTTGAGTTTGCATTGAAATTAACAATGATTTTACCCTAAAAAGGTGTAAAAGACTCTCTTTGGAACATCCGAAAGCAACCAAAAGAGGAGGTGCACAACTAGACCCCACTAGAAGTCTACGTACCAAATTTCAACTATCTAGGACATACTATTTTTGAGTTATGCGAGATACATACGCACATACATGTGTATACATACGGACGTCACGAGAAAACGCGTTGTAATTAACTCGAGGATCGTCAAAATGGATACTTCGGGTGTCTATATGTTCTTTGGCATATATCCACGTGTGGTCGGATTGAAAAGAAAAAAAACTCAATATTCATTCGAGTGTTAGCAAAATGAAATTAAGGCTGATTTTTGAGTGAAATTTTTTTCGCGAATACAATAGTTCCTTTTTTTGTAAAAGGAAGTAAAAAAGGAAAACTTTCAATTAGAAGACAAGCATATCTACTATTTATACTGCAACATGATACTTTCCTCTTGGCGAGATCGGTTTTCTTTTCTAGACACCTGTTTCTCAAGAGAACGTGGAAGCACGTAAAAGTGACTTGCAGACTAGACGGCGAGAATCATGGTTCAATAATGGTTTTAGCGAAAAAATGATGAAATACAAGATAAAGGAGGATATTTCACCCTTTCTCACAATTTAGAAACACCAATAAACGTTCACTGCTGAAAAAAAAAAAGCACCAAATTATATTTAGTGAAAGGATGACGGAAGAAAATATTCCACTAAACTTTCAAGCAGTTTTAATGGAAAAAACCTTTCGCAGATAGTTAGAACTTTTTGCATTTTGTTTGCAAGTTCGTCAAGATAGATGATGATTGTTTGTCACACAATCTGATAGCAATCATTGTGTGCATAAACCGATTTGGAAACCAAAGACATTTTCGTAGCTCATCAAAACTTTCTTTAAAAAAATTAAGTGTTGTAGAGTGAAACATTATACATACATTGAACTCTCACTTATACTCTTTTATGCATCTTTTTCACTTATACGACGATTTTCTGTGGTACCTGCTTGTTCTATAGAAAAGTAATGATAATTTTATTCGTTTATGTACAGGGCCCAATTTCCCAATAGGCAGAGTAGGCAGTTGCCTAGGGCGGCAATTCTTTTAGGGGCGGCAAATTTTGTTTTGGAACTGATGTGATTATCCCACCCTTGGCGACTTTTTTCTGTTGGCGCAAAGAAAGCGTCGCCAAGAAAACGAGGTATGGCGACATATGTCATATATCGTTCTTAGCGATGCTTTTTTAGCGCCAACAGGAAAAACTCAGAAAAAAATACCTTAATCAAAGCATTTCAGAACACAATATATATATAAACAACATAAAACCACAACAAAAAAACTTTGCTAATGTTCGCTTCAAAAATACCAGAAACTAGAAAGTTTTTGTACACAAATAACAATTACTAGAAAGTATTTAAAATGCTTAAATTGACAAATTACTATAACAGCTCACCAATGAAACATGTACCAATAGAAATAAAAGCTATTTTCCAACATGCATTTCATCGAACAAAAACTTTTCTCATACTCTGCTAAAAAAGAGCAAAGCGATTCAAATTGCGATGTTTAAAGCGGAAATCATCCCCAAAATCAATAACTATTTCAGCCAAAAAAGCGCTTAGTTACTCAAATTTCGATGTATGAAAAGTAGAAATGTCTCAACAGAACATCCTAAACATAAACAATACAAAAATACCATACATTTATATGTTATCCAGACATGCTTTCAAAATACCTATTATATTTTACATAAAATAACACCTTTATATTTTTATAAAATGCTGGAGTCAACTTATTTTCAGAAATTCAGTACCTAAAGGAGGCACGTTAATAGAATGTCTAAATTCGTGGCATCGATAAGACTTAACTTTTAGAGCAAAATAACCGTACTATTTTTGTAAAATTAATTTACATACAGTAAAAATAAAGTTGAAAACTTCAAGAATCCCTCAAAGATTTGTAGAAACAAAGAATTTCGAAAGTGAGATTTTTTTTTTTTTTTGAATTCTAAAATAAAGAACTTACCTTTTAATGGTATAAATCCTCACTCTCAGTCTAAAACAATACATCATATGACAATGGTACGTTACAGATACACACCACGTTGGAGTTAACTTTTAATTAACGTTCAAGTTTGAAGAAACTGTCCTTTTCTAATGTTTTAACTTCAAAACACAACTACTGAATTTAAACTAACACAAAATAAGCTTTCCTGTAAGGTGTATTGCACAAAACAACCAGGGTCGATCCTAGGGTGGCGGCCGCCCGTGTGCAAAGACCTAATGTGCCGTCCCTGATGAGCAATTTGCATGTTTTGACTAATACTTAACGCCCATATAAATCTTTCTTCAAATGTCTGTATCAAGTTCTAATTTAAAGAAAAAAAAACAGAAGAAGGATGACTTTGCGCAAAAAGTTAAACTCCTTAGGTACAATTTATATCTTTGAAGAAAGTAATAAGTACCGAAATTTATTAGTCGTAAAAACGCAATTTATAGTCTGTCTTTGGTGCATCAGAGGAAGGGGGAGGGATCACCCCCAGAAAATATACGAAATTGGCGTATGAAAAATAGCTGTAATTTATCCTTGGTTGTGTTTGGTTGCAAGGACAAAAGAGTCTGATTGAACATTCAAGGTCTATGGAGAAATTTTCAATACTGACGTCAAAAATTGCAATTTTAGGAAATTGTTCGAGACTTGAGGGGAAAGTAATGTTGGAGTTATTTCCTGAAAATCTTTCAAAATTGATGTCAAATTGCAGCTATTTTGTGTGACCTTAGTTCAGAAAGATCAGCGCTCTTCCCGAAAATTTTCTGAAACAGAAGTTTTAAACACAGTTTCAGGTTATCTTTGTTGAAATTGCTGGAGGGAGGAAGATTCGGTCTCCTCTCCTATCAAAAGTTTTCGAAATTGAAGTTTAAAACTCAAATTTAGGCTGTCTTTGGTGACGTTAGGGGGTGTGGCATCTTTCCTCCGGTAATTTATCGGCACTATTGTTTTAAAAACACATTTTCGGCTAGATTTGGACACGATAGGGAAAACGCGAAAATATTCCGAACTGAAATATTTTCAGAATTAAAATCAATTTTAGGCTATTTTTGTGAAGGAAGGATTTTAGGGCTCTAAAAAAAACCTATTTTGTGCTATCTTTAGTGACGTTAAGGAAACCGGGAAGCTTCAGCGGATCTTTCTGAATATTTTTCGATATTAATATCTGAAAAATACAACTAAAGACTTTTTTCCACCTCACCTCGGCGATTGATGGGGGATGCCGGATGCCCTAGCGCCGTGAAAATTTACATAAGCCATCCGGAATTTTTTTGAAATGGAAGTCCCAGAATCATATTTTAGGCATTGTTTGATAACGATGAGACAAAGAGCGGGTGGGGGTTCCAGTGTGCCCTCAAGAATTGTTTTTTTTTTGGAACTGAAGTCAATTTTAGACTAGTTTAGGCAGGAAGGGTTTGTTGGCTCCATGGAACCGTCTAAAAACGAAATTTTGAGCTATAGTGATTACGTTGGAGAAAAGGGGGATCCGGGGTATTTCCCTCAAAGTTCCTCGAAACTGATGGTTGAAAAACGCAATTTTAGTTTGTTTTTGAATACGTTAAGTGAGGGGGGAATATTAAAATTTTAGTTCGTTGATTATATATGTTTGACTCTCAGGGGAGTCACAGTTTTCCATTGTCTCTCCAGTCTCCATGCATCCACTACTGCTGAACACAGAATTTGTTGTTTGAAATACCTGCAAGAGTATCCTATCAGCATAGTTTTTTTTACACAAAATATGTCTTCATTGTTTAGGGTCAATAAAAACTTGGGAGGCTGGGTGAAGCATTAGTGGCCTTTAGAAGGCACCCTTTCGTCCTTCGGGGGGAGGGGATTTTCTTCATTGCCCCTCCCCTCAGGGCCCGATTAAGATATCGAGGGGCCCCTGGCCAAATATTTTTTTGGGGCCAGATGTATTCAAACTTTATAACTTCAGCCGTTGGCTGAAACAATTTTAGCCATAGACTAAAAAAAATTCAGCCATTTGGGGACCCCTAAATATCCGAGGCCCTAGGCCAGGGCCTAGTTGGCCTATTCAGTAAACAGGCCCTATATATACCTGATTACATTACCAGTTCTGTCACAAATTTTGCAACCAAATGAAGCAGGTGTGTAAAGAGTTGATATTAATGGATAATGGAGCAACACAATGTGCTCTAACATTCCATTTTTCTTAATATGCTATGCTGTTCGAAAATTGGCACTTACTTTAAAAATTGAACATTTAAAATTGGCGATATATCGCCAGTGCTTTTGTCTCCAAGTTTTGTCGCCAACTTGGCGACAAATTTGGCGATTTTTTTTAAAAAAATCTGGTTTCAATTTGGCCACTGTTGGTGAAATTTAGAGACTAAACTATTGAATCACATTAAAATTGCAAATAATGGGAAAATGATATTAAATTGGAGTAAAAGGAAGAGTAAAGTCATGTGAGGCACACATCAGCTCGTTTTTTTAGTAAAATGAGCAAGATGGAGAAAGACATTGTGTTGATGCGACCTTTGCGTTCTCGGTTTTATCACACTTAGCGTTAACATTGGAACAGCGAGATGCGAATTCTGATGCCTGATGTAGTTAGTTTTAACGTTTAATAAAGATTGCCTGAGTTAACTACAGTCGACTCCCGCTACAACGCGATTCGACTTAAGTGAAAAAGGTTATAACGCGAATTTTTCACGAGTAACGAATTTGTCGACAACACGAATTCTTTTGGAAGGAAGTATGGGCTTAGTTATTGTCTAAAAAATTTTGATTTCGTGAAACGTTATTACATCTCTTTAGCATTACTGACAGCGAAAGTTCTCACACCAAACTAGTCTACGCATCGCGTTGTTAGTGCACCAAATACCCTCTCAGCATATTTCATTTATTTTATTTTTTTCATTCTAATTGTTAAGGATGGTCAAATATAATAACACCTTAGTGCGCTGTCTCATCCAAAGTTTGAAGATGGGAAGAAAAATAAAGTTTCTGACAAAAAAAAAAATAGGTTAAGATTCTCGATATGCTTGAACAACTACAAAACGTCGACGGTAGCACGACAATAAGCATGCGTGAACCTTCCGTACGTACAATTAAAAGTCAAAACAAAAAGATATCCGTAGAAGTTCATAACTTAGTTTCAACATTGAAACTTGCAGAGTACTGTCTAAAGCAATGCAAATATGTTTTATGAAAATTGAAGCTGCTCTTGTACTGTGGATTAAAGAGATCAGGAAAAGAGGCTGCTGCATTAATGGAAACGTTATAAAAGAAAATGTGAAGTAAATGTATTTAAAAATGTATTAAAAAAGAATTACGATTCATGGAGCATAAATCATCACCATCTTTTTTTTCAGCTCATGAATATTGTTACTGTATATACTGTACAGTACTATCATAGTGCAGCTTTTATTATTACTACATAATGTGCGTGCCGTGTTTTACTTTATGTGCCCCCCCCCCCCATTGATCATTCATTTTGTGCTTCTTTAAGTATTTTATGTTGAATGAAACGGCTTTTTTTACTTTTTAAAAACAGTAAAAGTTCAGCACTTTAAGTAAGAAACTGTAATGTATAGTTGAGAAATGCTTTAAAGCAGTTTAGGGGTGTTTAACAGTGTCTAAAAGAATTTGGTATGTTGCTAAAAAAAGTATACGTACATGTTTCTACAACGTGAAATTTCGACTTACGTGAGGAGTCTTGGAACGCATCCCTCGCATAAGTCGGGACTCGACTGTACTACCTATTTTAGCATTTAACAGCAGATACAGTTTTCGAAGCCGATAAATTAAAATTTGAATTTTTAGTTGTTTTTTCATACTGTTTTACGGTAAAGGGACTAATCAAGGAATAAAAGTGAATGGCAAACTTTTAATAATACTTTATCTTGTTGGACTAAGAATTAATGAAGTTCTCTTAAATTTTATGTAACATTCCACAGTGAAAAAACAAGTAAAAACACACATTTTTGCTTAATTGAATCAAAACTGTTTGAGACAAACATGATTCAAATAAGCGACGGTCACTGTATAAGAGTCTTTATTCCCTGATGTTATAAGAGCACAAACATGATTCAAATAAGCGACGGTCACTGTATAAGAGTCTTTATTCCCTGATGTTATAAGAGCACATTACCAGGCTTTGGGAAGGTGCCTTGCTAACAAGCAACACCATAATTTACTATCACCGGCAGATTTCAGAACGGATGGGAAAGGAAACATTTTTTTATGCTCCAGTTCTGTGAATACTTCCTTATTCACCCGACTCCACCTTAAAACCAATTCGATGCTGCTGTATTGAACGAAAACTCATTGTTTCATGTAACTGCAAGTCCCAAAATATTTCCTGCACTGTACTGTGGAGGTGACGCGGACTTAAACGAAGATCAAGTCGACACAGCGATATTGAAATCCATATTTTAAATGAAAAACTGTGTTTAGATCATAAAGTGAAATATTCTTTACTTTAAGTACTGAAAAATGTAAATTATAAAATCAACGTTGTTTTTGGTACTAAGCAGCGCAAGTTGTAAACTTTTTCGGCATTTAAAAAATGGTTATTTATATCCCCGAAACAAGTGTATGCAACTCATTTTACAATCTTTTTGACATCATACAAGTTTTCCAACATACTTTCCAACTGCTATTGATGGGGATAAGTGGTGCGAAAGTGGGTCAAATTACGGAAACCTCATAAAAATGAGCTTCGAGTATTTTTCAATGAGAAATAATTGATGGAAACTATCAAATACTGTTATAATAGTTTTTTTTCCGACAACACTTGAGTGAACATAACAAATCCATTTAAAAGGTAATTTTTAATCGTAAAAATGTAAGAAAAAAAAATGATGTACAGCAACCTCACAAAAATTTTCGAGCGTGCTCAAACGCCGCAGACTTTCGACGTTAGCGGCACCAATTAAAAGTGTTTTAAACTTTTTTTTAAATCGTATGTGTGTTTTAAGAGCTATTCCTTTTCTTCTATAGTCTTTCCTTAAGACATCTTTTATTAATCAATCTTTCGATGCTGCGTATCATAAAGAAAGATTCACAAATCACAAGCAGTTATGAATTCCAAAACCATGTTAATCACACCGGAAAATCTGTGGTGACCTGAAATCTGTACCGTCGCTTTACTATTCGAAAACTGAAACAAACCCATTCTTTCAATTTGTCAGTTTCTATTTTAATAGCGAAATTTCAGGTATGGAAAACACAATTATACTCACAGAACAGTTTAATTGCTCTAAAAGCTTAGCTAGAGCATAACGCGAATACTTTTCTGCGTGTTATTTAACTTTAGTCTTTTAGCCAGTTACGGCATGTACTGTTTAAAGATACTTTTTAACTACGAAGTGTTTGAAAGGTTAAGAAATAGTACGTTTGAAAAGCGTTTAATGTACTGCTTGTTCCATATAAACATACATTAACGACTGAAAGATCTGAAAACATTTTTCATAAACAAAGAGCGTAAATATAACATAAACCCCCTAAAAATTTCAATAGTGCATTTGTGCCATACCCCCCCCCCCCCTTACTCGAGCTGGGCACCCTTGCTCTTTATCAAATTTAAGTTTTGAGAAGAACGTTCGACTTCAGTCCAAAAATCAAACTATCAATGATGCTAAGATATTAAAGATCGATAGAACTTACGATACAGCATAGGAGGGCAATAAGGCTTGATGTCTTGAAGTCCGGAGGCGAGGGTTCCGGCCGGCGGTGACCGATGAGGGTCCGGGCGCAAACCACGCCTTCCACCCGCGGTCATCACCATGGGGAAGCAAACAGCTACTTGAGGACTTTAATCATCCACCAACAATCACAACTTCAGTTTCAAATACCACTCTTCGATAATTACAATCAGACAACGCTTCGAAAACTTCTCCTTCGAATTACCGTCTGTTTCACAACGGGCAATCACTGCTATTTCGGAAGGATTGCATTCAGTTTCAGCTTTTCGATACAATTGTTGTAATGAGGTTGAGCTCGTACAGAAAAAAATTGATTATTATGTGTTACTTTGGCACATGTTTTCATCAAATGCTTGGAGAAATATCAGTCACTTTCAAATGTGTCTTTCTCTTTAGATGCAAATGATTACTTTTGCTTTGTTAAAAAAATGTGGAATTTCAAATATTACTTATATTTTTCTCAATGTTTTGTGCAGAAGCTTCTAGAATGTTCATATCACTGCTAGAACCAAAAAGGATGAGTTCTTTTTAACAGCAGTAGTTCATACACTCAAAATATAAACCTCATAAAAAGTCTTGTAATGATTTTCAATCATTGAGTCCATGCAAGACACATCATTCCAAAAATAAAATAGTTTCTCAAAGTCATCATTTTTATATCAAAGAATAATTGTTTCAAGTTTGCATCAATAACACTTCAATCAAAATAAATTTCTTTCTCAAACTTCGGATAATTGAAAAAACATTGTCTCTGTTGACCTTTTCATGAGTTAGCAGGAAACAAGTTATGAAAATAGTGCAAAGGATTCATTCTAACAATTCAAGACACTCAGTAGTTAATATTTAGCTTTTAAGACCATAAAACAAAATATACATTTACCATAGCATTTAAGATGAAATAATATACAAGTTTAAAGGTCATAACAAAACTGCCAAAATATTGTTACTAAATTTGACTGTAAAAAGTAGTTACGATTACCTTTAACAATTCCAACTCTTCTTTAGTTTGCAATGTCGCAAAATCACATCATTATCTTCAAATGGCAATCAGCTCTAGTGTCTTCTAAAAAGCACACGTTTTTAATAAAAGTTCAATGTACTTGTGTTGAACTCAGTGATGTTTGTTGTTTCACTTCCAAAAATCATTTTCCCGAAACGTCAAAGTCAACAAAATCAATGTCCTTTCATCAATAATCAGAACTTCGATTTTTGCATGTCACTTTAGCAAACAATGCTTGCTCGTCTCGCTGTTGCGGATGGCTAATGAAGTAAAAAATGACAACACCAAAGCCCCAACAAGTCCTCTTCCCGCAGAAATTCAATTACGAAGTGACACCGGAGGAGGTCAATTGTGGATGGAGCTCGCAGTTTGGTGTCTCGCTGCTTCGCCGGCAGGCCGTGTGTGCTCGGGCGCCGGCCCCTCAGTGTGAGTTGCCCTGACGTCAGCGGGCGCCCGGGCAGCCCATTCGACGGCACTGTTTCCACGGAAACCAATCTTCTCTCTCGACCGCATCAGAGGACTCGCTGACTTCCCCACGGTTCGGGGTGTGAGAATGATTCGGGGGAGGAAGCGGAATTGTTTTGTTGTTCCGCGTTTTTCGGCAGTTGGAATAGGAGGATTTTTATTTTTCTGTGCGAAATTTTGAAGTTTTGATGATTATTTCCTAGTTTTACACTTTTGGCTGTCGCGCTAAAAAAATAGGAGAGACTGAGTACAGTTGATGCAGGGTTAAGTTAATACAGGGGTTTTAATTTTCGAGTGCGCATGTGCCCAGACCTGCGAGTCTTATGAAGAAGTAACCTTATAGCAGGAATTAGTAACTGAAGGGAGCTAAGTCCGGTCATTTCCTAAGGAAAACTGAGGCAAAGATCCCAAGTCACGCGATTCAACTCGACGAATTTCTGACACGTTTTGCACAAAACTAGTAAAATAAAACTAATATCTTTCAATACCTTACTTTGAAATCTATCATATGACTTGGGATCTTTGCTTCAAAAAAAAAAAAAAAAAGGATTCACTCCCTCCATTTTTATTTCTTCCCAGTGAAAGTAACCGACTTATGTTGACTTGACCCAGCACGTAAAAGGGCACCTCCTATTTCGTTCGAGAGTTATTTGTAATAAAACTTTTTCTGCGCACAAAAGTGATTTTTTGGATTTTCTTTCAACTGACGTATAGGATGCTTAGGTCATTTTATCATATTAAGCAGGCTATTGCAGTGTTCCTTGAAGAAGAAGCATGATTTTGCATCATAGAAGTTGCTTATAGTCGAAACTGTTTTTTCACCGTTTTTGAGTTAAAGTATAATGCGGTAGTTTGTGCCAAGTTCATATCGTATAATAATTTTACTCACAAGTTTTTAAGTTATTCTTCGTTTTCCAGAAATGCTTAACCAAAGAAAGGAAAATAGGAAAGTTTTTCTTGAAATATTTAAAAGAGCTTACTTCGGAGAAGATAGCCATACTTAAGTTTGTATTAACTGCAACTTACGTTCATGATTATTGTTAACTCGGATTAAACTTCAAACATTTTGTGAGAGATTCACAAACATGGAGGGGGGGGGGGGAACTAGGCTATGTGACAGTCAATTGGCCTAGATGCTGCCCACTATTTTAGGGACCACAAATGGTTAAAATTGTTTTATCCAATGGCTAAAACTGTAAAGTTTGAATACAAGGGCCTACAAAAATTTTTTAACCTTGGGCCCCCTGATACCTTAATTCCTGTTTATAAGAGCAAAACTGTATGTGCCAAGTGCCAAGTTGGTCTCGTGCATTTAAATACGAAGGTTTAACGCTTAATTATTTTCTTCGAGAACGGGTGGGAGTCCGGACTCGACGCGAAACCGTCTCTGTGTTTCGTGAAATTTCAAAAAAAGTGCTTCACCAGATCATAAGTCTGTCGGATGTAAATTAATAGATAAATTAATTTGGGATTTCTTGTTATTACATAACCCAAAAGTCGTGTAGCTGTGCACATAGTGTATTTTGACTGGATCCATTTTATCCGGTTTAAACGAAAAAAAAAAAAAAAACATCAGAAACGTGTCACGCTTACGGTATTTAAAAGTGTTCTTTTATTTCCTAAATATCTCTTTAAAAATTTCGTCTACTTGAATATTATATAAGATAAATCGGGGGAAATCGCCACATTTAAGGATTTTTCGATTCGTACTTGAAAGTTGAAATAACAAGATCATAAAAATATACGACGCTTTATTTTACAATATTTAGTTTGTTATGTATACAGGTTAATTCTTTTTTTAGTATGAAAATAAATAAGAAATGTAATGCTAAAGTAGGTCATTTAATTGCGGCATGTTCTCCCATAGACACATAGGGAAGATAGAACCAATGTCTTATTTAATTAAAGTAATATGGGAAAAACTATAACAATTATTTTAAAATTAATTTTAATAATTAATTTTTTATTAATAACAATAATCAGTTTTTAAATTAATTTTACTTGTTATTGTATTCAATTAAAATGTTTATTCTTATTATTAGTTTTATTTCGTTATTATTAATTGCAATTATGTTGTATACGATAACATACAGTGTTATAAAATAAAAGGAAACACATTTTAAAATTAATTTCATTTATTTCTGAACCAAGTGGTGTCTTCCCCCCAAGTATATTGAGAAGATGACATACGCGCTTATTTCCCTATTGCTACTGTGTTATGGTTGCTTCTACATGCATCGTATGTGTAATATTATGAGCAACTCACGCTGCTAATACATTATTTAAAACAAGTACGTTTATGGACTTGAAATGTGAGGCAGTGAGACACAAAGGGATGTAAGTGCCAAAATTGAAAATTTGGTGATAACCAGCACAAATGGCTGGTGAACGGGTGAACCTCTTCTCTGTCTTGGGGCGAGTAATAGTACTTGTAGCCCTAGTTAGGCACTGCTCTACAGCATGATTTAGAAAAACTTTTCCCTGAAGCATACCTAGGACCGCAACTTTAAACGCGTAGCTTGAAAATTTCCACTTACATCCCTTAGCTTCTCACTCATTCATATGTGGAACGGAATATTATAAAATTTATGCTCACCACGCTAAATGATCCCGAGATTCAAGAATAACGCCACAGATTATATATATATATATATAATCTGTGGCGTTATATTCTTGGATTTCGTGATCATTATTCATATATATATATATATATATATATATATATATATATATATATATATATATATATATATATATATATATATATATATATATATATATATATAAAGACGGTTAATTCAGATAAACTCATAAGCCACTCATTATGTCGTACTAGATTCTTCACACAAGTGGCTCAGTACTACAGATTATCGAAGCGTAAAACAATGTATCAAAGGGCATTAATAAACTTGTTTGTTTCCCCAATGTGTGTTTTCCATGCGTTAACTTCCAGTAGTCTTCAACATTATTATTTACTAGCGGTACCCGCACGGCTATATTTGCCCGTAGTAAAAAATTAAAAGGTCATTTGGTTCGCCTGTATATTTACACATAATGGGTGATGAATTTCTGGCCAATCTGCTATGTTCATTTTGCTCGCCCATGTTATGGTTCCACGTCATGATAATTCGGTAATTTACTCGCCCACGTTATGATAATTTGCTCGGTAAAATGTTCTTAAAATTAGAATAGAAAAAGAACGAAATCGAATTTTCGAAAAATCGCTTCGAGGTGCTCACTCCTATCCTACAAACTAATTTGTACCAAATTTCATGAAAATAGGAAGAACGGTCAAGGCGCTATATGCGCTTAACAGACAGAGAGATCCAGACTTTCAGCTTTATTATTAGTAAAGAATAAAGGGCGAAATTTTTATTATGGAAGAGACTTGCGGGCCGCATTGTTTCAATTTACATGGGGACAATGGACAGTGTAAAGTTTTAAAATAAATTTTCATTTAGTTTGAAAATTATAGTGAAAATCTATATTTAACACAAGCATAATGGAAATACCGAAACATGATTAGAAACAAATAAATCTCAAACTTGTTTCAAAACACAAAACTTAATTAAAATTATCAGAAAAGTTTTTTTTTTTTTTTCAAAAGCTCAATAAGAAAATTGATTCAAAAGTTCAATGAGAAATCTGACATTTCCTCCCTTTTACTGAACTATCAACATTGCTTTTGTTTTAGGTGTGATAAGATATAACTCGAAGACAATGCTCAAAATGAATGTTAAAATTCCTCGGTTTTGTCTTTATGTTCTTCATTTTGGAGAATAAGTGCAGCCAATAAGGGTTGTAATGATCATAGCATGATGTCTGATTGCTAGATATTAATTTTTTCAAACATGCAATGAATAAAATTCCAATTGTCCAAAACTTCTAAATTTCTCCTGTAAATCGCTATTACAGTGAAACGCAATAAGTTCCATTTGATGCAGTAGTAGTTATCGAACTGCCAGCAAATATGAAAAACAAGAATTGAAAATAAATCGTCAGGCGGGCCATTGAAATCTACATAAAGGGCTGCATGCGGCCCACTTCCGCAGGTTAAAGATCACTGTAAAAACAATCACAAGCCGTTACTAAACAAATAGCTTTCAAATTTAATTTTTTTAATATCATTAGATTATTTATTAGTGTAATTATATTTTCTTGAAAAGAATAAATCTTTATTTGTATTAAAAGCACACTAAATTTAAAAATTAAGGAACAGAAAATAAGGAATGTTCAATAGTGTTCAGTAAATTATTTTTAATGAGTTGATGTGTTGCGAGAAGCCTCCAGGAGAATGGGGTCGTTTCCAAAATTTTAAAAGTAATTTTTTTCTGAAAGAGTATGCTTAAAAACATAGGATCTGACCATTTTTTAAACAATTTTTGACTAAGTTTAATATTTTTAAACAATTACTTTAATTGGTGCGCTTTCATTCTTTATGCTTCTGCAGATGACATCACAAATGATGAAATGCCATTCACAGAGCAAAATATTTAATTCGCATCTTTATTTTGGCAACGATATGGTTGATAGCAAGAGCGTAGAGTGAAATATTTAATTCGCTTCTTGATTATCATAAAGTGGAAACGCGGTAGAAAGATGCACCAAAGTGCATCATTTGTGACGTCATAAAGACCACTTATTTTCAAAATCGGACATTTAAAAAAATAATTAAAAATCAAGCGTTGGGAAAATGAAGTATTTTTTCACTCCATGTTTTTTTTTTTTTTTTTGCTTATTCTGTCAATTTCAGTGACTAAACGTAGTACTTTTGACTGAAGGAAACAATCCCAGTTGCATGCGTACGTCCTGTTAACTGTGGGAAAAGCAACTAAATTCTTAACTCGATCTGATGTACTGTCGTGCAGCGATAAAACAGAGTTATAACAGTAATTCCCAGACCTAAAAGCACTTGTATCTATGTTATAGTGCAGATGTCAAACACGACTACTGCTGCTACGAGCCTAAAAACAAACAAGTCACAGACCAGTATAAGCTTTGCGGTAGTGCAGACACGTGACCCTGGCACGTGCTAGAGTTCGATCCATTGCCCGGGTCAAAACCTCTAATTTAGATCCTTTGTCTACTAGCCTGCGGGAGCCCCAGGTGAAAAGGTGGCGCGTGTCGAGGTTCAAGTGTGGGAAAAGTGGAAAGTATGCAAGTATGGACATAATAGTGGCCTTAAATGTGACCTAATGTCCAAAATTATTTAGATTCAATACTGAGTCTGATAGGATGTTTAGTGTGTCTTTTATTTTATTGTGGATTTCCTACCAAGGGCGGATTTAGGTTCTGGTAAAGCAGGAGGTCATTTCTGGAAGAGGGGAGAGGGATCATAAGTGTCTTTTTTTGGCATAAATGGGGGTTTGGGGGCGAAATTTCGGAATTATATTTCCTGGAAGCTCAGTCACAGGGTATCCATAATTGGATTAGGGGAGCGGGATCATAACCCGAATGACCCCTCCTTTGAACTGCGCTTGTTCTCAACAAGATATAAAAAGTTCTCTTTAAATTAGAGATTGCTTACCGAGTGGGAAAGACTCGAGTAAGTAAGCAGCAAGTTGCCCCTAAGCCAATGCTAAGACAGAACTACATGTAGAGACTGCAGTTTCGTCCTTGTTTGGACTCATCAGTCTAGAATTATTCCGGAAACTTAATGCTTAATACCCAGGCATTGCCTTCAATTTTCGAGTTGAACCGCAACTCGACTATCTGGCGGACTCTCGCTAGTGAGATAAATTTACTTCATCTACCAGTTTGTTGGCACTCTCAGCTTCAATGAGATGACATCCACCTACGGCTCAGTTATTGTCTATTTCAGAGTGATGAGTCCACACAAGGACGAAACTGCACTGTCTGGATGGAACAACTGGGCTGTCGGTTGCGTTAGTTTTAAATAAATGGTGAAGTCGTACACATCTGACGACAGTTTTGGCTGCTTAATCTCTTTTTCGTTGCTGAAATACAAATTTTCGAAAAATAAAAGTATTTTAAAATCAGAAACAAAAGTTGTTTTAATGATATAAATGCTCATTAAATTAAGTAAAACAGAATTCGTCGTGATTTAATTTTTAATTTTTCAAACGTTATTCTGCAGAAAAAGAATCTTATTGAGTTGATCACCAAATATCAAGAAAAATGCTTGATAATAATATAAGTATAACTAATGATATAGGAATGTTCGGTATTAAATTTCATTGATGTATCATAAATTTCTAAATTAATAGGTTATACGCTGCAGACAATTCTACTTCACTTCAACTTTTGAACTTGCTCGAAGAGAGCTTGATCATTGTTCTTGTAAAGTATGAAAAGCAAAAGGAAGGAAATTTCCATATTTTCGGGCGGACTGAAAATTTAGCGAACCTCTGGTAGAGGAAAAGTGCATAATTTATTCCCCAAATATAAGAGAAGGGTGGAAATGCTGTCCTTGTCTAGAGATTCAAGCCAATAACAAATGCCCTAAGTTCTGCCAAGCGGCGAAAGAGTTATGGGCTCTTTCTTCTTCACCTAACAGGGGATTTCATGAATATCATTAGGCAAAGATCTGCAATGACCATCAGTCATGGCGCAGATGCTGCTAGTCATGGAATGCAATGAAAAGCAATTGACCTGCACAGATCCATCTATCCTGGGAATTTTTCATCAAGGTGGGTTACACTGTTTTTCTTGGGAAAGTTTATTATTTCCCCTTTCGTAGATCCAATCTCTTCTTTTGAGTTTGGGGAAGAGTTCTTTCTGACAAATAGGTATGCTATTCATGAGTAACGGTTGGGAGAGGTATATTTGAGTATGATTTTGTTTAAGATTTCAGCCAATTACGGTTTTGGAGTTGTTCAATTATTGGAACGACTTATCATTCATTTAAAGTTATATTACTCATTCAAGTAGGAATTTATAGGATGATAAAAGTTATTTCTTATGATTAAAAACGATTTTCGCATTGTGTTCCCAATCGTTTTTGGAAATAGTTAGAATCTCTAAATAGTTTAGAACACAATCAAAAATTTGTTCACTTTCTGGGATTTGAAGAAAATTACTTCACTAAATGTGTATTAATGCCATAATATTATAATTAATCACTGAACAAATTTAATTGTCAATTAATTATGTAAGTGGAATTATATTTTTTCTAAAATTGAAACTCAACTGTTGTTTGAACTTCTAACTAAAGGGAAGAAATATGTTTGTTTGATTAATAAAATACTACTTTTAAATAAAAAAAATAGATTTTTAGACATTGAGCCAAATGACTTTCTTTCCTCTGACTTCAAGACTACTTTCCTAAGGCTCATAACTGACACTGTTAATCAAAATCATCCATGAACAGCATTTTTGCATTCCTTAACTCAGGGTTCAATTTCCCAGTAGGCAGAGTAGGCAGTTGCCTAGGGCGGCAAAATTTTTAGGGGCGGCAAATTTTGCTTTAACTACACGTTTTTAAAATTAATTTTTAATTCTTGAAAGTAAAATATTAGCATTCTTTCATTTTCCGCAGGGACAATTTTTTCGCGTAATCTAATAATGATTACTTTCACACTTGTTATGAAAATCAAATGACTTTCAATCATGGTAATACATCCGCGTAAAACAGTAACTGAAGACGATAAGCGGGTGTCAATTTTAGAAAGTGTCGTTGCGTTTGGCCAGAAGTCACAACAAGATTGGAATTTGACTAAAATGTTTAGTGATATACTAAAGTTTATTCAGTACTGGTTTCTTAAGTGATTGACACTTATTTTCTTTTTTACGTTATTAATATTAAAAAATTGTTTTCTGTTAATATTAAGTCTCGGAGGTAAATGAAAATGAGTGACGAGCGAAAATGGCTGAATGGTTTTAAATAGGAAGCATGCTAAATTAGAAACCGAAGAACAAAAAAGAGTCCTCAAAAATTTTTTAAGCGCTATATATTTTTTTCAAATGGGCAGTTTTCATAAGGGGAAACTTGGACACTTTGCAATGTAGTCCAATTACAATCTGCTAATTAAATACCATCGAACAGTGAAGAGTGCTAAGAACACAAGTAAATGAACGTAATAACAGAGGAAATTATTCAAATCGTAAATTTGCCGAATAAGGAATTTTTAGGGAGATTACTGTGACCTCCCATCGGGGCATCCCTGAATGTGAAACGACATCATATTTTTCATAAGCTTAACAGTTTAAACTTTTGGGACACGTTTTGCGTGCTTTTGAGTCAAGGAATTTTTCCTTCTTTTAGGAGGAGGGGGGGGGGCAGAATTTAAATCTGCCAAGGGGCTGCATGGATCTAAATTCGACCCTGCCTTAAATACACACCAGTACTGGCGTTTGGTGTAATAAACCTGAATTTTCTTGTCCTTCCATTGATCTCTGACTTTTCACTACCACATGATGTGTCATTGTGTATTGCCTCGTCCAGTGCGTCAGATCATTTGAAAGTATGTGGTGCATAGGTGCAGGTTCAGATCGAATTATTTGCAATCTAATTAGAAGATACCGTATACACACAGTTAAAAATGCGAGTTTTTAAGTGGCACCTTTTAGGTTAAAATGTTGCAGCAACAGCAGCACCCCCGGAAGGGTGCCAACTGACTCCTTATGCCACTCCAATGTAACCTTTAAAGGAGACATTTGGCTAGGTATGGTACTATGTGGCACTTCTGATCGTGCCAATTGACTCCCTCTTTTTACCCTGGGATGCCACAGAGAGCCAAATAGCACTCTTAAGGACTTGCCACCGGTGCTACAACGTTTCACCCTTATAGGTACCATATGCAACATGCAGTTTTAACAGTGTAGGTATAATAATTATTCATTTTGAAATAGGAAAATGTTGCACAGCCAGGGGTGTGTACAGGGGGGGGGGAGAAGGGATACCTGTTGGCCCAGGCCCGAGCCTGAAATGAGCCCTAATATTTATTAAAACAAGGGGTGAAATACAAGGTAGAACAATATGAAGTGGTCCCGTAAAAGTTATTTGTGACGGGCTCTAAAATTTCCGTGCACGTCCTGTGCATAGCTTAAGCGTATTGGACATGAATCACCTTTTGGAGGTTCATTTCAATATTTTTGAGATTCATACTGATGGTGAAAAGTGCTCATCCCACTTCGATCAAACAAGTCCGTCTGGCATGTCGAAAATCTGGCGATTTGGGTGGACGTCTGTTGACTTAACGCTGAGTGAGTCAGCAAATTCGCGTGACGTATCGTTCTCGGGTCCGATATGAAACATCCGCGCTGCCCATCACCTTTCCAGTATTTGCGGTCTGGTGGCACCACACTCGCTTATTGACACTGAGCACTCCACCCCACCCCTTGATGGTGGATGCACCGCCACGCATCTGTCGATCGTCTTTTTCCTTTTTTTTTTTTTTGAACTTGACATATGGAGGATTGCGCTGCTCTTTTCGAACACCACCCAACACATTAACCGGGTATGAAGGAACGAGTTTTGCTTCGGGGAAAAAAAAAAGGAGAACTTAGTGGATGAATATCTTAAATGACAGTTTAGAAAACTGAAGATTTTCACGCGTGGATGCTGAAGATATTTTCGTCTCCCTTAAGCAAAAAATGTTTATTTGTCGCTCTACATTTACAAACAATCTACGCCAAACCATTGAAGCGACTTTCAAAAAATCATTATAATCGAGGTTTCACTGCTTCAAATTTGACAGAAAAGCATTTAGAAATTTAGATCATTGCGGTTGTCGCTGGAAATTCTTTACCAGTAAAACATGCACTACTGAATTGCTGAAATTAAATCGATATATTTTTGTGTCATAAAAGTACACATGTAATCCTGTAGAACTTATATAATTATGACTTACATTGCATGAACCATTTGAACGGGAAATTTTTCTCTTTATTATTATTATTATTATTATTATTATTATTATAACCTAAGTAACAAACGCATTATTTTCTTTCATCATCATATCAGAAAATAATAATAATACGTGACAGAGCTTAAAAACTGTTTTTAAACTTCAATTTTATTAAAAGATTTTATTAAAAACTTTTCATTACCCCCCATTAACTCAAAAGCCTGCTTTTCTTTTTTTCTTTCTTTTTTTTCTAAACTGAAATGTATAAAATCGTTTTTTTTTTTCTTTTTTCCAAGTAGATAAATAGTAGATGCAAGGGGTTTTATATATTTTGTTGGGAAGTTTTATGAATATAAAAAAAAAGGCCAGTGTGCAGGTAAATACTCTGAGAAATAGATGTTCAGAATTGTCTCAAATGCCTCTACATAGTATCTCTATACATACTAGTTACATAGACTCTACAACACGTTTTGCACGTTATGAGATCCATAAGGGAAAAAATTCTTTAAGGATTTTTAAATACTTTAAAATAAGGATTTTTCTCCAAATCATTTTTTATGCTTGTTTTAAAATGTACTCATCGACTAGCAATGAACAAAGTTTTGAAGCAACGGTAAAAAAAAAAAAAAAGATGAAGGGGGGGGGGGAGGAAAGAAAACGGATAATGGTTTTAGGCACCGCAAGTGTAAAACTAAATACATACATACATAAAACTAAAATTAAGTTATAAATAAACATAAATGATTTTTCGAACAGTAACTTTGGCAAACAGCATTCAATCGAACAATGATTTTTTTTTTGAGCAATCACGATTGCTTATTGCTTTTATTTGACTGTTTTTGGCGTCCTATCATTTTATTTTCCCACCGCCACCCTCCGCACCATCACCGTCGACCGGCTCCTCACGATGCTGCTCCTAGCGAAAACCGTCTCCAGGTTGTATGCATGTCCTACACACACCGCGTACATACACAACTACACACACACACACACACACACACACACACACACACACACACACGCACACACACAAACACATACACACACAAAAACATACACACACATATACACAAAACTACCCACACATTCATACCTGCACACAGACACAAACACATATGCCTACACACACACACATACACATACCCCCGCCACACACACATTCATACACACAACAACCCACACACTTATGCCAGCACACAGACACAAACACACATGCCTGCACACATACACATATCCCCTACGCACACACAAACACACATGCCTGCACACATACACATATCCCCTTCACACATGCACATAACCCCTACGCACATACACATATCCCCTGCACGCAAACACACATACCCCCCACACAAACACACACGCCTGCATACACACACTCGTGATTGCGAAAAACATAATTTGAATTCAAGATGTCAAAATTCAAATTATTTATTTATTTTTTTAATGACCAAGCATCCCATTTGGAGCTAGTACCACACAATGCTTCTTTAAACTCAAATCAAAGCAAAAAAGAAAAGGGATATGGACAGTAATGGTTTAGTTCATTTTAACTAAGTGACGCTGTGGTATCAGCCATAAGCACAATAATGCAAAAGAAATAATTTGCTGGAGCATAAATGGATTTTTTTTCCCTCTCCTTGTTTACATTAGTCAATTACAGAATGCAAAAAGGGCATTTATTTCTTCACTCACAAAACTCCGAGTTTCCAAAAGCAGAGAAGAAAAAGTCTTCACATGACAAAGAAATTAAACATTCCGATAGTAGGCGGGGCGATTAGGTAATGAGGCGCTTTAGACATTGTACCAGAGAGGAAATCGTGGGGGAAAGCAAAGAACAGCAATTAAGACCTCCGCGTTGCGATAAAAGATGCCATTAACATCCCTTGATTTAAAACAAAAGAAGCTATACGTTCTTCTACATGAAAAAGGATGTCGTTGATTTTGCTTTAAACGTCTTTTTTCTTTCTTGTGAGTGGATTTATTTTTATTTACTTAATTATTTTATTTTTCACGACATGATTGCTGTTGAATTCACTTATAAAAAGTTTGAAGGGTACTTTTCTTACATTTTTTTTTAAAAATAAAGTAATTTTATAGTAACATTTTAATGAGATAGTCCCTAAGGAGGGCGTTGCTGGTGAATTGTGTGTGCATCAAAATACTTTACTTAGTTAAGTTCTGAAATCTACTTTTGTGTAATAAAACAGTAGAATGGCAGAAAAGCCAAATGCGGTTCTGTGTGAAAAGTAAATAACCAGCTAATGCACAATTTTGTTTTTAGAAATTCATAATACCCGTAAAAACTGTAACACTAGTACATAAAATAACAAACATATTTATTAATAAATTCGAAAAGACAATGAAAACTTTTATGTTTAATTTTTCTTTTTTTAGGAGATTTATGGGAAAAATGAGAAATAGTGCAGAAAACTGATAACTAAACTCTTTTACACGAGACAAATTGTGCTAAACACCAACTGAATTAAAGATTTCAAGCACGTGCAACTATTTGAGTTACCTTATAGCTTTTAGATGATCTATCGTCTGTCAGTGACAGAGTCAAGAACATTAATTAGCAATAATTCGCAAACTGTTCATACATAGATAGAGCGAAATGTGCAAATGTTTCTTGTCGTATGTCCTCTAGGCTGTTAAAAATAGGCTTTTAGCTTTACCCACAATGAAGTTACATGGGGATTAAACGCGTTCGGCATTGCTTCGAGAAAAGGATGGTAGGGTAGGGCCGGGCTAGTTGAGCAATCGATATATCTTGAAAACTCTTCACCATACGTGTACGCATCGAATGGCGGAAAGAAAGGGTTATGGGAGGAGAACTCACCGCATGATCTTGAATTGCAGATCGGCAAATGATTGAAGTATACGTGCACATCATTTATTATGTGACAAAAAAGTAAAAAACTCATTTGCCGCAAGTTTTCGTCTGTATTAGTCCAATGTCATCTGCTTTCTGTCAGGCAAGTTTTATTCATTCATAAATTTACTGTACTTTTGATATGTATAGAGATTCTAGATATAATTCGTACCGTTTTTTCGTAATCTCACTTTTATTTTAAGACTATGGTTTGGGTTTAGTTGAGCAAGTATTGCTCAACTGATTCCCACGACTTAAAACAAAAGTAGTAATATATTTTTTCCTTTTGTTAGAATGTGGACTTATAAAAGGAAAACTACTCGATATTCTTAAACTACTGACGACTTGAATAATGCTGCAAAGGTTGTTAATGATGAGGAAAAAAGTGTGAATGCCGCCGCAATATTATTCGGTACTAAACGGATGACTTTGACTAGATTTTTGAAGAAATTAAACGCTGGTGATTCATTCATGGGTTATGCAAAACCGAAGAAAGTTTTTTCTTCCCAACAAGAGGACTATGAAAAAATTCTTGCTGCAAATTGCATCAATCTGTTATGGATATTCCCCAAAAGTCGTCTTACCTACGAGTGTGCTGTTAAATTCAGTATAAAAATTCCATCAGCCTGGACTTCAGATAAGATGGCCGAAAAAGATTGGCTTACAGAGTTTTTAAAACGAAATCCCCTGAACTACCCATCCAAAAACCAGAATTATTTCAGTTAATTCGAAAAAAAAGAAAAAGAAACCTTGGAGTTTTGTTAATTTGTCACTAAAAGACTATAAATCAAGAGTTGATTGTCAAACGGAAATTTTATTTCATCTCTAGTTATCATTTATCGTATGGTTTGGTTAGACATTATAAGTGCTCAACTTGCCCCATACCCTTGCTCAACGTACCCCATCTATGGGGTACGTTGAGCAATTTTTACTTTTTGCATTCCGACAGCTGTAGCTCTTAAACGTGTGCTATTAGCAACAAATTACTATGGACACTTTTGAAAAGGGATACATATACAAAACAATCTATTGAGACTTATTGTTGAGGAGCTATATCCGCTCAAATGAAAAATTGCTCAACTAGTCACGCTCTACCCTATTGCTATGCTTTTATTTGACTCGGCTTGGTTAACTTTTGCTCGACTTGGCCCGTAACCCCAGATATCTTTTAAATATTAATCCTTTAAAAAGCAATGCAGCTGTAATACACGAGCGTATGCAACACATGCAACATTTTTTTTGTGAATCTATGGTGTAAACAAATTAAATCAATTTTTGGTCATTTAGTATAGGTGTCATAAATTATTACAATTTCAAAATTAACTACCGTGCCTAACCAATTTTAATGTCCATATATCGTCTCTAACACATTCAGTTCAGCAAGAGGGTTGAAATCATCAATTCTAAAACATTTCGTCCTTTATTTTGATTTTTTTTTAAATATTTTAACAAAGAGAAGCTTTTTTTTCTTTTGCATTTGCTTTTTTCATACATCACAATGAAAAAAAATATGCGAACAGTAACAATTGAATACACATGCTTATTATAAAACAAAACAAAACAAAACAAAATACATATATCTTTTAAAAAAAGAACAGAAAAAGAATGCAACCATTAAGTCGCTTGTGATGTTTCAGTGAATCAAAACGTGATTCTAATTCTGGTAGAAGTCAAACTTTATCGGAAAACCGTCTCTGGATACATTCTACAACCATGTTCCTGGAAACAAACGAAGCTTTTAAAAATAATTTAAGCTGCTTAGCTTAACTTCTTTTGCATTTTAAAGTACCGTGGAATATTTTTTGTGCCCTCCTTTGCCGCCTGGAGAATACGAAATCTCGAGTTTTGTACCCTAAAAAGAACAAAATGAAAAGAAATCCCCTTTACTCCGTATCCTCGCTTAATGCTATTCGTACGTTTAAAGGCATTTGAATAATGTGTCTGCGCGGGCGAATTTAGATGAGCTCTCATTTGCATAGCAACCCAGGATCGATGCTGCAATTTAGGAGCTCCCTGCGCCAGGAATTCCCACTGTTTCTCGGAACAAACGATCTTGGAAGGCATCGCTAAATCCCTGAAACTTTTCTCTCCCCATAAATTTGACTTCGCACCGTTCCACAACCTACTTTTGTAAGCTTTCCTCTTCTCTTTTTCAGCTTTCTTGGTGTGTGTGTGTGTGTGTGTGTGTGTTTTATTTTTTTATTTTCTTTACCCATGCTTGCTCTGCTCATGCAAATTTCTTCGTTTCTATTCTTTGCTTCGGAAATGAACCGCGTTATGTATGCACTTAAATCCTTTTCTTTGTTTATTCCACACGTTCCACGCATCTTGCCAAATTCGACTGGAGAAACTTTTGGAAAATGATGGCGAGATTCGAAAATCAGATTATTTAGATTTCGTTCCGGGGAGAAGCTGGAAGATGCGATTAAATACTTGTTACAAGAATAAAAGTTGTTATTTTTGATTATTCAAGTTGTTTCATATAAAGTGAATTTTAGCGAGTTAAAATAGCATGAAAAATTTTGCCTCACACGTAAAAATATTCAGCTCTTTGAAAATGAATGGAATCAATTTTAACGTTTCTTTAGCAAACGTGTTGTTTTAATTAGTTTGAATATCGAATCGTTCGAAATATTGCTGATTTTCATCAAAACTAGGATTTTAGTGCTGGCAGCTATTTTTTGTCTTTTTTTTCATTCTTTTCAAGCATTTTTGAAATTTCAGAAAAATAAATTGTAGTGCAGAAACAAATAAAAGGCTACTTGCTTAAAATTTGCAAAATATTACTTTGGTTTATGGTACCTTTTACGTTATTTATTGTTTTTCGAAAACGAAAATCAAAAGTGTCAAAATGTATAAATCTTATATGCTCAGATATAACTGTTAGATAAATCATGGCATAGCTAAATATGTTCGCTTAATTTTTTTTTAAAAATCCATACTGAGCATGGAAGGCGCTATAATAGGAATGTTAAAACGTCTTGCCCCGCAAAAAATGCTGAAAAAATAAATAAATAAATAAATAAATAAATAAATGTGAAATTTTGCCTCTTTATCATCACTTCACCGAACTAATTTCTACATATATTAACTGTTTAACTCTCTCTCCCCCCTCCTCCCATCAAGTTGTTATTCGTTGGAGTGCATTTACATTTTTCACGGATTTTAATATTTCGCAATAGATCATTTTCTTTGTAATACATATAATGTTTCAGATTTATATCAGCTGACAATCAGTATGTGATTAGATTTTGCAGAATGATTTGGAGGACACGTTAAAATCAGCTTGAAGTTGAACATGCCTCCCAGGCTGCTCGAAACGGGCCTCAGAGCAAGGCAACAGATGGCTGTGAAATGAGCGTACACTCTTGGGCACGCGATCGGCGCGTGGCGCACTGCACAACGCACGCGCTGTTTTAGTTCCTAGATTTGGCCTACTTTCGCCGATAACATCTCGCCAAACTTCGGTCTGCTTCGAGATTTCGTATGATATTAGAGAATTAACATTTATGTTGGACCCCAACTCCGAAATCGGACAATGTTCGAAAAAAATGCTCATCACGCGCATCATGAATTACTGACAAATGTGCCAAGTCCGAAATGTGACATTATTTCGGACTTAGTGCACATGAATTTGGTCAATTCGCGATCAGGCAAATCAGTAGCTATCCAACTCCGATTCCTCTCTCATAGGATGGTCAGTGTCCGATCTAGGGGGGAGCAAGCTGGGGCCTTTACAACTCATAGACGGGGGTGGGGCGACTAATTCATTCATCACATTTCTGGGTAGAAAAGGTGTGTGTGTGTGTTTTTCTTTGAAACTTGATGTACAAGCTTGAAGAAAGATGTGTATTGGCAGCAGTTTCAAGATTTGATCCAGCTCGAAAAGAAAATCTTAGATCCTGAACTGAGGATATGGAGGACTCCTCACCTCTATAATTGAGTCAGATAAAAGTCAGAAAAACGTTCATTTGTAAATCTAATTGTTTGACTCTTAAAATATAAGAAATGGGTTGAGAAATCATTTACACGATGCGTATTGAGCTTTCTCAGCTCATAGTGAAAATTAATTTGTGACACAAATCAACATTGTACTCTTAGCAGTAACTATTTGTGATATCGAAAAATTAATTCAAAAAATGACATGTGGTGACCAAATCATAAAATATTCTGTTGTAATGACGAATTTTTATTTATTTATTATTATTTTTTTTTTTTTTTTTGAAGTTATAAAGCTCATACGGATTTGGATCACACATGGATTTGAATTGCCGGATGGTTCACCAAAGAAGTGAGGGATCAAAGAAGCTGTTTTATGGGGGGGGGGGGAGGGGGATAAGTGGGTGCCACCCCCAATGCTGCTTTTTTTCTCTTTTCGTTTTTTTTTCTGCAAAACTGAACCAATAATTGATTTTTAATGTCATTATTGAACAAAAAATTTGAGACACGGCCTTAAAAATTGGAATAGAGGGTCACAGTTGACTCCCTACTTCCTCCTCAAAGCTATTTATGCACATTGTCAACCCCGCTTAATCGTTAAACGGAAATACGAATGCCCCATTTATAAGAATAAAACCTCCCAGAATTCAGAATTCCTCCGAAGTCGCTATCTTAAAAACCCCGTTAAAGCGAAAAATTTTCCCAGATAATTCTGCATCGGTCAGCTTTTGAAAATATTTTTGCTTAGAAAAGTTGTTAATAAATAAAAAATAAATTGAACAAGAACAACTTTCAAGTTAACCTTAGATAAGGCACAGACATTAGCAATTTAATCTTCATTAATTAAATTGATCTTCTGCATCCTTAAGTGAAGAACATTAATAAAAATTAGTCACACAAAGGCAATCTTAAGAGATGTGTGGGTTATAGTGGGATTTACAGTGTGGAAAAATAGTCACAAAAGTATTCCTCAAAACATTTCTTAGAGCAAGCATTATACTATTATTAACTTTTTCAAAATGCAATGTATTGAGAAGTGGTGATAAATTTTGTATTTCAAGATGTGAGTTAGATAGTTTTTTATAATTTTCATATTTACTTAAAATACATATTTTTTTAATTTAATTTTCTTCTTGTATTTAGTTTATTTCAAAACATTTTTAATACAACTACAAGTTACATCTTTTAAATTTTTACTGATTTATTAACAGATTGGTATGGTAAGTACCATCTGCAGAGACAGAGTTCTATAGAACTCTTGAAGATCTCCACACCATCATCACGAAATAAAAAGTTGAACATTTTTGTGGAAATAAAAAAAAAGGGCAATTTTCTGAAATGTGTTTAAGCGCTAACAAGGAACACCTTTATCGATGCAAAAAGTTAGAAGTTTTAGAGCATAACAAAATTTGGCTATTCGGATTTCTCATTTACCGTACCTCACAAATGTTTTAGAGTGGTAAGAGATTTCTTCGTCAACCTCGAAACATGTGTGTGAAATTATGCTGCTAACATTTATTTTAATTACAACAAATATTACTGGTTTTGGTTCAAAATCATTTCGATTAAAAAAATAAAAAAATCCCGTAAAATGTGATAAGATTGACCGTGGTAAGAGATAAAAAGTTGATTCGTCCTTATATCGTCGCCTCAGAACAACAATAAGATATCTAATCTTTAGGGTCGACCGATGGCAATTTTTGGCCGATGGGCCGATGCCGATGGTTCAAAGCGGCCGATGGCCGATTATTCTCTGCTTCAAATGGCCGATGGCTGATGAAAAAACCTCACTAAGGATGGCCGAAATATAGGTTTCGAAAAGTTTCCTGAAGAACGAAAAAGTATTAAGTACGTTGTAGAAACCGATTGCAAGTCATATTTAAAAAAAAGAATGCATGACTAAATTTGATAGCAAAGGCCCCTGACACATTTATATTATTTATTTTTTTAATCAAATGTTATATTGAAAATCCCAGAAAAGTAGAGAAAAATACATGGGTCGTAGAAATATTTTTCAAGCAGAAGAAAATATAAAAGAGAAAGAGAGAGATATAAAGGATTGTAATGAAGAGTCACATCATTACATTAGTAGTTAAAAGCTGAAAGTGAAAAACGGAAGTAAAACAAAGCTTTAACTAGAGATTTATTGCATTTCAATAAACAAAAATACTATAAGGGTTAGAATCTAAAATATTACTATAGAAAAACATAACTTTTAAATTTTTTTGTAAAAGAAAAACTTTAAGAACGTTTCCTAAAAATTTTATATCGAAAATAAATTAAAATAGCGCCGCAGTCAAGGAGGGCTCAGAGAAGTGGTTCTTGAACTCAATCCTTTCCTTAGTGGCCCCAAAGGTGACCTAAACTTGGAACTTTTTGGAACTTAAGTTTTGAAAAATTGCTGCGGTTGAGTACTTAAGCCCACCCCTTCCTCTGAAATTACTATCGTTGGCCTGCGATCGCGTTTTTAAGACTTTAATTTAAGAAAAATTCCGGGACCATGTAGCCCTCTCTACGCAACAGTTCCGAAAATCGTCGAAAATGGCGTTTTTGGAACTTCAATTTCTAAAAACTGCCATAGGAAAGTATCTCAACTCTTTTTCGCCTAACGCCTACCAAAAGATGGCCTACAGTCGCGTTTACAAGGCTTCAAAAAAAAAAAAAAAAAAAAAAATCCGAGGAGCGTCTCCAAATTCTCCCTTTCAACATCATTAATGTTCTTCTAAAATTATTTTAGGAGCTTAATACATCTCTGGATACCATTTGAAATTGTTTTGAAGCATTTGTTTTGAAAGATTGCTACACGAGAGTCATATTAAACCCATTCCTTTCCTTTAACGTTGCCAAAATAGCTTAAAATCACGTTTTTAAAGCTTTTATTTTGAAAAACTTCCTATGAAGGGAAAGTCCTACTAATATCTTTGAAGAAACTATAAAACAGCGTTTTTAGAACCGGACGAGTCCCTGAACTCCATCCTTTTGCTTTTGCTACCAAAGCTGGGTCCTACAATCATATATTCAAGGCTTCAATTTCGGAGGACTTTCGGGGGAGGGGCACCCTTTACACCTCTACCGCCACCAACATCACTGAAGGTCTTAACCATCTTTTTCGGACTTCATTTTTTTTAAATTTTTGTTGAAGGGTTCCTAATATTATCAGTTATCGCCTAAAATTGCACATTTGGAATTTTCTTATCGAAAAATTGCGACGAAAAATCGAAAAATCGACATATTTGTAAAATTTACATTAATTTTCAGGATATATGTCATGAAAAATCGATGATTTTCGGAGAAATTGTCTCTTTTTGCCAAACATTTGCTCCTAGTGCCTCCCAGGATTAGTATGCATAAAAATTGTCAATGACAAAGTTGTAGAGATACATGAATTACACCGCCAGCTCAGTCATTCCAGCCTAGAACTGCAGTTTCGTGCTTATTAGCACTCATCAGCCGGGCTTAGGGATTGACTGAGCTGGAGGTGAAAAACCTCTTAAGGAAGCCAAGAGTGCCAAACAAACTGGTAGCTAATATGGAACTAGCACTGACCAGACGAGTGATCGAAACAACGGTTCGGTTCAACTACTTCGAGTTGAAATTTTTAGGGGGGGGATGTTTTTAGGGATATTTTTCTCATTTGGGGGATAGGCTCTTGCTTTTGGGGGGGTCTACGCGATATTGAGAAGGAAGTGCGCCCTTGCTCTTAGGGGGGCACCCCTGCATTGGCATTGGCTTCGTATTTCTTTGGTACCAGGTTTGAATCCGCAGTTCAAGTGTTCAGCTAGTGGGTTTTTGAGACACAGAAAACCGTCAGGGTCAATTTCACTTGATTGCAGCACATTACAGATCCCTTGAGTGCCTGTTTGGCACAGGCACTCTGAGACTAAAAAAACGAGGCAATTTTTTTCTCTCCAAAATTAATGGTTTTCAAGAACGTATACCAAAAAAAAGTTTAGAAATGTGATATATATGTATGAAAACAATTTCACTATAAATGTAGTTAACTTTCACTTTTATTCGGAACACATTTTTTTTTTCATTTCCAAGATATAATCGAAAACCACGAAAATTGACTCCCCCCTTCCCACCTTTAACTCTCACTCCCCCCAGGGACGCGGGCTTTTGGGATGCTTGCCTATTAATTACTTCTAACAAATTTCTTACCGAGGAAGTGCCAACTTTTTGCACTTCGCAGTCGTCTTTCGTTAAATAATACCATGGGCATGGAGCGAATTCATACTGCATATACGTAATTTTGCAAATCTTAGTCCGATTTCTGTCCATAAAATGATGTTACACTTTTTTCAATATTTTTGACCCGTCGATCTTAGACAAAGTACTTTTCTTAAGCTACTTTTCATAAACATATTCATATTAAAAATGATTGATGTCACACATCATTGTACTCTACCCCCTTGTCACAACGTCACAATTTCTCCGCCCCCGCCTCCTCCTAGAAGACATCATTTTTGCTGTAGTGATCCACAAATACTTCTTCATTGTCAATCAGGATTGTCAAATTCATTGACGCGAAAGGATCGCGCATTTCCTATTTCCTCAGTTTGACTTTTGTGAATGGCAAGTGTTCAATTTTTTGCCATGTAGGTGCGTGTTCGAAATTCTATAACTTTTGATTGGTTGGACAAAATGTGACAAAGTAGCATATCAAATTGAAAAAAATTTAAAGCTCTAAAACTTTGTCACTGACAATTTTTTGTATACTGATCCTGGGAGGCACTAGGAGCAAATGTTAACAGAATGAGAGATTTTCTTCGAAAATCATCGATTTTTCATAGCATATACCCAGAAATTTATGGAAATTTGACAAATATGTGCAGAAACAGTTCTGTAGGAACTTTATTTAACTTTAATTTTTATTTTGAACCCATTTGTTCCACCATTTTCGACACTTATTTTAAAAACCCAAAATTTGTTTTCCCCCTCCCTCCCACCTTTAGCTTACCCCACAGAGTCGGGGACTTTTAGCATGTTTACTTACTAACTACCCCTAACAATATTCTGAAGTCAAAAATTATCGCATATTCTATGCACGCTACACCCCTCTTTTGAGCACTCATTTATTGGACTATGTGCTCTACTTACTTTTAACTTTTAATTATGCAATGAAAAATAGATAAATTATAGGATTTTTTTTTCGTTTTCTCCGAAAAACATCGACGATACATCGGCCTTCAGATGTTTTTCAAGGCCGAAGTGCCGATGTTTTATAAAAGTTAGCATCGGCCGCCGATGCCGATGGCTGAATTTTTGAACTATCGGCGCCGATGCATCGGTCGAGTCCTTCTAATCTTAGGAATAACAGTAGGATATCCTACTGTTGCTGTGAGGCGACGATATACGCAACAGGTAACTTTCCTTAGAGCAATGTTATTACTATTTTAATTATTAAGCTACATAACTTTACTTAACCAAGCTCACTAAACTTAAAAAATTAAAAAACGGGTTCCTTGTAAGATCAAAACACGTGTAGACAGTAATCTACAATTTTTGTGCAATTATACGTTGTTATTTCTTATTTTTACTTTTCAAGCACAAAGGTATTTATTCATTTTTAAAAACAATAATGTCTAGGTCACAAAGTTTTTAGGTACTGCCGTGGAGCGTCAAATAATAACTCGGTTCCAACGTCTTCCTTCGTAATGCGACAGAAAAACTGCAGTGGAAAATCACATAGGCGTGCTTGTTTCACATAACAGACCTGAACACAAGATTAAACAAACAAACGAAAAAAAAAAAAAAAAAAAACCTAAACATGATATTACTAGCATGCATGTTAAACTCTCAATCAGTTTATTCAAATGGTATCAAAGGATATTACGAAGCTATTACGCGCGCATCTGTTTGTAACAGTTCGAAGGAATAGTGGGACAGTAAGCGCAGCACCAACAGAGTTTGAAGGGGGGAAAAAGATAAAAAATCTGCCGCCTTAATAGACATGATATGACTTCACTTAATTCAACGACAGCGATATAAAAGAAGGGCCAAGAGCTTCACGTAATTTCGGAGGCACGGCAACTCGCTCTCGGAAGACATGTGGGTGCCAAAGCTTAGACGGCGATTGTCCGTCACAACCATCAAGTGTTCCCACCCCCTGCCACTCGTCTAGGATATCCCGATGACAGGAGCATGAAGCCCACGCCATAATTACAGGTATAAAATGAAGCTTTTCGATCAAGGGCTACCTGACATTTTGGCAAGACATGTCAATGTGTGAAATCTGATCGCCATTTAAGGAAGTGCTTCTTATTGAATTGCGAAAGATTGAAATAAAATATTCTACATTTAAACAGTGCAAATGCAGCTAAAGTATTAAATGTATATTACATATATTATTTGAAGTCTCACTCATAGGTAGCACAATGGCAAGTGTACTAAACAACAACAAGAAACACAAAAGAATATTAACAACGTAAATTGAAAACGATGTAAATATGAGAAGTTGAACAATATGAACAATAGAATAGGCAGTAACTGATACGCTATAAAAAAGCTGGAGCAATGGCAAGTGTACTAAACAACAACAAGGAACACAAAAGAATATTAACAATGTAAATTGAAAACGATGTGAATATGAGAAGTTGAACAATATGAACAATATAGAATGGGCAGTAACTGCTACGTTATAAAAAAGCTGGAGCAGTTGGCATAATATATTAATTTGCAGGTTTCTATAGAGGTCGGTAACGTACAAGTCAGCGAGTATTTGCATTTTTATTAAATTAGCAAGAATTTACTTGCTTATTTAAACGAATATCAATAACGCTGTATTACCAACGCTGTTTTTGCAGCTTGAAAATTTTTGAAGCTTGAGGGTATACACTAAAAAAATGATTGAGAGTATACGCCGTATATGGAGTATACTCTATGGGAACACCATTGCTTACCACATTAACTAAACCTGTTATGCCGGAGCTGAAGATGTATATTTTACGATTATGCACACTCTATGAACATCTAGTTTTAATGAAACCGTTCAGAGAAGAAGACGAGATTTGGACTCAAGAGAATGAATAAACAATAATTAAAGTTCATGCCCAACCAAGCTATATCCTAAAAAGTTTAATACAAGGCTTGTATTTTATAGCAACAAATGAAATCAATACTAAACAATCCACGCCCACTTGAATCAAGTCCTGCATAGCATTTTATGTCACAAAGTTTAAATAGCAGAGGTTTACTCTAAAGTTAGAGAGCAACGAAAATGCATGCTCACAGAAAATAATTGAAAGGTTTGAGTCGCGAGATATATAACTGCAGGGTTCGCCGATATATATCAGTTGATATATATCAAAAAAATAAATAAATAAATAAATTATAATTGTTCATTTATTATTAAAAATAACCAAAAAGTTATGAAGTATATTTTTATGATGTATTAATACATCATTAATATAACAAAGTAATATAATGTTCTTTTTTTATTTTATAATAATAAAATTATTTGTGTTGTAGCAATTTTAATTCATATTAAAAGGGTCTTTATATTAAACGTTGGTCAGAAAAAAAATGCCTTATGACTGCAACTACTAATGCATATTTTGTATTTCTGAATCATATGAATTGTAAAAGTGACTAACAGAAGAAAAATGACTAAAACAGGTGATGCTAAATTAACTCTATTAAAATTGATAAAAATTTAAAATGAAATATTAGATATAAAAAATGAAAAAAGCCTTAATTTTAAGTGTACATATTGTAATAATAATATAGGAAAATAAAGAGTGATTTCTGGATGCATTTACATTTTGGGAGACTTTAGTTTGTGCTGATGGAAAATATCGCATATATATAAAAATATCTGATATATACATGTCTCTCTCTCTCTCTCTCTCTCTCTCTCTATATATATATATATATATATATATATATATATATATATATATGTATATATATATATATATATCGAATATTTTCGAACCCTGTATAACTGTAATGCACAAAATGTTTAAATTCTCACCTACCTCAACTAATCTAAAGTCGATTCTTTCCCATCTTACTGAAGCCCTTTGATGGGTCAATAGAGCAGACAACGAACAGTGGATGGCTGCCTGCAGTTTCACCTCTCGCCATTGCAATTAACAACAATTCCTTCTCTTTCTGCGAAAGGAAGGGATTGCGTCCATCATTCCCACAGCTGATGGAGTTCGGGTCCGGATCATCAAGGCAACAAATACAGCCTCATCTGTCTCGGTTCCCAAGGAGACGGGCTGACATTGACTGATTCGCAACACCCCCTCTCCGGAATAATCTGAGCAGAGGGAGGTGGGGTGACAAATCCAGCCTCCTCCTTCCGGGGCTACTTTAAATTTCATCTTGCTTTAATGCGATTTGCCGCCTCCACACCACTTCAAAATGCGAAGGCGCCTTCTCGTGGGGGAAGGATGAAGAGTTCTCGCCGTGCCATCCATCAAAAGATTCCACCCCTCCCTAATGGCGCTCTGCCTTTTGTGCTTCCCGCTGATCTGCTTTAAGATTTTTGCCAAAAACTCGAGCTGCTCTTTTTATAATGTTCCCCTTCCGAGAGGCATCATCCATCCAAGAAAAAGGCACTGCTTCCTCGGGTTTTATTTTTGACTTTTTGTTCCGAAGCGAAAGTGCCATTTTCAAACTGGATTTAGAGTGCTTTCTCAAGCGTCTGAGTGTCTTGACATCTTGATGAAACTGCTCGGGAAAAATGAAGGAGGATGATCGAAACCTCAAACTTCCATTCTCTGGAGATTTCACACCGGATCGACGCAATCTTAAGATGAATATTTTCGAGGGCATACTTAGAAATGTGATGGGTCATCTTCCGCGGATTTTCTTCTTCTTTTGCTCTTGAGCCACACATGCTTTTTTTCATACTCACTCAAATGCGCTTAGGTTCTCCAAGTTTAAAACTTTTCAAGGTGTTTTAATTTTTTTTTCTTTCTGTGCTCCATACATTTTAGTCTGAGTTTAATTATTGGTATTGTTGTTGCTGTTAGGCACATTCAGAGGAGTCTTATTTTGAAACTGAAATACTTTTGTAACCTGGAAGCTCAAAATAGCCTCTACACTACTAAAATTCATAACAGATATTCTTGGAGCCCCAAGAAATGTCATAGATAATTTTATTAATATTTTGTTCGCGTATTTTGCTTTTGAGCGACACATACAGTCAAATACACTCAAATGCACTTCTGTTTTAAGTGTAAAACTTCCAAATGAGTTTTTTCTTTCAGGTTCAACTTCATTATATGTGTACTTTTAAGTGTTGTTATTGTTGCTGCAGCCTGTACCTGGTTGTCCATTCGGAGGAGTCATCTTTCAAAACTTAAAAAAGTCTGTTATACTATAGAGACTATACAATAGTCTCTATACCACTGCAATTAGAAATTTTGAAAATCTAAGGAATGTCATGGGGTAAAAGAAGAGGGGAGAGAAGACGACGAATATATGATACTAACCAAAAATACTAATGGTTCTGAGTCTTAATCTGGTGACACATAATTTCCAAGGTTATAACGTTCAGTCAGAACACTATTTCGACAAAAGATGATTCAATTAATTCAAAGTATCAATTGTTTTAATTGGACGAGTTAGAATAACAGTGGTGTAAGTCAAAAATTTTCCAAACTGGTTTCTCTTTAGTTCCACTATAAAGTTTGATAATTGTGCAAAATTTAGCACTATAGAAACGCAAAAAATTTGTCCACTAACTGAAACTGCTTTTCAGGGAGGAGGACAGAGGTATAAGTTAGTATCCATGACAATGATTGGACATGCAGTCCGAATTTTCTCCTAGGGGGAGAATTATTCACTTATCACTGTCGTTGCGTGTATGTGATTTTCTTTCATCAACTGGAATGTAAAATGACAGTGGTGTAAGTCATTTTAAGTTACTTTTAAAAAAGTTTACAAGTTACTATTAGTAAAAGATAATGCTTAATAATTATTAAAAAAATATTTACGCTTAATTGCATACATCCATCTCTTGAAGATAAAATTCACGCAGTGATTACTGTTTTTCTTTTCTGCAGATATTTTCGTAAAATCTTCAATAGCTCAAAACTTTGTAAGCATGCCTAATGACAATTACATCCAAAAACCAGCAATTATAAATTTTATAACTCTTTTTTACTTCCTTTTACAAAAAAGGAAGTATTGTATTCGCAAAAAAAAATTTCACTCAAAAATTGACCTTAATTTCCATTTTGCTCGCCCCCGAAAGAATATTGATTCTTTTTTTCAACCCGACCACACGTGGATACATGCCTAAAAACGTATAGACACCTGAAGAATCCATTTTGACTATCCCCAAGTTAATTACGTTAAAGTTTTCTCGTGACGTCCGTATGTACGTATGTATGTGCGTATGTGTGTATGTGCGTATGTATCTCGCATAACTCAAGAACGGTATGTCCTAGAAAGTTGAAATTTGGTACATAGACTCCAAGTGGAGTTTAGTAGTTGTGCACCTTCTCTTTTGGTTGCATTCGGATGCTCCAAAGAGGGTCTTTTCCACTTTTTGGGGTAAAATCATTGTTAATTTCAATGTAAACTCAAGCGGTTCTTTAATTTAGCAAACACTTGGCAATATATCGCCAAGTTTTTGGTAGCCAAGTTTTGTCGCCAACTTGGTGCGAATTTGGCGTTTTTTTTAAATCTGGTTTCAATTTGGCCATACTTAGAGACTTAACCATTGAATCACATTAAAACTGCCAATATTGCGCAAATGTATCTGTATAAAACGTTTTCTTTGCTTCGGTTCGCAACAAACTTGGGGTGAAAATATTTAAAGTGATTCTTTGCTCACTCCGAGGCACTATTATCTTTAAATTGGAGTAGAGTAAAAGGAAGTCACGTGATGCACACATCAGCTCGTTTTTTGTTTTTTTTAAAGATCACATGCACGACATCAGTGAAACTTAATACTGTGTTATCTAGTTTGATGCATTGATTTGGATACTCAAATCTCAACTGAAAAGCTTCTAAGAATTAAAAACTTCGTACGGGAATTAAAATTTTCCCAAGATACTCTTATGGATGATGGCAATGCAATAATAGGTACCCCGCCTCCCCCTCCCCTTAGAAGAAAAAAAAGATGAATACTAAAAAAAGTAATAATAATCATAAATAAATAATAAAATTAAAAAAAAAGAACAAAAAACGCGAACGAACAATATTTTGGCAATTAGAGTAAAAAAGTATTAATCATTTCACCAAGGGACTGAATTTAATCAACCATATTATAAATTGATTGATTTTGAGATTGAGAATATACTTTTGAAATGAAGACAAAACTGACTACCTCCTCTCAGCTATCACATGTTGCGAACGCATAGAAAAATAAAATTTTTTAAAACAAATAGGGTATCAGGTTTAAAATTTTGAATTAAAATTTACAACGAGATGGGCCATCGAAGGAAAAAAAAAAGAAATATTTCGGTCATACTTTTGGGTACATGAATTAATTATATAACATTAGATAAATAAAAGCTGTAGATAAAATAATTTTTGGAAGAAACGATGTCTTTTCTTCGTTCAGTTCATCATTTAAAAATTCATCATGCGACATTTAAAAATCTTAAATTTACTACTAATTTGAAATATCCATATGGGTCACCTCCGAGAAAAGTTTTGTCTTGACGTCTGCACGTACGTAAGCATGTAAAGAGCAATGTTTTCTTCAAATTTATCCGTGCGTAAGATCAAAAATACACTTTAGATTATCCACACAACTCAAACATGTTCGACTTTTTTCAACTGCAAAGATTTTGTGTAATACTGAACTTTCTTAAGATGAGATTTGCGGATTTTTCAGCTAATAGCTGAACAGTTTCTCAAATATTTAAGAAAAGAGGAAGAAGTAGAGCTGTGACTTTTAAAGTTGTATCAAAAACTTACGCTTTAAGCAGGGGCCGCGCAGTCCCTATGTGCAAGGTCGTGCGTTGCACGGCGGCGCCAGAGTCAAAAAGATAAAAAATAAAATAAAAACAAAAAACCCGACTGTAAAAACCAAAAAAAAAAAAACTGAAAAGAAAAATGAATAAACCCTAGAATGTTATTAAGTACTACTGAATAGCTACACTGTTGAAATAGTATTATAACAGTACACAGATAAGACAAATCATAAATTCAAAAGCAGACTAGAAGGATCAACAGTCGGGGCCCATTCCTTTCTGATTCAAGGAACCCCGTAAAATTTGAACGGGCCCCGACTATTGATCCTCCTATTCTGCTTTTGAATTTATGATTTGTCCTATCTGTGTACGGTTATAAAACTATTTCAACGGTGTAGTTATTCAGTAGTACTTAATAACATTCTAAATTACTGGGCTTATACATTTTTCTTTTTAGTTTTTTTTTTATTTTTACGCAGTCGGGTTTTTTGTTCTTATTTAATAATTTTTTATTTTACTCTTTTTAGTTAATTTTCATTGACGTAGTTATTATGATTATAAGACGGTACGTTTCGCAACCTTGTCACTTCATTGAGACAGTTTGTTTGTATCGTGAGTTTTATTTAGTAACTTGCGGTAATCTAAACTACTGATAATTAGTCCCTCTAAGGATCTAACTCGGCTTAAAGCTACATGTGCTTAGCTTTCGGCAAAAATGCGCAGACTTAAGTCAACCGCATCACAGCTATATAAACAGCTTGTATAACTCATGACGACGCGAAATCTGAAATGTCGTCAGTCAAATCTTTCTCGTAAAACTAAAAAATCCTCTCAAGAAAGCACACGTCGCGAAATTCAGTCCCTTCAAGGCAAAAACAAATGCAACATACTACATATGTTAGAGATGAAAATCGAATTAGTAGACTTTCTTTCTTTTGGTGCTCATTGCCCGGGTTTATTTTGATGAGGACTACAATCTGAGTGTCTTACCTTCGTTACACATAATAATTTTTATTACACTACAGAATACATATAAAGAACACATAAAAGAATTTACATCAGAAAAAGGGGAAAGTACATCCGGAGCTAGGGTGTCTTGACCCACCGCCTCAAGGGGGAGAAGCAATCGCTTAGATCACTCGTCCATTGAGACCCTAATTAGTAGACTTGGTAAACAAAAAACTGAGGCATCGAAAACTACCTGCTTTTTTCGCAAGCAGGTAGCGTGCGACACAGTGTGCAACACCCAACGTGCCCCGATCCAGAACTGACAAAATATGGTAACTGGTTGTTGAAAAGGTGAATTTTGATTAATCTCATGTGTTTAGTGACACTCCCAAGGTTAAGACAAATCGATTGACGTAAGAATTACCAAAATTGGGCAAGACGTTTAGCCTGTAGAACGCCACATAGGAACAGACATACATACATAGACTGATAAACACTTTACCCTCCTTTGCGTCGCGCACGCGCAGTTGGGTAAATAGTGGCGGTGAAATTATACTGCTCATTGAAACAAGCAATCCGTCTCACTGCCTACCTAAAAGAAAAAAAAATATTACCTTGTTGTGTCTAAACATGCTATTCAAAAGCGCAATCTCTTACACTGAAAACACTACTACATGAACTATATGATGCTAACTAATGCATACATTAGCATTTGTCTTCCTATGAGGGGTGGTTCGAAAAAAGGGATTTCTTTACTTTGGAATCGCGTTACCTCTCAAAAGTTGTAGTTTGGTATCCTCAATTGGGGAAAAATAATAAAAAAATTCTTAAGTTGACATCTTCTTACGTGTATGAGGCTGAAAGTTTGAAAAAATATGCTAAAAATTCAATTTTTCAAAATATATGTATTTTTTATTTTTGTATTTGTTTATAATGCAACAGCCATAAATTTTTAGTATACATCGTAGTTTGAACCTAAAAGCTATTTTATTGCTTTTACATAAAATCTTTAGTTCACGCATACGCCTTAGATTAGGCAGGAGATTTGAGCCCAATTTAAGGCGTATGCGCAAAAAAATGATCTCTTATGTAAAAGCTATAAAATATTTTTAGGTTCAAACTACACTATATACTGGCAATTTATGGCTGTGGCGTTATAAAAATATTTAAAAAAAAAAACTAATTTTATTTTGTTTTGAAAAATTTAATTTTCTAAGCCTATTTTTTTAAACTTTCAGCCTCATGCGCGAACTGAAGAAGTCAACTTAAGAATTATTTTTATCATGTTTTCCCAATTGAGGATATCAAACTACAACTCGGGGCCGTGGTAGCCCAATCGGTAGAGTGTCGGATTCGGGGCCGGAGGGTCCTGAGTTCGAACCTCGATGGTCGAAGATCCACCGTCGTCATTAAAGGAGACTGGGCGACGTTAAATATGTTCGTGGTCTCAATGTCCTCCAAGTGAAACGATACCTCTGGGGGTGCTAGCACCAGGTAGCTATTAGCTCTTGGTCTAGTTCTAAATTCTCATTAACTGTTCGATTCGGTGATGGTGCTGCCATCTACCGGTATAAAAAAATAATGGAGGCAAGGCACTTAGTATGCAGTCCTCGACATAAATACAGTTGTAGTCAGTTGTGACTCGGAATAGAATAGAAACTACATCTTTTGAGCGGTAACGCGATTCCGAAGTAAAGAAATCGATTTTTTCGAACCATCCGAATGTAGAGATGTGAATGCTATTTCAGTATGAATCGCCTTCTTTTAATATCATTAAAAATTAGGTTTTTTAAACATGACTTACGTAAAATTTAAGTAGAATAGCCGCTGAACATCTCCTACTAATATCATAAACATTGCTTAAGTTTTTAGGAGTTAAATTTTGAAAAAGTTCCAGAGTAGGACTCCAGAATCCTTTTTCCGTAAAAATATTCGAAGTTGTCTACAATTGCGCTTTTGAAAGTTCAATTTTGAAAAATTGGAGAGGAGGAATTGATTTCTGCCTACTTTTCAAAAAAAAACTATCGATGAGAGTCCCAGAGTTCCATTCCTTATTCTATATCCTTGAATCGCGTTTCAATGCCTCAGCTTCTATAAATTTCCGTGGAGCCCCTTGTACCTCCCCCCCCCCACATCACCACCAAACCAAAGACCGTCTAAAACTACGTTTTAAAACTACAAGTTTCAGTTCTTTTTTCAATGCCCCCTCCCCCCCCCCCAGAAAAAAAAAACTATTTTCTAGCTGCGCCACTCCTCTGTTGTCATGTTTTGACAGGCGTAAAAGTTCTATCAACTATTCATCACTTAGAGATGAAATAGATATTTAAAGTGGCGTTAATTTTGATATTCAAAATATTTTCTTTTTCCAAAACGCATCATTAGCATATCGGAGGAGCTACTGAACTCGAAATAATTTCGAGATAAGAATTCAAAACATACTCTATATTCTAAAATTAACTATTCACACCATATTTTTTGAATAAATTAAATGCCAACCGTATCTTTTTTTTTTTTGATTTTACATTTGACTACAAAACCTCACTCTAGATGTTAACAATATTTTCCCCGAGCGCCAGTTCATAAAGGCGCTCAAAAATATTTGCACGACGGCGCCGATCAGTCTTGGCGCGGGCCTGAATTTAAGTTCTCAAAAACAATATATATATATATATATATATATATATATATATATATATATATATATATATATATATATATATATATATATATATATATATATATATATATATATATATATATATATATATATATATATATATATATATATATATATATATATATATATATATACGTACATCATTAAATTTTAAAACTTTAGAGCAATTTTGAGAACGGTAATCACCCGATAAGACTACCGTAAAACTTTTCTTTTCCTAACTAACTTGAAAGACCCTTTTAAATTGATTTCTTTCCGGATACATTCGTATTAATTACGTCACTGAAAATTGATAGTTCACTAGAACGACATGGTATACTATCTGCTGCAAAGTTTGAAAGTGCTTAAAATTTCATTTCTAACTCTTCCAAAGAGTTTTCAAGCGTTGCTATGGGAAATTACTTATAGAGAAAAAGGAAGAAAGACGGAAAGCACCATTAGCGTTTTTCTTCTTTTAAGATCATTTTGATCCAACGAGAACAAAAAATGAAGAGTAGATTAAATTTTTTCTTTGTTGAATTTTGATCATAGTAGCTATTTTCAAGGCCCAATAAGTCTTCAGGTAGTACAGGCCTCCGCTTCCTTTTTTATTTGTTTAATTTTTTCAGGTTTTGCTAATAAGATTTTTTTCCTCGCGTGAGGATGTCAAAAAACGGGACTCCTCTGGAAGGAAAAAGCTCCCCCCCCCCACCCCAAACAAAAAAAAGAAAGAAAGAAAGAGAAGAAAAATCCCTCTTTTTTTTTTTTTCTAATCGGCAGTTATTTGGATCCTTGCCCTCAGTCCCCTACAGGGATTTCGTCCTCCCGACGCTCGCGTGATTCGTCCAGATTAATTAGCGTGACTTCTGTGTTTGCAGTTTGTCCGCAAACTTCGGCTTTAATTAAGTTCTCGGTACAAAAGAAAAACAGAATCTTCGCTTTTAAAATGAAAACTGGAAATACCTCGTCCCCCAAATATTGAAACACTGTATAAACAACGGTGAATCTCCGCGTATGACATGCATATCTGCATGTTTGTGTTAATGTGCGTCCGTGCAGAAGATCATGAATTCTCCCGCTGCCGCATTTAATGCCCGAATGCCTTTAAATATATTAAGAGCAGAAGAAAAGTTTTTTTTTTTTAATTTTATAATTAAAAAAGAAAGTAATTAAAATGTGTGAAGTTGCAAGAAGGATATTTAAAAGAAAATCTATGTTAAAACTTACAGTCTAATAAGCACACTGGGAATTTCAGCTTCGAATAAATGATACTTGTGCTATTTATTCTATTTTGGGGGTAGTACTCCATTGTAGGGGAGACCGGGGCTAGTCGTTTAAAATTTTCATTATAATTTTTCTAGAAATACGAGTATTTTTATGATCATACTTTAGAGCTTATTATAACTATTATAGATCCGTAACGTATTTTTTGAAAAGGTTATCACAGCTATAATTCAATACGTTCAGAGTTTTATAAATTTTTAACAACTTATCCCTTACACTTAGAACTTGCTGTTACACTGACTGGGATAAATTGTTTCAATAACTAGTTTAACCAATAATAATCTTTACATATATAATGTATATTTGTTATCATTTTATAATTTTTATGAATATTCGGTATTTTTATTAACAGCTTTCCCCGTGTAACAACTATCCCCGGTCATCTTTACTGACCTCTAAAGTTGGAACAGTTTCCCTCAATTTTTTCTAGAAGCATTTATTTTTCATTTATGTGTCCTTATCGACAAGCAATAAAAGCTTATAAACACTGCAGTGGGAGACAGGGGTTCTTCCCTATCATCAAGGGCAAACCCTCTAAATATTGCGAAACCCCTCTCCCAAAGCAAGAGTTCCCCCCAAAACAGAGAAAAATACCCCTCAAAACACCCCCTAAAAATTTTAATGGCGCAGTCTTTGCCATGTCCCCCCCCCCCTGGGTGGGCACCCATGGCGGGAGATACGCAAAGAAATATAATGAGAAGTTACATTACGGCAATGAGAAGCAAAGGAATGTAAATGGCAAAAACAAAAATTTGGAGATAACCAGTGCAAAAGTAGGTGAACCTCACCTCTGTTTCAGGGCATGAGATAGTACTAGTAAGTCCTAGTACGTGCTGCTTATACAGCATGATTTAGAAAACACTTTCAATGACCTGAGACCTTATCTTCAAACGCGTTTTACTCAAAACTTGAAAATGTCCACTTACTTCCCTTTGCTTCTCACTGCCTCAATCATAAAAAAGAAGCGAGCAAAGAAAATAATTTGAACTATGCTCATAAAATCTTAAAATTGCCAAGTTAAGTTTAATCAAAATTACTTATAACCTAGGAAGGAAGTTTAATCATTTATGGGACAACTTTCACATCGAAATATCACTATTTATTCACAGCAATTGGTTAAAAAAAATCTCGATTCACTGCACAGTATTCTTCCTCATTCCGATCGATTCTCATAATTTCTCAGTTCCGTTTGGCAACTTTCGGGTGGCAGCATTATTTCTGGCAACCCGGGGCACGGGGCCGAGCTGAAAGGAAAGGGCATGCGCAGAAAAGGAACGCCTTTAATTATACTGGAACTTTGCGGGCCCTTTGAAGGCATCGGGATCGTCTTTAATCAAAAGTCGCCGTCCCTAATTGGGATCCCGGATTAAGGACGGGGAAGGTGTCTTTTCTTCGGGAAGGGTTTTTGCCCTTTATTAATTAAGGCCGGCCCCATGCAAGGCAGCTTACGCCAGACGAACAATCCGCAGCAAGAAGGAATTAGTTATGTTCGGCAGAAAAGTATCTTTGTTTCAAAAGTACCGTTTGCTGTTTTGTTTCCGACCGAACAGGGACTTACTTCCGATGCACTGATCGGATTTCCGACTTCTTCTAATCCCTTTTCTCTGCTAAGGTTTGTTAGTTTGCTGGCTTTGTATTTCGGAGAGGAATCCGTTTGCTTTTTGAACAGTCAGCTTCCTTCAGAAATTGGATGGTAATTTAAAATGAGCTCTCCGGCGCATGGATTTGCATTCGAGATGAAAAGAAAAACAACGACAGCGTTGTGAAATATGTGCAGATGCATGCAGAAAAGTAGAAGGCAAGGAGGCATAAGAGATTATTTTCGAAATGTTTACTTTCCGCTAAGTCTTGCATTAGGAAGGAATTTTATTCAATAAATTCCCTTCAAGAAATATTCCTACATTTACAATTTAAAGCATCGCTGATAAAAGTTTTGCCTCGTAAGGGAAGAATTAACGAGAAAGTGAAGTACACTATTATTTTATTTTTGTATTTCGTTTGGGTTATAAATAAATGCATGCTGTTGATTTTCTCTGAATCATTATTTAATATATATTTCATGCCATTCTTTAATATTATTATAGTTTTACATTTTAATTCTAATGCTTTTAGAAGCAATTATTATTCAAAAACCAATGCTTGAAGTATCCCTTTTTAAATCAATGTATCACGAAGCAGAGTTATTTTGCTAGGGTTGTTTTCGAAGCGTAAAAATATCCCTTTACATTTTTTTTAAATTAAAGTGAAATTAGTTTTGAAGAATTGAAATTTACGAAAAAGGTAAAGACCACAATAGTAATAAAATCCATAAAAATCTAATTTTATAAGTAATAGGAGGAAAATGGAAGGAAAAGAACAGACGTATGCAATTTTTATTTTGTAGCCTTAAAAATGTTCGATATACTTTGAATTTAAAATACATATATATATATATACAATACATACAGCGAGGGGGTATGTATTGTATATATATATATATATATATATATATATATATATATATATATATATATATATATATATATATATATATATACAATACATACCCATATATATATATATATATATATATATATACAATACATACCCCCCCCCCCCGTTGCGTCACTGCTTGTGGGAATGCTCTGTTTTTAGGAATGCACTGTTTACATCGCAAATCAGAATTCTTTAACTAATTAATTTATTTAGGAAAAAAAACCATGAGTTAGAGTGAGCAACTTGTTGCTATTGCATACGTACAAATGCATTTTATTAACTTTTAAAGAATTTTCATTACTTGGAACAAGCTAACTGATCGTGCATTTTGATGCAATTTCAGTATTTGAAGCTAGCTTAAAACTCTTTAGTGACAAATATTTGCATTTGAAATTCTTTTAGAAAAGTTTAGGAAAAAATTTGTTTAAAAATCACACAATTACGTACTATAGCATAGTTTGATTTTTAAAAAAAAATGTTACACAAAATTTGTAAGGTTGCTGTGCCACTCATCAAGCTTCTCTCCTCCCTAGTACCAATTCATTTTGTAAACATGTTGTTTTGAACTATTTTCTAAAAAATTTTTTTTATTAGCATAAGTTTTTAACAGCGAAATTGACATTAAGTAACGCTACGTGTCAGGTGCTCAGACAGAGCTGTCTGAAATATCTATGCAATGAAATTTAATATGAACTAAAATTGCTGCCGCATAAAAGACTCGTTATGAAACATCATGAATCTATTTAAAAATGAATGTAACAATGATATAGTAACAGCAAAAATTTCTCAAAGTTTAATGGATGTTTTAAGTTAATAATTAAATTATAACGTTTAATTGTTGTTAAAGTTTACTTTTCAGGAAGACCTTTTGAATCGTTACACAATTTAAGATATATACACCCTTTCATTTTTAATTTCAGAGCTTAGATTTCAAGATAAACATAAACTCATACATCAAAGTGAAAACATATATTCAATGGAATATTAATGTTCCGTAAATACCACTTTTCTTTAAATAATGGGCAGAAAGCGACTTTGGATTTTCTGGATTTTACAAAACCTCGTTAAAAGTTTTAAGAGGAAAAACGAAAATTACCATTAATGTACCCGTTGATTAAACATCGAAAATGTGTAGGCAAACATAGTTAATTCTGTGGACATAAAATGAACTTCCAATCTAAGCGAGTGTTTATGTGTTAATTAATTGATATTTTTATCTGTTACAAGCCGATTCAAAGACGAAATGATCTTCAAAATTCAAAGCACCATTTACATTGTTAATCTTGATTGGTTTATTTTTGAAAGGGTAGTAGCGTATGAAAAATGCGTATCATATGCGATAATCTGTAGAAAACAAAACTTCATAACATAGTTTACATCATAGTGAAATTTTGTGTGCATTTAATAGGTCAGTGCAGATTTTGTTTTCTAAAAAAAAAAAAAAAATCAATGTTTCGACGCGTTGGTTATTTAAACGCTTTAAAATTGTGTACTCAATAAATTGTGAGCATCAAATAAGGCCATGTTGACGAATAAGGGCAACCCGCCCCACATCTTTTCAATATAGGAGAGGAAAAATTGTCTAAATCCTAATTTTAATACTATCAGGAAGCCTAACGGATGATAAAGCGTTACCAACAAGCAGTTTGCCATCAACAGGCGAAAGTGCAGCAACAGTTTTTACAAAGAGTCTTGTCAAAATTGTATAATCTCAGCTTGCAGTAAATTTCGTTTTTTCATGGTTCACTCTTAGCTTACTAGTTTTAACAAAATTGTTAGTTGTTCTCGAAAGCCTAATTTATGTAGATGACGAATTCAAAAAGACAAATGTCGCTTTGGTACTGTCATCTTTTCCTGTGAAACAATACCTCAGGAAAAGTAGACTGTAGCACAATGAGACCTTGACATCATCAGGGCCACGGTGCTCTTATTAAAGCACCGAAGGATCGTGTGGAAGATATCATCCTGTGCTGCATATGCTACACACATCTGCCGTGTGTAGGTAAAGGGCAGTAACTGCAAATTTTTCACTTTTTTGCATTTTTGTCATCTATTGTACCTTATCTTTATTGTACAAGCTCGCTTATTTGGTTTCCGCTGAAAAAAAGGCGCGAAAAAGACGTCTAATTTCAACATTTCCCTATTGTTAGTATTGAATCCAAAACGCTTTTCTTCAAATATCTCGAAAACTCGTTTCTGCAGTTACTGCCGTTTACCTGCACACGGCAGACATGTTTACGAACAGTGCGCAGGAGTAACCAAAGAGCAGAAATTAATTTGTGAAATTTTAAATGAGATTCAGTATGTCTGATACTTACAATAAAGAAATTATTTATTTATTTATTTGTTGATATTCTTTTTGGTGGTTTTTCAAGGCTGACCTTATTAGGGATCTTTGCTCCTACTACTAAGGTTAAGGTACCCTTTTTATTAAACTGCTGGCAAGTGTAATTTAAACTTAAATTTTCACATCGAATGGTTATTTTTTATGAGTCGTTTGATGAATGTACAAAAATTGGAACCTATTGAATCATAAGCGAGATATTAGACCCTGAACATTAGTATGGCCTTATTTGGCGTACGTACTTCAGCGGAATTTTCAAAAAGGATTACAGACATACATTCCGTTAGACTACTGCAGACATAATATATTGTTATTTATTAAATATAATGTTTCCTAGTTATTTAAAGCTACTGCGCTCAAAATTTGCTATTCTTAGTCCTTTTACGTTTTAAAACTAAAATTACTTTCTTTATTAAGCTAAACAAATTAAATACCCAGTTTTTAATAAATATCACATCAGCCTCTGAATTTTGTCTAACGAGTAATTTAGAAAAAAAAAAAAAAAAAACTAATAATTTTATATTGAAAATTTTACTTCCTGTAAATCCACTTTCATAACAAAAAGGGTGTAGGTGCGGAGAAACAAACAAAACGCAAACGCACTGGTGAAAAAGAGGAAAATGGTCGAGTCGCTTACACATTCTTGTAAAACAGTTTTCCTGACAATAACAGAATATGGGTAAGGAAACAAACATACAGGATGTTTCTGTAGCCTTGCACTTGTAAAGGAAATTTATTTTTTTAAAAACTGTTTAATATATTTATAATTCTTTTTTTTTATTTCAATTTTATTTCATCAGGTTTTTTTTTCACTGGAGCAATGTTAGCTAAAGAAATGTAGGGGGCGCAAACATCAGAAACTGAAAACGGCGTCTATGAAAGAAAAAACTCCCTGGGCACCGCAGGGGGGGAGGGGTGAGGGCAAACAGAACAATTTTATTTTTAACACATATTTTCATTTCTAATATGACGCAGTGAGAAGCAAAGGGATGTAAATGAGCATTTTCAAGTTTTGAGTAAAACGCGTTTAAAGTTCTAGTCCTTGGTCAGGATTTCATTGGAAAAAAATTCTAAATCATGCTGTGCAGACCATGCAAGAGCTACTAGTACTATCTCTCGCCCCAAAACAAAGAAGAGGTTCACCTACATTTTGCACTGGTTATCTCCAAATTTTAATTTTGGCACTTACATCCATTTGCTTCTCACTGCCCCATATAAGATTTTATATCCAGAAGGACTGGTTTGTCCAAACCCTCACCCCTCAGAACACAAACTCTGGCGTTAGTGCTTGGCGCGAATTTGAAAATCGTCAGAACAACGAAAGGTGCACACGTAGAAGTGTACTCACGTTGTAAAAAAAAAGAAAAAAAAGAAACATGAATAAAAACAAACAAAGAATTATTTTTATATCTGAAGCGGTTTTTTCAATGAGTTTTCTTTATCGGTGTATGATTTGATAAACGCACTGTATTAGCATTTTTTTTTTTTGCACCAACATGAAAATGAATTTAAAAAAAAATAAAGGAATAAAAAATAAATGGTGACAGCTGATCTGGTTTCTCTTTGTCTCTATATGCCTCCACAAAAATAGACTATATCACAATGCATCTTATTTATTTATTTCAAATCAGTAATTGTTTGCCAGAACTCTACGAGTAGTATTAATCAGGCATTTTAACAGCGTGTAGTGTATAGCTTGAAAAATGGTGTTTCGTTGAGGGATAAAAAACCTCTCTTCCAAATTCATACATTAATAAATTAAACTATAAAGCAATCCACAGTTCTCAATCGCAATTTCTGAAGTAAAGATTTTTTTGTGTGTTTATCAAATGTGTTTTAATATGTTTCATATTCACAAGAAAGAATTTTCAAAATTAAAAAAAAAAGATAATACAAATTTTTGGCAGCTTTTCAGGGTTGGCCTTATTAGAGAACCATGCTTCTATTAAGGGTTCTAAGGACCTTTAACCTTCAAAATTTTCGACTTTCCTTGTGTTCGACTTCCATATTATATGTTATGCATATTTTAATTCTGAACAATTTGATACCTTATTTATTACCATACACAAACAACTTTTCAAGTTATCCTAAAAAAGCGTAACCTCTCCCCATAGAGATTTATGCTAACAGCAGCTGCTTAAGCGTCTTTTTCTCAGGTGCCGGTTTCTTCGGTTCTCTTGTTTTGCGCGTATGATATCTCAGAAAGTTTCTTATATATTTCCGTAAAACTTTTGATGTTTGTTTATCTGGTTTATATTTATGACTTGAACCTAAATTTGTTTTTCTTTTTTTTTTAATTGTTTATTTACTTTTTCAAAATTTTATAAGTTAATATCGAAAATTTCCAAAATTTTGTGCAAAAATATTTTTTTTTTTAAATATTAACTTTTATTTTAAGTAAAAATGTAGGTTCAGATCATAAAAATATACCAGACAAACATCCATGAAAAGTTTTACGGAAATATATAATAAACTTTCTGAGATATGCGCGCAAAACGAGAAAACCAAAGAAACCGGCACCTGAGAAAAAGAGGCTTACACAGCTGCTCTTAATATTAATCTCTATGGGGAGAGTTTACGTATTTTTACGATAACTTGAGAAATTTTTCGCGTATGGTAATAAATAAGGTATCAAATTGTTCAAAATTAAATTGTGAGTAACATATATTTTTCCCAGAAAATAGAAAATTTTGAAGGTTAAAGGTCCTAAGACCCCTTAAAGCGTAACTTAAACTGAAATTTCCACGTGAAATGATTATTTCTAATGAATCATTTGATGAATGTACAAAAATTGGAACCTTTTGAATCATAAGCGAAATATTAGACCCTGAACCTTAGGTTGGCCTTATTTGGCGCGCTTACCTTAGCGGAATTTTCAGAGAGTATTACAGAAATACAATCCGTAGGACTACTGTAAACATAAAATGCTGTTTCTAATGAAATAAAACATTTTCTGATCATTTAGAGTTACTGTGCTCAAAATTAACTATTCTTAGCCCTTTTACGCCTTAAAACTAAAACTATTTTCTTTATTCAGTTGCACAAATTAAATAACTAATTCTTTAATAAATATCATAGGACATGTTCTGCCTCTGAATTTTATCTAACGAGTAACTTCGAGATCATGTGTAGTATTCATAACTGAAGGGAAACCTTCTTTTGACTTAAACTTTTTTGACTTAAACTTGTATCAATAATTTTTATAGTTTTTGAAATCAGTGTAGAATGTTTTATTTTCCAGTTTTTCAAAAATTTCCTGAAGTTTAGAGTTTGTTATTTTTTCCCCCACTTTTCTTTTTGAATTTAAAAATACAATAAAATTAAATATAAAAAATTAATATAATGTTTAAAAGTAGATAAATTAGGGGAAAACGCTTCAAAACTTTTTTCGTGAATTACTTTGAAGTAGAAAAATACGCTAAAACTACTTAAAACACAACAAATTACTTCTACTTCGAGAAAGTTGAATAGTTTGTTATCATTTTTAATATGCGTTAGTCTATTGATATATCAATTGAAGAAGTTGTAAGATAGTAAACTCAAGCGAATCACGAATCGCCAGGGACTCCTAGGGTATATCAAATCCTTTCTCTAAGTTTTTCTTCAAGAATATTAATGGGCAAAAGTCAAATCAGGATGTGGTTGGTATTCTCCGTTCTATGAGTTTTTCTTTAATAAATAAATAAACAAATACTAATTATAATACATTTATGTATGCCTAATCATATATGTATGCATATATATGTATGCATAATGGATTTAAAAATTTGACGCCTGTTGACTAAAATTTCTTCCATTTTTAAAGAACGAAATAAGCACGAATCTTAAAACTTTGTCATGCATTTCGTAATGAATTTCATGGCACTATAGTTTTCTCTTCAGCAAACTACATGTTGAGAACCAAAGTCTCCGAACTACAGTATGCCTGGAATCTGCAAAAAATTAGGCACCACTTTGCGAGAAAATGGATCTGTAATAGTTCTTCGGGAAAAAGGGAAATAAAAAGGAGACCAGCAACCCTATACACCGAGTGAATACTTGAAGCTAGGCGTGTAGGGCGGCAGAGATGCGGTCGGCAGAGATAATCATCATAAAAAGTCACGCGCCGAGCGGAAGAGATAAAACTCGGAGGAGGTAGGTGTGTGCGCCGGGCACCTATACAGTTCGAACAGAGCCCACGCCCTGATAAAAGCTTTCGTGTGCCCCGAGCTCTCGTGGGAGCCATAGATCGCCCCTGTGTTTCTTTCTTTCTTTTTTTTTTTTTGTCAGGGCGGCACGTGACTGGAGGTGTTGTCAGTGGTGTTACGTCACTTGCCGGGATTGGGAAGGAGAATTTTGTTGCTAGATTTTGATCTTTTGTGGAAGAATCTTTAAAATATATAACCATGGATGTTTTCTCGGTTAAAAAGGAAAAATAAAATTCTGTACGAAATCAGATGGTGGAAAAAGAGTTCTGTAACTATTAAAATGTCTGTCTTGAAAAAAATTCTTTCTCGCAAACTTCCATAAATTAACTTTCATTATTTCGCTTTAGTACAAACCAATATATTTTAGTACCAATATAAATGCTAAATTTCAATGGCTCGCTGTTGAACAATGGCTAGGCATTAGTTATTTGATACTTGTTAAGACTCTGATTAAAATTTTCATAACAATTTATGTAATAGCACTTTCAGGCTTGTATCCTTGCAGCAAAGATTGGGGATCACGTGTCGTCTAGAAGAAACCAAATGCTATACTAACCGCTTCAGGTTATTGGAGCTCTAATACTGATAATGCATAATCTCTTATTTGTTTATTTATTTATTTTTTGTATTTTTTTTTAATTCATAAAAAACTTTTTCGTATAAAGTACGCATAATTGTTAACTTTCAAATAGTCATTCTTCTCACAGCTTCACCATTTCTATAGGTACGGAATTGGTACAATTGGGTAACAATCAACCATCAAACATACTTTTATATATCGCAAATCCGTTTTCCCCCCAAGAGTTAAATTTTTATCATTGTTAACAAATGTTTCCAGTTTTTATCTTGTCTAACTTTTGTATATCACCTTCAGATTAAGTTCACAAAGAAAAGCAGTAACATATTTCGCTATTTTCTTAACTTTATTGCTGTTGAATAACCAAATGAGAAATTTAATATTGCTGCAAAATCCAAGAGCAGCAAATAATTTAAATATATGAGTATCATTTAAGTCGTATAGTACCCTTCAATTGGCTTAACAAAATCGAAATCTGAAGTGTTCCGTATTTCCAGCAATGAAGAATGCCTTAAAAGCTTCCCGCATTGAAATATCCCCTCGCATTACCAGATCTGAGTTCTTGTAATGGCACGCATTTTGGCCATCCGGGACCTATGACTCAAGCTCGGGACGTGCTTCGGGAGCCCCGAGGAACGTGGCAAATATTCCATTTCCATTTCTGAGCATAATAAACCTATACTCCGCATAATAAGATCACCACAAAAGTGACATTGAGGATCCAGCGGACGTGGAAACACATTTTCAATATTCAAAGCCATGATCGCTGCGAACGGATCCCCAAAAATCTAAATAATACTTGAACACGAATGTCTCGCATATATGATGATGATAAAAGGATACAAAATAACTCTTGCAATAAAATTTGTAGGTGAAAACTCGGTTAGAAAGAGACAAGATTGTTGTTGCCACAAAAGTATTATTAGTAATAATGTTAATATTAATTATAGTAAGAAAAATAATAATAAAGACAATATAATAATAATAGTGATAATGATAAAAAAATAATGATAATAATAATAACAGTAAGAATAATAGTAATAATAATAAAAAGAAGAAAAATGACGTTCAGGATCCAGCAGACGTCGAAACTCATTTTCAATATTCAAAGTCTTAATCGCTGCAAACTGATCAATAAAAATCTAAATAACACTTGAAAATGAATGATGATGATAAAACAACACAAAATATTTCCTGTAATGAAATTTGAGAATGAAAACTCAGTTAGAAAGAGACAAGTCTTTGCTGCTGCCACAAAAGTATTAATAGTATTAATGTTAAAATTAATATTAAAATAATAATGAAGAAAATAATAATAATAATAATAATAATAATAATAATAATAATAATAATAATAATAATAATAAGAAGAAGAAGAAGAAGAAGAAGAAGAAGAGGAAGAAGAAAAGTGACACTTTGGATCCAGCAGACACGGTCGTGGAAACCCATTTTCAATATTCAAAGTCATGGTCGCTGCACCAAAAAATCTTAAGAATACTTGCACACGAACACCTCGCATATATGATGATAGTAAAAGAACACAAAATATCTCTTGTAATAAAATTTGTAGGTGAAAACTCGGTTAGAAAGGGACAAGTCATTGCTGTTGCCACAAAAGTATTAATAGTAATAATGTTAATAGTAATTATAATAATAAAAATAATAATAAAGAAAATAATAAAAAATTGTAATATTAGAAGTAATAATAATAATAATAATAACATTTTAGTAGTAGTAGTAATAATAATAATAAAAAAAATAGTTACATATAAATATAATAAGGTTTTTACCCAGTTTCGCCAACATTCAAAATTTTCTCCCCCTTTAAAAATATCAAAATGTAAGACTGAAACTGGAAAACAGGGGCGAAGGAAATTTCGTTTCGAAGAAACTAGGGAGAAACCAATAATAATAAGAAGAATAATAACAATAGTAATAGTAATAATAATAACCTTCAACTCACGATACGAATTGAACAAAGCTGAGAGTTTAGTATCGCGATTTAAAGCCATATTGCCCACTTGCTTACTTTTTTAAAACAATAGATTCTAAACATGATTACTTTTTTTTTAACTTTATTATTCTTCATAATATTTTTTAAAACATTTTTTGCATTTCTAAGATGGTTTCCCTAAGGAAACGATTCGGCGCTCTATTTCTGTTCATTGTATTATTGAAAATTCCTCAATTCCTCGTCTTAATGAAATTTTTGTGACAGTTAATCACGATTACTTCGGTAATAAATTAATGAATTGCTTCTGAACACTGCCGGACATTTTACTGAAAAGCCATTAATACATTGTTCTAAAACCGGCAATTATTTTTTTAATTGTTATTTGCAGTTGTTTTTGCTTAAAATTTTAATTTTCATCATGTTTTATTTTTTCGGAAGTAATTCTTTTCAACCCTGATTTTTCTAATTTGAGCTGAAGTTGCTCAAATTTAGACAATAAGTGTTTGATCTAACTATAATTTGATGACTTTAGTCAACCTTACGGAAAAATAGCCATATTATCGAGCAACTGAAACGAACATCTGTAAGACAAAAAGAACGAAAGAAAGAAAGAAGGAAGAAGACGAAGAAGAAGAAAAAGTAGAATTAAATCATTGAAAAGTTACATAAATTACACAAATAATGTATTGATATAATCTTTGTGCGGGAACACAAATTACGAGAGAAGTAGTATTATGAAGAACAAATTACTCATTTTTCAATACGAAAAGGTTATTGAGCTACGAAATATAAGAATGATTGTCACTATTACTTAGCTTCTAGTAACTTAAGATTACTTAAGTCAGATTACTATATGTATTAACTCCGCGTTTAATTATAGTATATAAGAAATTTTTCAGTCAGAACTTTTGAAATGTGACTCCTAATTAATGGAAGATAGATTTTGACATCATAAGTTTTAGTTAAAACTTAAAAGTTAGAGTTGAACAAACACAGTTATAATTGCACGAATTTGAAAAAAAAAAAAAACTGCTGAGCCCTGTTTCAGGATTTCAAGGAACCTTTTTTTCAATGCGAAAAGTGTGAGCTTATGTTGATGTTTGTTTAGCCATTCAACAAGAACTTGGTATTTATTTTTCTTAACGAAACATCTTATTACGCAACTACAACACATTAACAACTACAACACATTATTTATTTAGCAACTACAACACATTAACAACTAATTTTTTATTTAAACCAACGGTAAAACATTTTCTATTTCTTCATTAATTAAAAATTTAAAGATTTCATCAGTTTTCTTTTCCAATAATGAAGATTCAAAGGGGAAAAAAAAAAGAAAATCAAGAATGAAAATTCTTATCTTATTACTACAAAATAATCTTTCCATCCTTAACCAAATTGACAGTAAAGGAGTTGATATTTTGGTACTTTAAATCACAATTAAAATGAACGAAAATTTTTTTGGAAAACAAAAATATCTTCAAATATTTATTGAGCTAAAAACATGGTTTATCCTCAGTTTCGCCGACATTTCAGATTTCCACCCCCCATTAATATATAAAACGCATGATTGAAACTGAAAAACAGGGGGAAGGGGGAGGATTTCGTGTCCGTGAAACTGGGCAGACATCAAGAATGTAACTTCTTAAGACATTATAAAAACTAGCAAGATTAAGCAAGTCAAAAGCATTAGCAACACTGTGTTTTCTTTCAAATCAATTCAAAGCCATTCTGAGATTTGAATAATAACACAAATTATAAAGAAAAGTTGGTTTAGGCACTGATTTAAAGCAAACAAACAAACCATCGAAACTAAAATTAAATAAAGCTTAACTTTCATCATTTTGAAAAAGATGAAAACGCTTCTGACAAGATTTCAAACTCAACAAGGTGGCACAAAAGTAATGTCATAATTTGAATAGGCTGCCATTTTGTTATAAATGAAAAAAAAAGCTCTGTTTTCATTGAAAGTTTATTTGAAAGTGTAAAATTGGTGACATTGCTTGGAAAAAATTATATCGCTCAAATGGCTACCTCAGGAGTTGATGCATAATTGCGCTCGTTTTACGGCATTTTCAACTGTTGCTCGCAACACATCTGGCTCCAAATTGGCAACTTCTTCAATGTTAGCTTTCAAGTCTTCCAAGGCTCGTGGTTTGTTCTGGTAAATCCTTTAATTTCTCGAGCACATGGAACACGACAACAGGAAAAACGACGAAGAAACTCATGTTGCGTTAAAACAAGACTTAAAATTTGTCAAATAAGCAGTAACAATAAATCCGCGTTCTTGAGGTGTGTATCGCTCCATGGCTCTTGACAACTAATTTTTTTTACTACATAGCTACATCATAAATATCAAAGCAGAGTGACCTTTGTCGCCATCTGTAAAAAATGGCGGTTAATTCAAATTATGACATTACTTTTGCGTCACCCTGTACAACGCTTGTAAAATAAACTTGAAAGTTCAATTAGCACTTACAATTGAATTGTATCAAAATTTTAATTTTATTCTTACCTTAATTAGAAACTCATATGTTTCCTAAAAGAATTATGTGTTTTTGAAAACAAATATTCAAAGAAAAAAAAAGCGTATCATTTAAATGTCATACTATTGTAGAATTCATATCTAGATCATAAAAAGTTTTTGGTAACTAATGCATCAAAATATTTTTCGAAGTCTATCGGGGGAAGTTCTATTTTTTGCGTGACTGAAACATTTTGCTTGAAGCATCTATGGGTTTGTAAGCACAGTAGTTTTTATCATGGGGCTGTTCAGTCTTCGAAACACAAACGCAGAAGTTTTTCTATGTTAACTCGGACATAATTGCTGAAAAATTACAAAACTGAAGCATAGCAAGTTAATTGTCAAGTTAATTTTTAAATGTTGCTAGAATTATCGGGATTAAATTGCAAGGATATCTTTACTTGACCATTGTTTAAAATTTCTCTGATGTAATTAATAGTTTCTAAACTTCATTCGTAAGTTTCTGCAAGAAAAGAAAAAAACTCAATAATTTCAAACACTCTGTATATTTTTAATACATAAATAAAGATGAATTTTACAGAAAACGGTTTCGTCTAATATGTAAACATGGAAGGCTTTTGAGAAAGACGCTTCGCAACACCTTCCGATTTCCTGGAAGATTACCAAATCGATTTTCTCATTAAAACATGTGTTTCGTTCCAAAGCGGAGAATAAACATGGCAATTCCAACTAAAAGGAAGAGATAAAGATTAGGAAGAAAGTGGCTCTACTTAAGAAAAATAAATGCCAATCCACAAGCATTCTTTTTCTCATATTACGTCTAGGAGCTTCGATATTAAAATCATATTTAAATATTTCACTCTGAAAAGATTTTGGAAAAAAAAAAAAAAACCCCGACTTCTTTTTGTTTCTGAAGCTCTAAATCTTAGCAAAGCTTTTTTTTTAATTACGTCATTGCAAAATCCGTTTAAAATTACTTGTTTACTCTCTCCTCACATGCACACAGTTTTATATATTATACACTGGTAAAAATTCAGGAAGATTTTCTGGTAATTGTTACTGTAAAATTGTGGACTTACAGCATCACTGATTTTTACGGTAATTTATACCGGAGAAATAAGCCATTTCAGCTCCAATTGGTTGCTGTGGCCTACCGAGAAAACCGTAAAATTTTACTGTAACATTTGATTTTTTACGGTAATAGTTACTGGCAACATGGATGCCAGTAACAATTACCGTAAATTTTCCGGAAACTTTTTAACAGTGTGTATAAAATTATTTTCCATCAATAAAATAAAAAAACTAATAATTTTATTATGAAATATGAGTCTCTGTAAATTCACTTTTATAACAAAAAGAGTGTAGATGCAAAGAAACAAACATAACGAACTATTGAAAAAGAGGAAACCGGTCGCGTTACATTCTTCTAAAACAGCTTTCTTGGCAATAACGGAATATGGACAAGGAAACAGACATACAGGTTGTTTATAAAACGTTGCACTCATAAAAATAAATAAATAAATAAATAAAAATAAAGAAATATATATGTATTGATGAATGATGATGATTCATTTTTTTCAAATTTCAGTCCTTATTTCACCAAGCTTTTTCCCATGTGCAATGATTATCTAAAGGAATGTAGGGGCGCTAAAAGCGAAAGCTGAAAATGAACTTTATGAAAGAAAAATCTTCCAGGCGCAGACAAACGTTAAGGTTTAGTACCTTTTTATGGGGGAAAATTGTGCTTGAAAAACAATGCTTTGCACAAATGACCTTACGGTCTCAATGCGTACAAATGATTATTTTCAAGTTCAAAAAATGTTTTTTCGTTAGTTGAGACTCCATATTAAGCTTCAAATGATTTCTTGTATTTAAATATATCCCAACTAAAAGCCAAAGTCTAAGCTTCCGGAAATAAAGTGTAAATGCAGTGAAATCCCGCTACAACAAATTTTAAGGGACCACAAATTTTGTTCCTTGTAACGGGGATTTCGTTGCAATGGAATTTAAGCACTGTAATGCAGTTAAAACGGGATAGAAATTTTATTTCATTGAGACAGATATTTCGTTGCATTGATATTCGCTGTAACGAGATTTTACTGTATATGCAACAAAATGTCTGAGTTATGGAAATGGATTGAGCAACTTAATAGGTTACCATTTTTAAATAGCTTTTGCATTTGAGAATTTCTGTTTTTAGAACGGAGTCATGAGAATGCAGTTTCAAGCAAGTGAAAAAAAGGGTAATACTCACATTCTTGTAAAAGAGTTTTCTTGACAATAACAGAATTGGATAACAAAACAGACATACAGGGTGTTTATAAAGCCTTCTCGTAAAGATAATTTATTTAAAAAAACTGTTTAATATATTTATAATTCTTTTTTTTTATTTCAATTTTATTTCATCAAGTTTTTTTTTCATTGGAGCAATGTTAGCTAAAGAAATGTAGGGGGCGCAAACATCAGAAACTGAAAACGGCATCTATGAGAGAAAAAACCCCCAGGGCGCCGCGGGGTTGAGGGCAAACAGAACAATTTTGTTTTTAACACATATTTTCATTTCTAATATGACGCAGTGAGAAGCAAAGGGATGTAAATGAGCATTTTCAAGTTTTGAGTAAAACGCGTTTAAAGTTCTAGTCCTTGGTCAGGATTTCATTGAAAAAAAAATCTGAATCATGCTGTATACTGCCGTGCTAAGCACAGATGTGGTATCTGCAGTAGAGCTCAAAATGAGAAATTGACGATTCAAGTTTTACAACTCGTATCTTTGATTTATAACTTAATTAAATGCTCAACTTGCGGTAGCTGTTTCGTAAATAACTTATCCAAAAACCTTGAGAGAGTATTTTGGTAAAAATCTTAATTTAAAATTAATAAATGTAGTTACGACAAATTTTCTTTCCAAAACCTTTTCATATACTAAGCTATTTTCACCATGTGTATGAAATATATATTTCACTTTAGTGCTTCACAGGGCAAAGTGAAATAGTTAAGATGACAAAGCGTTTTCAAAATAAAGAAATCGGAACTTTGTTTTGACAATTACAGCACATAAACAAAGAACATTCTATTTTATAATTAAACTTGCATTGAAACAGTATTTTTTTGGCAGTAAATTTGATAGTTAAAAAAAAGTGGATTTTTTTTTACATGAGGCACAGTGAAAAATAAAAAAAATTTCTAATGAAATATAATCTATTCAACTATGAAAACTATTTTTTGTTCAAATGAGTCTTATATAATTAAAAACTAAGTGTATATATCTACAGGAATCTGTCCAGGGTTTTTCACAGGGTCCGTTTTTTGTGAAAAATCAAAAGATTTTTTGTGCAAGATCTTTTTTTTTGTGAAAAATAAAATTATTATGTAAAAACGAAAATTTTAAATTTATGAACATTAATAAATGTGTTGGGGGAGGGGGAGGCTCATGGCGCAAACTGCGGCATTGAAATAATTTGTTGGGAGTTCTGGGGTATTCTTTCTCTTTTCTGGTGCATTTTTGAAAGTTTTCATGGCAATAGAGAGGCATCATTCTCCAGAGGACGGTCAACCTTGATGTATCAGTATCTATATACCGTTCCACATCGTGGAAAATTGTACTGGAAATTTTTTCTGAAGATGTTGTATGAAAAGTAAAAACTTAAAATAATTGAAACCAAACTAAATTCAGGCAGCGGTTCAGTATTTAGCTTTTTGGCGCGTGAAACTTTTACAGAGCACGGAATTTCGTTTAAAACTTTTACAATTTGCAGTAGGGAAGTTTTCGATTTTTCAATTTTATTTTTATATGATAGAGTAATATGTATGAACATCATAGGTGAAAAAAAATTTGCGATACGATAAGTAGTTTTTTTTTTAATTAATTTTTAAAGTTCAAGCTCTTGTGACGTCAAATGGCATAGGAAGTGACGTCATCCCCTCTTCCGATAGGGGAGAAGCGAAGGTCACGCATTCGACTTCGAAGAAGAAACGTAAAAGGCTTTCTCCTCGCATTTAACTCCTCGCGTTTCTGGAACATTAAACCTCTCATCCTCTCGAAAATATTCGAATATCTCATTGGTGTTACTTGAGGAAGATTATTTAGATTGTGCTTTAACGAATCTGGCCTCCATAGTGTGTTCAAAAGGATTATTGAATTTCTAAAAAATAAAAATATCAGCGCGCTCAAAATGTTCCTAGCGAAAACAAGGGATCTTTGGCGGAAGGCTGCCCATTCGCGCCCTGTGACGTAAGCTCGTGACGTTTCAGAAGCGCGCACTTTTGCGCGTGGATTTTTAAAAATTCATTAAAAATCAACCACGGTGTTTTAAAATTCGGCGATGGCGAATTTTTTAGTTTTGAGGGTCAATTAACAATATCCAATAGCCAAAATATGAACATTTAATAGGTTGCAACTTCCCTATTTAAAAAAAAAAAGCATAAATTTTATTTGCTTACCTCTGAATAAAGCGTAGTAAGCATCAAAAATGCAAAATATTCAATTCCCATAGCGGATGCAAAAAGATTGATATTTTTGAAGTGAAGGCATCAAAAGTATAAAAAAGGCATATAAAAGAATTTATTTCAGTAAAATTCTCTTCAAACTGCATATTAAAGGTTAATGATAAACATATTGTTAATGTCTATCGACATAGTTGAAGCAAAAATAAAATTAAACCATCGAACCTTCTAGACACTTTTAAAAGAACGCAGAATTCCGCTTAAACTAATGATTTCACTAAAAAAGGGAATTTTCATTTGTTTGCCTCGTAACAAAGCATAGTTAGCATTAAAAATGTGTAAGATTCCATTGTCATTCCGGATGCAAAGAGATCGCATTTTTCAAAATGAAGGCATCAAAAGTTTAAAAAAAAAACAGCAAATAAAAGAGTTTATTTAAGTAAAACAATTTTAGAATTGCAATTTAATAGGTTTACACGATGAATATTATTAATAAACCACCGATCTTTTCGCCGAAAATTCGGCGAAAGAAAAAAAAAAGAGGTGGGGAGATGTAACACAACGGACAATACCAGACTCCCGATTTGACATACGAAAAAATACAGGAATTCCGGTTTATAACCGGTACCCAAGCACCCTTGTTAGCATAAAAAATTCAAAACTCATATAATTTCTTCTCAAGATGACGTTAAAACAACACACCATAAAGGCTCAAAAATTGCCAAGCTGGTAAAATGTTAGGAATATTTTTCAAGTCCCTCTAAAAGGTTTACAAGACGTTTATTTAGCGTTAATGTTAAATTTATAGTTGGTAACCATATCTGAAGCGATTACATTTCTTCCCCATCATATAGCTATTCTATTTGTTAACAGTACCAAGTTCAATTCGCTGATATGTGTTATTATTGTTTAGATTGAGAGCAGAGTGAGAAAGGTGCTGAGGCAGCAATAGCAAGCTGCAGGTCATAACATTTTCAGAGAAATCTATAACAACAACATCGTTGCTGGCTATTTTGATTCTGCTGTGATAAAAGAAACAGTAAGCATCACAGAAATATGCAGACATTTCTTTTGAAAAATTAGCCGTTATTTTGATTTTAGATTTGCTTTTACAATAAATGATTTGTGAAAGATCCGTTTTTAGCCTACTTTCCCAGTAAAAGTCAGAAAAAGAAGAAAAAAGCATGAAAGAAGGCTTAATGCATCTTAAAAATATCCCGAAAAACAAAAAAAAGTCAAAAATAAATAAAATAATTAAATAAATATCGAAAAATTAAAAATTGGAAAGTAGGGTATTGAGATGGGGAAAAATGTCTGTCGGTCTGTCTGTCTGTCTGTCGGTCTGTCTGTCTGTCGGTCTGTCTGTCGGTCTGTCTGTCTGTCCCCCCCTAATAACTTTTGAATGAATAGTCCGATTCGAACAAACTTTTTTTTGTTCGAAAGATCTCGGCAAGGACACCTCATTCCCATATTTCGCTTTTTGGTTTGAACTATTTTTTGTTCAATTTTGAACAGTTCAAAAAAACTTAACATTAGCTCCTACGGGGAAATTCAAGGCAATTCCGAACTGTGTGGCGAATTTGCTTCAAACAAACTTTGTAGGAAAAAGCTTTTAATGAAAAACTTGTATATAAAATATCTTTTTGATTTGAACAATTTTCTGTTCAATTTTGAACAGTTCAAATCCCTTAACATTAGCGCCTACGGGGAAACTGAAAGTCAATGTAGATTCCGTACTTGAAGGCGGATTTACTTCAAACAAATTTTGTTGGAAATAGCTCTTGACGCCGAACTCCAGACTCCGACTCCGAGAATTTAGGGGCACCTGAATCCGAATCCGACTCCTGTGCCCGACAATTAATCGGACTCCGACTCCCCGACTTCGATTATGACTTCCTAGCTCTGGCAAAAATTTATACACGGACAAATGACTGACTCCGATTCTTGGATATTCGACTCCGACTCCTTCATCCCAAAATTAGATTGACTCCGACTCCGTCGCTATGGATTTAACTGTGAAATAATTATTGTTGATGTGATTTGTTTTTATTTTAACGCTAAAGTTTTTATTTAGGTATTCAGTTTTCGGTGAATAAACTCGAAGTCATTTATGTTTCTACATAAAGATACGCGCAGACGATTTTTTTTTTTTTTTTTTTTTGACAATGAAAAGTATTTCTTTACGTTGACATTTTATTGTTTTATTTATCTTGATAAGTGCATTAATTCATTTAAAAAATTATTTTTGGCAACAGGGGAAAAAGAAACGATTTTTTTTTGATAGGATGTATTTATTTTAATGAGCTTATTAATTTTTATTATTTTTTTTTCGTTTTGAAAGCTGTTGAAGAATTTTTTTTTAATGGAAAAAAGTGTATTAGCTGCTTTGTTTAAAAGTTGCTGCTATTTTATTTGTTCGTTTTGGTTTTTTTTCTTCTTTTTTTTACGCATCTAATTTTTTAGATGAGTGAGGAATATTTTATTCCTAGAAAGTAGCTTAAAATATTGGAAAAATATGTTTGAAACAATTTGCGATTTTAGCTATTTTGAGAACATTGATCAGGTACTAGAAAGTAGTATGGGTATACGGGAAAGTAGGCTCGTCTAGTTCTAGACAGAACTTCTTGTTGTTGATTAGAATTTTATGAAGGGTCCGGTTTGGTTGATCGGACTTTTGTGAAGGGTCCGTTTTGAATGATCGTATTTTTGTGAAGGGTCCGTTTTGAGTGATCGTATTTTTGTGAAGGGTCCGTTAACGGACCCAAATTTCCTCTGACCAGCGCGGTCATTCCAAGCTCGTCAACTTGCGAGATCGAGATTTTCGCTCACGTGATCGGTTGTGATGTAGAAATGTCGCGAAGTAGTATTCCAATCTACTCGAACTTAGCTTGCGGCTAGGTTCGTGTAGATTAGAATACAACTTTGCGACAGTTCTACGTCACAAACGATCACGTGAGCAAAAATCTCGATCTCGCAAGCGGAGGAGCTTGGAATGACCGCCGAGACCCCTGATTCTATGTATGTACCTATGTATCTATCTTTGTAATAATCTATGTGTATGTCCAAGTTTCTTCTCCCGAACGATAGTGAACTGACCATTGAATCAAGTATCAATGGATTCGTAATCTTTACGACTAGCTATTTAGCATAATCTTCCGATAATAATTAGCGGAGATATCAATTAAAACCTATTAATAATGACACTTAGATTTCGACATAAAATCCCTATTTTTCGAAGGCTTTCCTCCATTCAAATTTTTATTCAGTGCTTCATCTCTACTTTCCGCAATAATGTTTTTAATAAAATTTATAGCGTGAAGAAAATCATTGAGACGAAAGATCTGTTCCTCCATTCAAATTTTTATTCAGTGCTTCATCTCTACTTTCCGCAATAATGTTTTTAATAAAATTTATAGCGTGAAGAAAATCATTGAGACGAAAGATCTGTTGCCATTTTTTTTTCTCGGATACGAACAAATACAATTCTTGCTTTTGTTTTAAAGGCTTTTCCTGTAATCGGGGGATTTAAAATGTTTACTTTTTGGTTATTTTTCACAATTTGTCGCAAAATTTTACTGATCTTTTATTGTTCAAGCCTGAGTGTTGAACACACGTCACTTGAAATAACTTTTATTTTCGATGTAGACCGTGCAAAACCGGGCGACGCAGCTAGTCAGTTAATAAAAGGTTGAATGAATAAAGAAAGAGATAATGAAAAGTAAACGAATTATTTAGTTAATTAATACATGAAGAAAAATAAATGAATGAGTAAAAAGAGTGAATGAATAAGAAAATTAGTGAAGGAATAAGCGAATTACTGAATGAAGGAATGTAAATGAATCTCTACATAGTATAAAATGAAGTCTCCAAAAAGCGTCTGTGTGTTTCAACTCGCAAAACTCGAGAACTACCCGGTCGATTTTGCTGAAACTTTCACAGTTTGTTCCTTTAAGTCCTGAGAAGCTTTGCAGACCAGTTCGAAAATAATTCGATGAATAGTTCTTTTTGTATTCTAATTTAGGCCCAATTTTCACATAAATTCCCGAATATGGGGGTGAAAAATTATTCGCAAATAGTAATATTATATATCGTTGGAAAGGGAAGAATTTTCCGCGTTCTGCGCAATTTGTTCCAATGCTCTAACTTAATTGCGGCGGGAGTTATTTGCGTTCTTAGCTCGAATTTTTTGAGGCTTAGCTGAAATTTAGGCACTACTTTCCTCACTAAATAAATCAATAAAAAGTGAAGGAATTGTCTCACAGCTTTCTTTTTAGCTTTTATCTCGAAAAGAAAAAAGTTACAAGCCTTTTTAAATCAAGTTTAAGAAATCCCGACTCCATTCAAATTGTGAACCATTTTCTTTCGCATTTTAATTCCTTAAACTTATTTTATTTTGTGTTTCCATGGTTACGCATTTTAAATCCATCTTTCTGGATTCAATTTCTGAAAAGTATTTTAAGATCTGTCGTCATTGTTTGGAAGGTAAATCATGATGTTTTTCTTTTATTTATTTTTTACGCCTGATTGTTGAATATACGTCACTTGACACAATTTTTATTTTCAAAGTGGACCGGGCAAAGCCGGACAACGCAGCTAGTCAATTAATAAATGAATAAAGAAGTTTTTTTTTAATCAAATTATTGACTGAGTAAACGAAATAAACTATTTCACTTTGCCCCGCAAGTACTTGACTAATTGTACACATTATTTAAAATACAAATAAGCTTAGTATTAACTAACTAAATACTGCACTAAACATTAGGATTAATATTTAAAATGTCGGTATCATCAAATGCTTTAATATCTTCGGTGGTATTTTTTTTTTTTTTTAACTGAAATGAACTATATGTGTAACTATATAGTTAAAATATTACGAAATAAGTGGCGCTAAAAGTTGAGTAGATAGTTCACCATTTCACTTTGCCCCACATTACCCTAGATTGAAAAGTTAGTTTTAAAGGAATAAATTTATATCAACATAATCATATAAGCACACCAACGAAAAACGTTTTTGTTCCCTAACTTACTAACTGTGAAGTCTAAAAGTTAATACTACGAGGAATTCTTTCATCATGGGATAAAATAAATTTATTTATAACTAGACAAATATTTCCCCCTTTTAGTACTTCATTGCATTAGCAAAGCTAAAATTTAAACTTGCGGGGTAGTTTGGTTATAACAAGGCAAAATTTTGTCACAGAGAAAGGTAGGGGTTAAGATATGTACTAGGGCAGGCAATCTCACTTAAAACCAAGGCTTCTGGGGCGTTTAACACCTTCCTACACCTCCCCCTCCAACTGTGCTCTTACTTCATTATAAAAAAAATTAAAAGTTTGTTTATAAAAGGTATGACGTGGAAAGAAATGTAAATGAAGGAGTGGGTAAAGTTAGTCACGCATAATATATAATTTTTTTATATTTTAATTTCAAAAGAATCACTAGGATTTGAAGCATATTTTAAAACAGACATTTCTTACTGATGTTATTTATGTAGGGGAATGTAAAGCAGAATGAAATATGGAGGCAAAAAGAAATGGTGAAATATTTACTCGTCTTTTGATGCCACCTATTTGGAAATATTTTAACTATATAGCAGCCCATGTAATCTATTCCAGTTAGGAAAAAATACCAGCGATGATTAAAGCAAATGATAATACAAGCAATTTTCAAAAATTGACACTCATATTGTAATATTTTGTTGCAAGGCAAAAATCATTTTTGTTATAATAAAATGATAAAGTTCTTGCGATTAACATTTTAAACATTAATTAAGATCTTCTAATATACAGTGCAATATTTATTTAGTTAATATTAAGCTCATTTGTATTTTAAATATTTTCTACAACAGTCAAGTACATGCAGGGTAAAGTGAAGTAGTTTATTTTTTTTTTACTCGCTCAATCATTTACTAAATCACTTACGTATTCATTTATTAATTCATTCATTTACATTCCTCCATGTGGTAATTCACTTATTTATACATTCATTCGCATATTCTTTTATTTATTCACTCATTTACTCTTTTTTTTTTAAATTTTTCTTCATGTGCTAATTAATTTACTAATTTAATTTTCAGCTCATTAATTCAGTATCTTTTCATTCATTTCTTAAACCTTTTATTTGCTGATTCATTTGATAAAAAATATTTTCTAAATTTGAATAGAAAATATTTCATTAGCAAAATATTTTATTTTTCACTTTGCCCCATGGGAAAAAAAGTGATAATTTTTCACTGATTCCGCTATGATAATTTTTGAAGGCGCGAATTTACTGCCAAAAATAACAAATACTGTTTCAATGCAAGTTTTACTATAAAATAGAATGTCCTTTTTTTATGCAGTGGAATTTTCAAAATAAATTTCCAATTTGTTCATTTTGAAAACACTTAGTCATAACTATTTTACTTTGCCCCACATTCCCCTATATCATTTTTGTAGAAATTTTGTGAACAGTTCTCATTGCAGTTATTTAAATATTATATTGAGTGAGAAAGAGGGGAGGGAATCTGAGCTCTTAAGAATCAGGTGACACAGGTTTGGTAGTCTATTGTAATATTTCGTATAATTTCTTCCATTAGTCTACTAAGTAAATTAATAGCCTTTTTTTTTTGTATGTTCGTTTAAACCCAAATTCGGATATAATTTAGATATTAATGTGTCGGTAAGTATTTTGTGTCATTTATATCGTTTTGTTTTTCAAACGATGACTCTACTTAAATATATCAACGGAGAGAGATACATTTCGTTTTTTCATTTCTTTACGGTTGGCTGAGACATAAACCTTGATCATTTCAGCGACTAAAAATAGGCGTTTATGTAAAATTATCAGAAAAGTTATAGATAGTCGTAAAAAAAAGTTATTTTTAAGGAATAAAAAAAAAATCTTTCGTCATAAATCTTCCAGTGTATAGATAACAAAAAATGTAAAACGAATAATCTCTACTACTTAATTTCCCATTAATATCTCGGAAAGGATATCATTCTCGGAGTTATCGAACTTCGATTTTTATTTTTTATTTCATATGTAACATGACCAGAAAAATCAGCGTCTTCATCGAGAAGAAAAAAAGAATCTCGCCAGAACATTACTTATCTTCTGCTGTCTTTTCACCCAAGACACAAGTTCTTCGATCATCAAGTGGTGCACGGATAGAACAAAGGAATGCCACCTGACACGAAAGGTTCCCTCCAGACAGCCACGAAGTCGCTTGTCGCTTGTGTCGGACAAGATCGAGGCCATGTCAAGGGGCGGTCCTGGGCCCCGACCTGACTACCCCCACCCCTTGCCCTCCTATTCGCTCGCAACGCGGAGGAAATCTTGCGTGCTTGCACTGAAGGAATCGATCGTGTGCCGATGATGTGGGGTTGGCCATCCATTCTTTCGTCGAAGACCGTAAAGAGGTAGACGATGGAGAGGCTGGGCCATAAATAGAAGAAAGCTATTCTCGTTGACCACTAAACAGCGACTGAGCAATTCGGCTGATTTCTGGAAGAGGAGACACAATTCCACTGAAACAATTTTCCATTAAAAAGCATATTGCTAACATTCTTAAGATTCATACTTGGCACGTGGCTCTGCTTTGAGGGTCTTAAAAATACGACAGTCGTTTATCGTGAGAGAATATTTTTGTTCCAATAAAGGACATAGGCAGCTGATGCGACAAAAAAAAAAAAAGGGGGGGGGGAAGGGCGTGCAGAAGGAATTTTGGAGAGGAATTTGGGCTTGGCATCCGTAAAACTATTACATTTTATTTATTTACTTTTTTCGTAAAATTAAGGCAGTGAGAAGCAAAGGATGTAAGTGACAAAATAAAATTAGCACTCAACAACAATTCACCAAATTAATATCAGTAATACCAATAAAAACTTTATTTATCACCAAAATTATTCTGCTTGTTATTGTTGCTTTGATATTTTTCATTTTGGAAGCTTTATCCCAGATACAAGTTGCAGGTTTATCTCCCCAGTTCCGCTTACTCTTTAAATCCCATTTCCCTCCTTAATATATCAAAAGGTATAATAAAATCTGAAAACCAAGGAATGGGGGGGGGGTTAAATATCGGCGAAACTGGGGAGACACCAAGTTGCAGTAGTTTGATGCTTGAAATCAGCGTGCGTTGGTTAATGACTAAAACCAGGGGGTTCACACAGGGGGGGGGGGAGTAAGTTTCGATCTCCCACTCTGACCAAAACTTTAAGTGGGATTTTTTTAAAAAGTGGGAGTTCTTTTTTTTTTTTAATTGAGTGAAAATTTAACATAGATATTTATTTGAACAAAGTGTTTGCATACCATCTTAAGACAAAACTTATTTAACAAGCATAACATCGAAAGAGAACGTTCCATTTGTTTGCAAGAATAATCTTATTATTTTAGAGATATCGACAAATTTTTTTAATAAAAAATTAATACTAAAATCTCTTTATTTCTGCTACATAGGCAAAATTCTTTTTTGAAATCAATCATTTACTAAATGGTGTACTAATGAAGCATAAAAAAGGTATCAAAGACTAAAAGAAAAACAGAGCCAAAAATTTCCGATTTTGCGGACGAAAGCATTCTGGGGCAGCCTTGATGCAAAATGGGTTAGACAAACTTTTGTTTGGTGCAACTAAGAACAGAAGATAAGCTCAAATTTCCAAAAGGTGTTGGTGCGTTCAGCAAACCGAAAGAATTAAGCTATTCCCAGTTTTCTGTTTCTTTGTGGCTAAATTCTCAGATTCTTTTGTTCGTTGATAACAAGATGGCAGTTTTAAAATTATCGTAAGTCATTCAATTTATATTGGCTACTTTAAAAGAAATATGAAAAATATAAAAATTCGAGATGAGAAATTTCGCAACAGCCCGCAGAGGGATTTTTAATCAGTGGGATTTCAGAAAAAGGAAAGCGGACAATCCCACACCCTGACGCAAGCCCTGGCTAAAACATTACACTAATCATTTCCATTAAAATTAAGAATAAATAGTGGTAATATATTCGAACGGAAATTTTATTTCGTGTTATTAATGCAATAAAATGGAATTGTTCTTGGCATAAAATCATATGTTTCACCTTGACTTGTAAGCTATAGAGAAATAAAAAAAATACCTTTTTGCAGAAAATAAAAAGAAAAAACATTACAACGCTAAGTCGCACAAATCCGTAGAGAACTGTCTATAAGTGTTTAGGTATTATAAGGAACTAACCCCTTTTTCAGTGCAAAAGAAGTGGACTTACGAATGAAAATCTGTGAGTTTACGAATGCAAAGTTATCCGAATGAAAGCAACATCTGTTCGTAAGCTAACTTCTTTTCACAATAAAAACGATTCAGAAACGTTCGGGGGAATTAATAGGCAGCTGATGAGCCCAATTTCTGCCAGTAACATATCTTGCAAAAAACAAGAACGTTTTCCATTAAAAATAAGTAACTTTCCTGAAATTAGCCTTGAATCTTTCTGAAGAATATGGAGATATCATCAGTTAAAGTCACTCAAGAGCCTTCGAGGAAAATTCAATGGGTTTGATAAAATTGACTATAGAACCTTCCACAGCTACTAAAAAAGCTCCAAAAGCATCAATGCAACCATGGCCAATAACTAAGGCAGAATTGCAAGTAAGCACCAAGCATCTCTCATGACTACTACTCTTGCTTGGGAAGCTGCAGCTATCCAGAGACTTATTCGCTTTCATTGGGAGCTTAGTCAACCTGGACCTGCTGTAATCCGGCTAAAGACGATACACTTAATAACTACACTCAGTTAATCTTTAAATTGCTAGCTAAAAATAATTTTCCCACCAGTGAGGAGTGCATTCATGCAACTTAAAGCAGTCCAGGAAACCTTTTTTGCAAAGATTCTTGATTTTACGGGGAAATAGGTAAAACCCCATGAAATCCCGCAACGTTCCACGAAAATAATCAGTAACGTTTCGGAATTCTTTCCTTGTAACTCCGGAACACATGCATGCAGTTCTTTGCAATTTTGTGTAATTTAACGCTATAGTACATTCTTGTTCTGGAAGATGTTGTTTTAAAACATTCAGTAGATGCCTCTTTAAGTGGCATCTACTGAATGTACTTTTTCTTAAAAGTTGCGTTTAGGCTTATTGTATTTTTAATTTTTGGTAGCGCTATTGAAAACTAAAAATTTCGAAGTTGGTGACATTCAACAACTGCAAATTCTAAATTCTAGGGTTGTCATATAATACTTGTAGATATCGTCAGTCGCTTGAAGCAATTTTTCTATTGTCGCCTAGGTAGAAAGTACGTCACTTGGTCGCCAAACCAAGTGACGTACTTTTAAAGGAAAAACACACCACTGAATATTCCACGTCAATTGTAAAAAATTTAAATTGTAAATGGAGTTCTTGTTTTTTTTTTATTTTATTTATTTATTTATTTTTTTTTTAATAGAGGTGGTGCCTTCTTTTATCTTCCAGAAAACAACGGCTAGAGAAATTTAAGAACTTCTTAAGAAAGCAAGTTCTTGAAAGTAATTAAAAAGCTACGCAAAGATATTCGCTAACTGAGTATCGAAGAAAATTAATAATAAATAATGGACACATTTGTTCTAAATATTTAAAATACGACGTTCATCAGTATGACAAAAGCAGAAAAACAAATCAAAATTTATCGCTTATAAAAAGTAGACAATATTTATCGTAATCCTATACGGAAAGTATCAGTTCGCAAAAACATCGATGCTTCTGCCTGTTTCACCCTCAAAAGGAGTGAGCATTGTTTTAAATGATCTTCTTTAAAGCTAATAGCACTTTTCGAAACGCTGATATAAATAACATATCGTCGAAAAACAAAGCAGCCTTGCGCTAATTAATTAACTCCGTTTTATCAAAAGTGCACCGTCGCTGAATACATTTTTATCCGAGGAGCGCAAATCTGACCCTTTCAATGATAAATGACGTTCGCGGGACAAGAAAAGGGGGGAAATAAATAAATAAAACATGGAAATATTCCTCGCTTTTGAGTTAGAGCAGTCCTGTGTCGCGAGTCAACCAAAAAGCTGAGATCTTTCCCCAAGTCAACGCATTTTTCAATCCCGCTCCTTAAATATACGAGCAGGGAGAAAAGGAAACAAGAAAAAAAAATCCCTTTTTTCCCCTACTATTCTATTGAAAAGAAGGTCGACACCTCATTACAATACCCATCGCAGAGAAGGCTCTCCGCGGTTTCCGCTTCTAATTTGCATGTTACACGGCTTTCGAATCAAGCGGGCATCGCCATTGGCTGAGACGGCAGAGTGGGCGTGGTCACTCTTATCTGGCAGCTTAAATGTTCCCGAAAAAAAAAGGGGCATTGGTAGTAGGGTGAGAAAACAGAAAACAATAAAAAGTATCGGGCTTTGGCGAAATGCCAGCGAGAAAGAATCGGGGGAAAAAATGTTTCTTCGCTCAGTCTATTTCCATTTTTGTTTTTGTTCTTGAATGTTAATCACGAGCGTTACAAGAGATATTCCTTTTCCAGATCTGGGAACACGCTTTTTCTGTGCTAATCCCCCCTCCCGACTCTTAAATTTCCAGAATGAAACAGCGACTAACACAGCGTAATTATTTGTGCCTGCTTGTGTTTTATTTCGCATTGTCTACGCATTAGCTTTAAATTATAAATCTAAGGAACAAACGCATTAGAGATACCTGTTGAGAAACTACAAGTAAAAAAACAAAACGAAACAATAATTGATGTTTTGCTTCGTACAGTATTATCTTTCTATATCTAAAACATTAGTTTTCTTAAATTGCTAGCTTTATTTTGATGATTTTGTCAGAATGACCCTTGAAGTTGAATAGTAACTCTAGAATAATGGAAAAAGTTATCAAAAAAACTTGGGATATACGAGATTGTGAAAGTAGACGAAAATAAAAAGTACCCTGATGTAAAGAAAAACTGCTTTCTCATTAGGATATTTCAATCAAACAGTGAACTGCATATTCATTAAAATATATTACAAATGTACTCGTACATTTTTCAATGTAGCGATTTCTTCAAAACTTTAAATCCAAAGCAGCAGCGCTCGTAAATTACTAAAACGAAAATTGTTGATGTCAAAGAACATAAAAAAAATTGTATCATAACATTTTAAATGTTTTTCAAGGTTGAAATAATGTCTCGTCTATGCTGGATATTTTTCCACATTTCAAAGCATTTGTATTGCGATTCTTGCAACAAAAAACATCTACATTTTAACGAAATTTCTCTGAATCCTATGTTCTTTGAAAAACTTTCTCCTAGGCCGAGCGGAGGAAAGCGTTTGCTCTGAAAGCTGCCTGAATGTAATTGAGAAATGCTATATTGTAATGTTAATCTTCTCTGAGGATTTGTCCGGAGGAAAGGTGTTTTGCTCACAGCCGTCTGACGTATGTGAAGCTATTTAGCTTCTTCAATATGAATAAGAGTAAATGAATGCATCTCTTCGTAATAATTTTTCGTCAGAAATAAATAACCGACAAGTTTATTTATTCACATTCAATAAAGCACACAATTCAATACACGTGCACGCGTATTATGTAATGTACGCAAACTAAGTAACTAAGATCAATTCAGTAGAACTGCAAAAATGAAGAATAATCAGGAGTAAACAAATAAACTGGGTAAATGAGTTATCAAAGCAAAGTTTGAGCAATAAATTTTAATAAATGGAAAGACCACAAAATTAAGGAATAAGTAAAAATACAAGCAGTATTGCTCACGAATAAGTTATTGAGCTGTTTCTTGAAATGTTGTTTCCGACCAACTAATTCGCTTCGAAACGAAAAATTCCCTATGTGTTCAAATTCTAAAAGTAGTCAGATTTGAATACCTTTATGTAAAAGCACAATACAACATCGATGAGAAAGTATAAATTCGGAAATTGCTGCAGTTAATTCGGGGTAGCAAGTATCCTCCATTTCAATACAAAAAGATAGGTAGTTTGGATCTCGTAAGTTGAGCTATGACCTTGAATGTGTTTTTAAGTCGTCTGACATGCAGAATGTCTTTTAGCAATGGTTATAGCATTAGGAATTGAATTAAGTTCCTGTAAATATTTTTCATTTGTGCTTTGACACACGAGGTAAGAACTCCCCTCCCCCTAATTTGGCCTTCCATACCTGACCTGACATAATTCCGTCCTTAATATAAACCAAGAAAGATAGTCAAGAACTTTTTTGAACTGCAGGGAGGGAAAAACGACGTATAAAATATAAAATTTTGCGACGCATAAATTGTGTATTTTTGGCGTTAAAATTAAAAATAGGAATTAATGGGGACTTAATGCAAAAGGCGCATAAATGTAAAAGACGTATAGTTGAGACACATAATAAAGGTGTTCTACTTACTGTATTATTAGCAAATGGTTTCTAGTACTATTCTCAGTGAATTTCCTGCAATTTTGTCAATGCACATTTTTTCTTTTTTTTAATTTCTAAAAATTGGACAACCGTATTAATGCCTTAAAAATTGGCATTATCCAGAACATTAGTTGAAACAAAAATTTGAAATTTATCGAGATGTCTTTCGCTACATTTAATTTATATAACTGCATGCACATTCCGTAGTTTTAAACTTTAATTATTTTCTGAACAACAAAAAGCGAGGTCAAGTACAATTTCAAAAAATTAATGATAATAAAGAATGAATAAATAAGATAATTTTTGGAGAAACATGAAATGGAAACATTGCTTAGTATAAGTTTTACAGCGTGTCAACAATAAATAATCAACACACACAACAACGTTATTCCTACAGAGCATCTTACTCTTGTGTAATTGGCAACATTTAATAATTACGATTCCGCCATATCTTCATTAATTAAAATACTTTACGGCAGTTCTTGCTTTGTGTCGTAAAGCGGCACAAACTTCAGAGGAAACAAGGAATCAAATTTCGGAAATACGCAGCGCTAGGGCGAGGTATAAACAGTGTCCATGTTTCATTTTCGTTAAAATTCGTAGACTGAAGGCAAATGAAAATTCTCAACGAGCATCATGCTTTAAATTGCAACGCATTGATAATGAAACTGCAAATGAAATCAGATTACCAGGCATTTCCATAAACGCGTTTGATTGCTTTAATTAAATATTTTGTTTGATACCTTCGCAATGTTCTTCGAGGCGACGGAAAAATATTTCTTGTTTCGAAAACAATGCTCGGACACAAATGAATGTAGCGTGTTGCATCTATTTTATCATTTAAAACGTCAGAGCATTTTGTTTTGGTGTCTTTTTTTTTTCTTTTAATCGTTAAACATCGCAGAAACTTTTTTTCTGTTTAAAAAAAATTAAAATGGAATAACCTGGAGGAAACTAAATAATACAATCAGTAAAAAAAGAAAGTGTATGGGAGGAAATTTTACAGTTTGAATTATGTCAAAATAAGATGTGAAAAAATATTTCCAGTTCATCGTAGCATACTAAAATCAAGTAATGCTCTAAAGTAGCTACACCTACTGGAAAAGCTAAAAATAATCTTTCATATTTTGTTTCTGCATAAATGCAGCTGTCCCATTCCTCCCAGTTCTCCCCTACTTTTTTGAACAATGTGTTCTTCGTTTTTCAATCGTAAGTACGGTCTGACCACGCTTGGCATGAATTGGCAAGCGGCCAGTTATGACAATTCTATTTCATAGTGAAAAAGAAAAAAATGGCGCGTGATTCGTTTATTTCAATGAGACCCTTTAATTTAGAAGCTACTACACATTTGTAATGGTAAACTGGCCTCCCTACAGCTCCAGCCTGTAAACCGGATGTTAACCTCTCCATCTTCCATGTCATGGGTGGTCGCAAAGTTTGAACCTTTTAAACTGCAATAGAGAATCTATAAAAAAAATTTTAAAATTAATTTGTCTTCATTTATTAGAAATTTAGTATAGCTTTTATGAATAAAAAGTTTAAAAAAAAATATTATACTCTAAAATGTTTAAGGCAAAAGTCGAAATACTAATTTCAAAGAGAGAATTAATCATAATAAGGGTCGTTTCCATGGACACTTTCGACCCCGGAAAAAAAAATGCTTTTCACAGCACTCCCGTTATTTGCGGGGTGTATGTGGGAATTTTCTCCTCTTGCTTCCTTCTGGAGTCAAAGCGAAGTTTTTAGGCAGAATGCATTACGCGAAGCAAGTTTGTCTACAAGCCGCTAAGGATGCTGGGTAAAAAATCGCTTTCTCTGGTACAATGGGAAATCTCTTTTTACATGGAAACAGGGAATTTTTCAATCGGTCTTTTGCGGAGCCGTAGCGGGGATTTACGGAGTAGAAAAGTGTGTTGTGCACGCGGCTATAGAGACTAGAAGGGTCAAATTCTGCTTGAAAAAAAAAAGAAAAAAAAAGCTCTTATGAACAGTTTTCTTAAATACCACAATTCCTTCGTGATCTGGGAGTCTCGTATCTGAGGTTCGTAATGGCCATCTGGAATCCCCAGAGCATTTCAACTCCATTTTTTATCGGAGTGGGTGGGGTCACGCGTGCCTTTTCACGGTCGTGGTAACAGCCGATGCACCTGCCGTGGCGACGGTTCCGGGTGATGAGCAAATAGCTTACATGATGTCCCCTCGGTGCAACACCATTTACGCGGCTTTCAGGGGCCGTGTCGATTAAAGCTTCTAACCCAGTGGCTCCGACCCTTGTCAAGGCTGTTACCCAAAAAGCGTTTAATGTCTTACCCGCCTTTGCCTACACAAAAAAAGGTTTTTTCTAAAAATAAATAACTATTGCATTTGTTTCTTAAATTACGAGACTAACACTGTGAAACCCTGATGTTACGTCGCCCGAATTTACGTTTTCGTCGCATTTAACGTTTTTTCATTGGGTCCCAACACCATCAGTTTTGCTGTTACGCATTTCCCGTATTTTACGTTTTTTTTAAATTCCATCCCTCAAGAAACGTAAAATCGGGGCTTCGCTGTAATTTTAATATTAATCCCAATCATTCAAATAAGGAAAGCACCCGTTTCTTAGCAGTTTGTTATGAAATCAAGAAATAGGAAATGATTCGGTTGATATAATGATATTGCTTAGTCAAAACAATTTGTTAAAAGCATTTATTTTCGCGCGAACGCGTCATAATCGCAATATTTAAGCTTCGCGATTTTTTTTTTCTTTTAACATTCGATCCTGTTCATATAAAATTCGTGAAAATTTCAGCTCGCGAAACCACCCATATCTTTATTTTCGTGAAAATAAGCGGTCTTGCAGTAGTTGTTGTCAGTGCGCATTGCACTCGTACGTCGAGTTCCATGTTAATTTTTTTTATCAATCACTAATAGTTATTGATGAAGTAGATCTGATGTACATGATTTTAAATAATTTTGTTTTATGACCGAGCAATATTCGAAACCTGGTACTTATTTCACACCTCGGAAAAATCTCACTATATCTCTTTGGAAGTAATTGCCCCCAGTTCGGAAACTGCTGTTCTCACCAATTTGGATCGTGACCTTGCAACAAAAGAATAGAGCATCACAGTCGAAAGGAAAGCTCCAGACCAAAAAGATTTTATTTCATAACGTATTCAGTTAGGGACTGATTTATAGGGAGGTGAATCCAGAGACTGTGCCTGGACTATTTCTTTAAAAGACGCCCCCAAGTTGGACAACTTGTAGTCAAGTTATCCATACATTTAGAATTTTCTAAATTATTTTCAATGTTGTATGATTTTCTCTTCCATTCTGACTACGCATCGGTCCAAAAAGTTTTCTTTTGAAAAAAAAAGTTTGTTCCGATATAAAAGAAACTCAACTAATGAATGTCTTTTGTTAGAATGAAAAAAAGATTAAGATAAGAAAAGAATAAAAAGGTTAAGAAACAAATATTAGCGCTTTAGTTTGATTCATATAAATTAGGGGAGGAGTGGGTACAACGAGAAAGGAAGAACAGTGAGGCAACCGCAATTTATTTTCTGTTTGGATATTCCCATAGTCATGTAAAACTTTTGAAAAGTCAAGTCGACCTAGTGTGAACATAATTATTGAAAAAAAAAAAAAGCTGCATTCAAATATCATATACGAAAAATAACTTTGTCACTATAGTTTGAACCAATCGAAGTAAAATATCTCTGTTTGTTGCAGTTTCTAAACTGTTATATAAACTTTACAGACTGGTGGTATTAATATTACATTAGCCTGTTAAAACGTTCATTTTAGCAGTTAGAATCATGTTGGTAATTTCTTTGTCTGAGAATCGCAGCTTTACTTTGCAATGAGGGAACAGTGAAACACCATTTGCTCACTACTCCCATGGAACTTTTGTATTAAAAGTGGAGAAATTATACATTGAATGAAATTTAATTGCAATAGCCGGTTGATGCAAATAATACTAAAATGTGTTTGAAAGCCCAGCACCAACATAAAGATAGCTTAGATGGAGTCATGACTTTTATAGCTATATCATATCACATAAAAATTTCCGTTTACGTACTTATTCTATTTAAGTTTTTTTTTAATTGTTTGATTGCAATACAGTGCTGACCAAATTATTAGACTAAAGAGTTTTTTTTATTGTTTTTGTACACTATTTGTACTAAAATACTATTTGTTTTACTGTTAAAGTACAGTACATAATGTACACTGATTATTACATAATTAAATGTTTGCATGTGGCAGCACTGTCTGCTTTGTTTAGGTTCTTTATTTATCTACCTACCAGGAACATAAAATCAATCAGCTTAAACAGTTAATTAGTTCTTTTTATTAGTGTGTTCTGTCATATTCAAAGTTAGTTTTAGGTAATTAGTGAGTATGTGTATGTGAGTATATGTAATAGTGAGTATAAACAATTTTTTACCTCATTTTTTAAAAAGTTAAGAAATAGTGTAAACCTTGTGAAAAGCATGCCAAAAAGACTTCAAATGCTCATCAAGAACAAGGGAATGCATACTAAATATTAGATAATTATTTCACTCTTCGTTAATGTGTCTATAGTTATGTAATCAATAAAGAATTTGCTTTTACAACAGTCTTAATTTAATGATTTGGCCAGCATTGTATGCAAAATGTAATATTATTTATTCACGTTTTAAAATATCAGCATACAGAAAAGATAAGTCTGATAAGCTATTTTGGAGATTTTAAGAAACAGACAGGAAAGAAGTTGTTGAACTGACGATAGACAAAGGCTACAGTGAAAGCATTCTTTATTAAGTGCTGCATCACAAGATGACACTTTAAAGCCAACTCTGTTAAAACGATTCAGGAATGTTCCTGGAAAATAATGGGCAGCTGATGTGCCCAATTTCTTCCAGTAACATATCTTGCAAAAAACAGGAACAATTTCTACTAAATGTCAATAACCTTTCTAAAATTATTATTGAAACTTTCCGAAGAATTTGGAAATCTTCCCGGCCCGTTTAAAGTCAGTCATTTCTCTGGATCCTTCAAGAAAAAATAGGTAGGTTTGAAATGTAATTGATTAAAACCTTCCTGATTTACCAAGAGAGCTCCAGGTCCATTAATGTAATCATGGCCAAAGCTAAGACAGAATTGCAAGTAAGAGCCGATCATATCCTTTGCCTGCAATTCTTGCCTTGCAAAGCTACAGCTGTCCAGTGACTTAGTCGCTCTCATTGGGATCTTTAGTCAATTTTGGACGGGCCGCAAGCGAACTAAGACCGATGCTCTTAATATACATGCTCAGTCAATCTTTAAATTGGTAGCTAAAAATATTTTTCACAGCAGTAAAAAGTCTGCATTCGTGCAACTTGTAGCAATTCTGGAAACCTTTTTGCAAATATACTTGATTTTACTGGGAAATAGATGTAAATCCGTGAAATCCCGAAACTTTCCAAGGAAATAATCAGTACTGTCTGACCACGGATTGTATGGAACGACAAACATCCGTTTTACAGCCAGAAATGGACGAATCTATTATTTTTTAGCGATGCCAGCTTTTGCAGAAGCAGAGTCTCATTCAAATGAGCGGAATACCGGCATCAAATTTTTACTTTTCCCCCTTATTCAGATAGATTCGTCTTATCTGGACGTTTGAAAAATCCATACAATCCGTGGTTGGACAGTAATGTTTTGGATTTTTTCACGTGAATTTACTGATCCAGAATCATCTAAATTATTCTACAGCTCATTCCCCCAAAAAAAAAAAAACGCTGTAGGTGTCATTACTGTGTGTCAAGGCGATATGAAATTTATTTTGCCAAAGGCATTAACTCATACCAAAACATACGGCAACAATCATTCATATTTTTCTAGACAAATTTAGATTCTTCCAAAGTTTGCTAATTCAAAAAATATGTGTCTCACTGTTCAAACTAGAGAAACAATGAGACAAAATTGCATTTCTTTTTTTTCTCTCGCGTGAATGGATTTATAGATTTTCTTTTAGATCCACTTTTATAATACCTATTACAGTGACAAATATTGTACCATTACAAAAAAATATTTCATTGTTTTTCAATAATAAAAAATGCAATTGAATGTTCGTATCCAACTGTACCACTATTCCCCTATAGATCATTATACGTTTCATTTATTTTTAATAATAATAATTATTATTTCATTTCATTAATTTAGTTTTTTTTTTAAATCCATTTTTTGATATTTTGGAAAAACTATTCATGTTTCAGAGGTGGACTGAGAGAGACTTTCGGTCAGCATTTCCCTTGCTCTGCCTAATGGCAGCTAAATAGTACAATGATAAAAAACCTTTAAAGAAAAATCCGTTGGGTAAATAAAAGCACAAAGTAGAAAAAGTTTGACAACATGAAAAGAGACATTTTTTCAAAAGAAATGAGCGTTTTTATAGCCTGCAAGCACTAGATATTGAATATTCTTCGCCTTTCTTTAAATTTTGCTATGAAAAAGTTATATCAGACACTTTTCCAAATGAAGATATTTTCAAAGGTGTGACAAGTTTTAACCTAAGTTAAAGAAGCTGAACTAAAAAGTAAGATTTACACCAAAATAATATAAGCAAAAAAAAAAAAGAAAAAGAAAAAACAGGGAGGTAGAGAGTGGGGGATAACTGATATCAACACTCCATTGAATATGCGACGTAAGAGAAAAAGAGGAGGCAAAAAACTTTGACGCTGTTTTTCCCAAAACCGCTCAATCGTCACGTAACAACGTCCTTAGAGCTATAATTTATGACTTGTTTCTTTGGCAAGAGTCCTTGCGCTGTATAACATTGCAATTGACATGCAGATATGCATTGCAAACATAGTCAGAGAAGAACCATGAAAACGGTTTCATATATATATATATATATATATATATATATATATATATATATATATATATATATATATATATATATATATATATATATATATATATATATATATATATATATATATATATATATATATATATATATATATATATATATATATATATATATATATATATATATATATTAATGTTTCTACCAGGTTTTGTTCCTACAGTATTCAGAAGTTGAATGTCGACAACTACGAAATTTTTAGTTTGCAAAAGCGATAAATAAATTAAAGTCGCAGAAAAAGAAAAAACCTCCAAGTGATGGAATCAATTATTTAAAAAAAAAAAAAAACTCCTAATAAAAGCAACAATATTGCAAACAAAACACGTGATGCAACTAAAATACCAATAGCAATAACACCAGTAAGAATGCCAAAGTCATACATATAATGGTGAAAAAAAAAAAACGAAAAACGAATGATATTACTGCAGGCAATAATAAGAAAATGATCATACATATAATGGTGAAAAAAAAAAACGAAAAACGAATGATATTACTGCAGGCAATAATAAGAAAATGATCAGCAGTTAGTATGTCATAAGAGGAAGGAACTTCCGTACTGCAAATGAAGGGCAAAATGCATACTATTGAAGCGATCGGTGCTTTCAGGACTGTCATTCTGATATTTCCAGGGGGAGGAGTGTAATGAAAAGTGCAAATTTTATAGAAGAACAACGAAAACCATGCCCACTTTTATGTAAACAATAATTTCTCAAAGCCAAGGAAGGGGGAGCGCAATTGCTCTCTCATCACCCTCTTTGATGATGGGCCTGGATATCGTATTCCTTTTGCAAAATTCACTCCAAAAAAGGTTTCGAAAATAAAATAGAGACTCATAAAATGTATCTTCACGAGTTTTAATTAATTAACTAAATTATAAATGAAATATATGTTTTCAAATTTCAATGGGCACAAATTTGTATGCGTAGCTCCTTTTTTTTTTTTTTTTTTTGAGTCGAAAAAAGCTTATTACTAAACCTTCGCATTCATACTTGCTAAATTAAACTAACCAAAACGAAAATGTTACATATTTAAAAAAAAAAAAATTTATATATATATATATATATATATATATATATATATATATATATATATATATATATATATATATATATATATATATATATATATATATATATATATATATTTAGGTATAATTAAAAAAAAAACCAAAGCATTTTCTGCGTATTGTTTTAAAGAGCTTTGGCTACGGTAAAAATGCAAGGGATAATGCCATTGATTGCCTCCGATTCTTTGCGGATGGAAAACTACCCATCAGCGAGCGTCCTGTGAAACGTTGATGCAATTATGGGAGTAGGACCACGAGCATTTTGATTAGATAAACGCTGGCACTCTCCACCCCCACATTATGACCCCCCTCCGCCGCAAAAGCGTTCAGTCACGTACCGAGCGAACGCGTGACCGTCGGTGCAGAACCCACGTGAGGCATTTAGATCGCGGGCTTTCGTCCCGCCGCGATGAAGCTATTATCGGCGCAAACGACTGGGGCGACCTCTCCGAAAGCCGGCTCAATGGTTTTGCCGCAAGACAACAGGAACGAATCATTTGTTTTCGCTTAGTAGCAGGGAGTGCATGAATGAAATTGGTCGTCAAATAGGCTGTAACATCAGCTTACTGGCAGGAACTTGAAAACGAAACTCTCTGATTCTATTCAAAAAAAAAAGGGGGGGGGGGAGGGCGAAGGTCGGAAGAATTCTTTTGGAATTTTTTAAATGTTCAATTTTTTTACTTTGAAAAAAATATCATCAGTGCCAGGGGCGTAGCGAAGGGGGGAGGGGGTTGAGGGTGACCCCCTCTCCAGAGCCATTGCTTTTAACACAAATGCTAGTTCTAACGCAGTAGTTTATGCAAATGAAAGGGCTGTTCAGAAGCCCCCTCCCCTACCTTCAGAAAGATATTTTTGAACAAAAATCCCTTTCAGAAGGTTTTTGGTCAAAAACATCTCTCCGGAAGGTGTTTTTGATTAAAACAACCCTTCCAAGGTATGTTGCAAAAAAAAAAAAATAAATAAATAAAAAAATAAATAAATAAAAAAAAAAACCTCCAGAAGGTATTTTTGATCAAAAAACTCCCTGCAGAATGTATTTCTGGCTGTGCTATGGTGATCTGTGCCAATAGAGAAAGTTCAGCCTTTTTGGCTCTTCACTCAAAGATAATTTTAGTTGTGCAGTAAAACCTCTCCCAGCGGCCTCCCTTCCGTTTCGTGAAAATAGGGCTTTCATCAATGAACTAAAACTATATTACTAATGACATAATTCAATACTTTAAAATGATTTTTAAAGAAAATAAACAAATAACAATATTTTATTCGAAAATTTCTCCTTTTAAGGAAAAAAATTACTAAATTTGTGTTTGTTTATAGTTTTACAGAATCTACTTTTACTTTTCAGATTTATTTTTAACTTGTTAATGCAAATCCCGAATTGAGTAATTAGCTATGGCATTCGAATTAGCGATGATATCATCAATTTTCTCCAAAATTTGTTGCGTTGAAAAATTTACTTTTTGTTTAATCACAAATAAATATTAAAAAACTCATCATCGAAATCTACCGCCTAAAAGTCACAAAAACGATATCAATGAAAACATTATAAAAATTTTAATACTGACTTTAAAGCTAACAATTATTGTTTTCCTCCTACGGAAAAAATATTAGTCCTCGTGAATTAGTAAAACAGCCTATTGGCAAAACAACAGTTTACACCTACACATGCCTATACATCTCAAAATGTCCCTTCCCTCCCCTCCCCACCAAAAGCCGGTACCACAAAAAACACATAGAGAATTCTTGGCCGTTCGCTTAACGAAGATATACAGGTCAAAAAAAAAAAAAAAAAAAAGAAAGAAAAGAAAGAAATGAAAGTTGCCAGTTTATTTCGAAGCCCAGACTGGCGACTACCATGCCGCTCTTAAGGGTTGATCGAGTAGCCGCTCTTAAGGATCATCATATAAATAAGGCCAAAAATTTCGTGCCGTAGGAAACTGGCCGATAACAGAGGTGATTGCCAAACAATGCAGCCGGTTCGAAAAGTTCACTGTATACCAAAAAAATCCAGAAAATGAGACATTTTGATTTTATTTCTAGCTTTTGCTTCAAGAAATAGAACAGATTTTCTAAAAATCAAAAAATATTTCTTCCTTCTAAATTTAACATTAACGATTGACGAAGGCTGATAGATTGATTAACTTCCGAGTGTTTTATTTTTGGCTCAGAAGAAATGCAAATGGTTGTTTTAAAATAATATATTTAAAAATAAATCGTTACTGCAAATGATTTATTTTAAGGTTTTTTTTTCCTTCCTTTCTTTCCTTTTTTATTTGTTTATTTATATTTTAAGCAACGATTAAAAAGTAAAACAGTTGTATTTTAGAAACGCTAAAACTGGCGAAAGTTGCAGAATATTGTATAAAAGTTTTCCTTTCTTGTTTATTATTATTTTTATTGTTTTTTATTTATTTATTTATTTATTTTCTTATATTTATCCATACTGACTCAAAATTTTACACTATAGAACATTTTTGATGTAGATTAGTTTTATAATTTATTTTCCCAAGTTTGTGCGCTTAAGTATTGGAAAAAATTGGTTCAATTTGAGATGTTCCTATAAAATCTTCAGCAATGTTTGGAATTTATTAAAAGATTTAACACGTATAATATTTTGAGAGAATGAATCTAGTTTTGTGTTCGTTTGTGTTTATTAATAGTTTACTTCTTTACTAGTATAACTTATTGCAAGGCTTAAGAATGCGTTTTGATGAATATCGATCAAACAAAATGAAAAAAAGTATGAAGATCTTTCTCGAAAGACGTTCAAAAATACAAATTTTCTTGTTTCGTCAGAAAAAGAAAAGAATGAGAGAAAAAAGCATAGCTAGAGCAGAGGGCAGTTAATTTTCTGTTTACCTAATACGCTTATTGATATCTGAAATTGCTGCTGAAAAGTGGAGATGTTTTCGTATGGGAATAAACGAGAGAAAAAAATCTTTTCATAAAAATATTTATTACGTGCATGAAATAGGCTATTTGACACAAGTGATACTATTTTTAAAAAATACGCATAAAAGAGTTTATAACAATTTAAATCTCCAATTATTTGGCTTAACATGCCTTAGTAAAAACTTGCCCCAGGTACAATTTAGACATTTGAATACCTCAGTTGTCTTTCTTCAGTTTTTGAAATTGTCAGTGTCAAGATACATATTAAAGTCAAACCAAACAAATGTTGAATATTTGTCAAGACGTGAAAAATATTATTCTTTGTAGTGAACTCATAAAACATTTGAGTTCCTGAATTCAGTTCCAATACTGGAAAAAGAACAAAACATGTCTACATATTTGAAGCTAATGCTTGTCCAATTTCTGTGCACTTGCAAATTGAAGCATTGTAAGAAAAAATAGAAAAGAAATGCAACACAACGGTAAGTTTTGAGCTGTATGAACTTCTTACTCTTCAAAAAAAAAAAAAAAAAAGAGAGAGAGAGAGAGAGAGAGAGAGATGAGGAAAGAAAGGAAAATATATTTATTTAATCAATGGGAACTTCGAAAATGCGAATATTCACGTGCACTATACTTATACTGACAACTTTAAATAAAAGTTCAACAGAATAAATAAAACAAAGAATATGTGTGTAAATATTCTTTGCTGTGTTCCCTATATACAAATCCACAGTTTTCGTCGGATCTGGACTAAATTTGGCAGGGATGTACTTGAGCACCCGAGAAGGAATGTAAAGGAGGGGGGGGGGGGGGGGGAGAGAGGGTGTTCAAGCGCCGAAAAAGAACCGAACCGTTCGTATTTTAATTTTAGGGCCCGAAAATGGCTCTTTCTATGTACCCGAAATAATTATCCGATCAGTTCAAATTTAGCGCCATTTGAAAGCTCGTGAAAAATACTCCTGAAATTAATTTAATTCCTTCGAATTTCAAAAAAAAAAAAAAAAAGAAAAAAAAACTAAGGCTGCAAAATCACTGCGAAAAAAGTTAAAAGCATTGTTAAGCCTACACTGTTAAAACTACAGGTTGCATTCGGCACCTTTCAGGGGTGAAACGCTTGTTCACCAGCGGCACCTAATACGGAGCCGAAATTGCGCCTCTAACTAGGGTGAAAAACAGGCACCTTTTAAAAAATAGGCAGCCGGGGTGAAAGGAATGAACCTTCGGAGTGAGAAATGGCACCCTTACTGTAGATCCTCCCCCCCCCTCCCTCGTATTGTGTGCGTTTTTGAATAGTTTTTTTTTTAAATAGTTTTGTTTTGATTCATGATAGTCTACGTTTTGCACACGTTTCACATTGCATGAATTCAGTACTGGAAATGATTAAAACTTGTAATTACAGCATTTGATCATATTTCAGAGTTTTCAACATAGTTAAGAAGTGCTCATTGCTTTAATTCATCTGATCGTTCTCTACATCAGTGTTTCTCAACCTCTTTTGACCCACGGGTCGGTAAAAGCAAATGAAAAACATTGCGGACCTGTGAAATTTTTATCCTTTTCTTAAAAATAAATAAAATAAATAATAATAATTATAATAACTCTCGGGGCGGTAAAAAAAACTTGTAAAAAAATTCTGCGTACTGATGAGTTTTTTTTTTTTTTTTTTACAAAGTAATATTAAAAATGAATAAAACAATAAATATCTACAGACTTTATTTGGTATCAAAGAGTTGTCACAAATATATTTAAAGTTAAAGACGAGTAATTATTTGAATAATCATAGTTACGTTAATGATCATTTGTGAGAAATAACCGCACCGAAAGTAAAGTGTAGAGGTACTTATGACTTATTTACATGAAGAGCCAAAAATATTCTGGGATATTAAAGTTACGGAAAAACAAATTCGTTTCTCTAACGTTCAAAATTTCAATCAAAATAACAATAAAATAAAATGCGCATGAAATTTTTCGACAGTTTAAAAATTTAAAGAAATTCCTAACGCTATCGAAATATTAACCGCTAACAGGAAATGATTCAAACACTTGAACGAAAAAGCAAAAGAAAAAGTTGGAGACGGAGAGAGATTTCTTTTTTATTTTTTGCGCTCGCTGTTGTGTAGTAACCTACGAAGCAAAAGAATCATTTTTATTTAGGTTCTCACTTGTTGATTATGGATAATCTTATTCAGGTTATTATTTTGGTGATTAAATGTTGCTTATCGAGTACTCAAGAAAATAATGATATACTTATATATATATATATATATATATATATATATATATATATATATATATATATATATATATATATATATATATATATATAGTAGCGTTTTGAATGATGGAAATTTCACGACAGTAACGGTAAAATGAAAATCGACAACTAACGGTACTACGGTATCGTAACGGACTAACGGTATCTGAAAAGCATTAAACATACTTTTAACTATGTTTGAAAGCCCTAAAAGCTACAAAGTGATCAAAAGCTGTACTTACTTGTTATTTTAAAGAATTATCCTAGAAAAGTTGAGATTTAATCCAATAGTGTACTTCATTCAATGTGAAAGACATAGAAGCCACACATAGATGCAACCTATCATTCGTCCGCCATATTGAAGTGGTTGAATGGGGAATGTATGCCGGAAGCGCATGCGCCAGCAAGTCATTTTGCGATTGCTTGCTGTTTTGGCACCCCTGTCAACGATTGTCTGCTGTTTTCGCTCCCCTGCTCTACTTCCTGGCTAGTATGGCACCCTTGGGCACCATGCTTTCACCTTAGGGGGAATATATTCACTCGTCTGGAACCTCAGGTTATAACAGTGTAATATGAAACAGCATTTTCATATCGGAAAATTATCGTTTGCGCGATCTCATTTTAAATTAGCGTGAATAAACCCATTCAGAAGGTTGCCCCCTTTTTTCCCCGATTGCGACTAAATAAAATTTTGTTTTCAGGCAAAAGTTTCTTCTTTTGATAATTATTTGGCGATTTATCTTCTTTCTTTTTTTTTTGTGCGGCCCAGCAGAGGCTTATCAGGAGAGTTGCGTTTAATTTGATTTGCCGTTTTCTTTCTTTAAGAATGATTATTTTGATGGGAAATTTTACAGGTTTTTTTTTTCTCTAATTGAGGCCTAATTGTTGAACACGCGTCACTTTACATGACTTTTATTTTCGAGGTAAACCGTGCAAAGCCGGGAAAGCAACCAGTAAACAAATAAAATGATTAATTAAAAACTCATGCCTACTTTCGCACTTGTAAAAATTGGTGTATAGTTCATTAGGTTTATCAAGAATATCAAAAACGTTATAACATCGGGGGAGGGGGGGGGCTAAGCAGTACAACTAACTCTGAATGTTGGTATCAGACATTTAATAGTTCGTCTTAAATTTAATTTTACTGTATCCATATTACTCTGATGAATGATATAAAAAGTCTTAGTGTGAAGTTATTCAAATCAATTACGAGTGTTTATAGATCTTTTGCACACGTTATAAAATTTGCGAATATGAAGTATTTCCTACCTTAAATTCATTTAATTTGTCTGAAATAGGTGTATTTTTTCCAACAATGTTTTGAATATTTTTGTAAGCTATAAGAACAATTTTTTTTTTTAATGTTGCATGCATGAACTCTTAAATATTAATATGAAAAATTAAATATATCTTTATATGAAATGTCCCAATAACTTATGAGAGAATAGAAGGGCATTTAAGAAAAAAAAAATCCATAACGTAGTTTTAAACGCATTTAGTACGATTCCTGACAAACTGATCAAAATGGAAATAAATGTATCAGACTTAAAACGTTAAAAAAACTTAGACATAAACTTATTGTTTTAACAAGCAATAATAAAATCAAAACTGAAATAATGAAGTATAAATTCATTTCCGTTTGGTGCTGTAGAATAATTACAAAATTTCCCCCATTTGTTTCAATTGCTCAAATGGGGCTTCCTTGATTGCTCATAAACAGAACGTAAACATAATATATATGTATCTACATATATATATATATATATCAAAATAAAGCCAATTTTAATCTTCATCGAATATACCAACAGACCAGCTGCAGTTTCGTTTTTCTTATGAACTCATCAGTCTGGAATAGACAATAACCGAGCTGGAGACAGATGTCGTCTCACTGGAGCTAAGAGTGCCAGCAAACTGGTCAGCTACAATAACTTTAGCAAGTCAAAGAAAGTCGGCAGCAGTGGCGCAGGTAAACACGTCAATACGAAACTGCTGTCCCTGGATGGCAGTGTCGGGTTTTCCGTGCATTGCATATAGTTATGTCTTAGCCCTGGCGTAAGGGTTGTAACTTACTGCCTAATACCCAAACTTTGCTTCAATTGACGAGTTGAACCGCACCGTTGTTGCGGACTCTCTCTGGTGCTTTAATTTTACTTTAACTACCGTAGTTTGATGACATCTTCAGCTTCAATGAGGCATTATCCAACTCTTGCTCTGTTATTGTCTATTCTAGACTGATGAGTCTACAACAAGGACGAAACTGCAGTCTCTGGACGACATAATCGGGTTGTCAAAAAATTGTATGTTGTTCTGCCTTAGTCCTAAAGCTAAGGGGTCTAAGTACCATTAACCTTCAAAATTTTCGATTTTCTGGGAAAAATATATGTTATGCTTAATTTAGTTCTGAACAATTTGATACCTATTTCATTACCATACGCTTAAAACTTTTTGAGTTATTGTAAAAAAAAGGTAAACTATTCCCAATGATATTAGTGTCAACAATAGCTGCTTAAACCCCTTTTTCTCAGAACTCTTTTTTTTTTTTTTTTTTTTTGCGTGCCGATATTTCAAAAAGTTTTTTATATATTTTCATAAAATATTTTTGTATATTTTTCTGGCTTATTTCTGTAATCTGAACCTAAATTTTACTTGAAAATCAAGCTCAAATTTTTTAATGAATATTTTATCTCAGAATTTTAGTAAATTTTGATATTAATTTTTAACATTTTTATAAAAAAATAATAAAATGCTTTTAAAAATTTAAATTGAGATTCAAGCTTTGAGGAAGGCAGATGGAAATACTTTAAAATCAACATTGGGATTATACATGCATTTTTCAGTGAGAGAGAGTACATTCTATTTTTCGAACATGAGAAAACAGTACATTTTACAATTATTTTATTCTATCATGAAATAGTACTGTTTAAATGTATGTTATATCTTGTAATTTTTGTTAGATTTTCAGCTCTAATTCAAAACTAAAAGTTTAAACATAGCTTATATAGAAATTTAGATACAAGCGTTTGAATAATAGGTATTTGTTGTGTCGCGATAAAATTTTAAGAGTCATTTTAACTTTTGGCTCAATTTAAAACTCGTTGGTGAACGGTAACGGTAGCTTGTTTATCATTCAGACATAAGAGCTATTTACTGTATTATAATGAATTCTTTAGGTGAGGAATATACAATTATGAATATTTACAAATAATGTATGATGAATTTCCCGCCAATTGGCGTGCCCATTTTACGGTTCCATGTTATGAGAACTTGGTAATTTACTCGTTCATCTGATGGTATTTTCGCTCGGAAAAATGTTCTTAAAATTGGAATAGAAAAAGAACAAAACCAAATTTTCGAAAAATCGCTTCGAGGTGCAAATCCCCATGCTACAAACTAATTTTGTGCCAAGTTTCATAAAAATCGGCCGAACAGTCTAGGCGCTATGCGCGTCACAGAGATCCTGACAGATATCCAGACAGACTTTCAGCTTTATTATTAATAAATTTCATAAAAATCGGCCAAACAGTCTAGGCGCTATATACGCGTCACAGAGATCCTGACAGATATCCAGACCGAGAGAGATCCAGACAGACTTTCAGCTTCATTATTAGTAAAGATAAATACGAAATGAAAGCTTACCGAGCAAAAATGTTTACCAATTGATTGCAAGCTATAACTTATTTCAAATAGAAAATGTCGGTCTGTATGTCACCAAAATTCAGTTTGACACAAAAGAAGCGCTGAAGACCTTTAAACAAGACTGCAGTTTTGATTTTATTAGAATTTTACAGATGGTAATGGTAAATAATATCAGAATTAAAATATATGGAAAAATCTATATAGATTATTATTAAAACACACTAAATATTAATAATAACCTATATAAATCAAATACAGAATATATGTGTATGTATGTTCGTACGTTCCCTATACAAATCCAGTTTGCTTCGGATCTCTGCCAAATGTGACAATTGCACCCGAGAAGGGTCGTTCGTAGAGGGGTTTTCAAACGCTAAAAAGTACTGAACCGTTCAAATTTCAATTTTAGGACTCAAAAAATGGCATTAAATGGCTCTTTCTACTCGAAATAATTTTCAGATAGTCACAATTTTAGTTTAATTGGCAAGTGCGTAAAAAATACTTCCTTATAGAAGGTTTTCTTCCTTCAGTTTGAAAGTTTCAAGGCGTAGCTTAAACAGGAAAAAGTTATAATAATTTTTTTTAAGTAAGTAAAAATAAATTTTAAATCAGATATTTATTGTCTTCACCAACTAATGAGCATGAAGAAATCATTTTAAATAAAAAGCGAATTAAAATTAAAATATTATTAATAATTGGCTTGCTACTAATTTAAAGCACAAACATCGAATTAGTACTACTTTTCATGACACTCAATTATTTCACAGCATGATAATTTTCCTGCTACAGCTACGTCTGAGCGCCTAAAAAACAATATTCTGGTATTGAGAATCAAGTGAAACTGTTGGGTAAATATTATTAACAATAGTATTGATACGATAAAACAAAAAAAAAAAGGAAAAAAGATAAATTAAAAATAACAAGAAGTTCTGTCTAGAACTAGACGAGCCTACTTTTCCGAATACCCATACTACTTTCTAGTACCTGATCAATATTCTCAAAAATAGCTAAAATTGCAAATGTTTTCAAACATATTTTTAAAATAATTTAAGCTGATTTCTAGAAATAAAATATTCTTCACTCATCTAAAAAAAAAAAATAAATAAATAAATAAATAAATAAATAAATTTAAAAAAAAAGAACAAATAAAATAGCAGCAACTTTTAAACAAAGCAGCTAATACACTTTTTTCCATTAAAAAAAACTTTAACAGCTTCCAAAACGAAAAAATAATAATTAAAATTAATAAGCTCATTAAAATAAATACATCATATCAAAAAAAAAAAAAAAAAAAAAATCGTCTCTTTTTCCCCTGTTGCCAAAAACAATTTTTTAAATGAATTAATGCACTTACCAAAATAAATAAAAACAATAAAATGTCAACTTAAAGAAATACTTTTCACTGTCAAAAAAAAAATCGTCTGCGCATATCTTTCTGTAGAAACATAAATGACTTATCCGCCGAAAACTGAGTTCCTAAATTAAAACTTTAGCGTGAAAATAAAAACAAGTCATATTAACAATAATTATTTCACAGTTAAAACCATAGCTGCGGAATCAGAGTCGGAGTCCATCTCATTTTGGGGTAAAGGAGTCGGAGTCGAATATCTATGAATCGGAGTCAGTCATTTGTCCTCCGTGTATAAATTTTTGCCAAAGCAACGAAGTCAGAGTCGAAGTCGGGCAGTCGGAGTCCGATTAATTGTCGGGCATGGGAGTCGGAGTCGGAGTCAAGTGCCCCTAAATTCTCGGAGTCGAAGTCTGGAGTTTGGCGTCAAGAGCTATTTCCAACAAAATTTGTTTGAAGTAAATCCGCCTTCAAGTACGGAATCTACATTGACTTTCAGTTTCCCCGTAGGCGCTAATGTTAAGGGATTTGAATTGTTCAAAATTGAACGGAAAATTGTTCAAATCAAAAAGATATTTTATATACAAGTTTTTCATCAAAAGCTTTTTCCTACAAAGTTTGTTTGAAGCAAATTCGCCTCACAGTTCGGAATTGCCTTGAATTTCCCCGTAGGCGCTGATGTTAAGTTTTTTTGAACTGTTCAAAATTGAACAAAAAATAGTTCAAATCAAAAAGTGAAATATGGGAATGAGCTGTCCTCGCCGAGATCTTTCGAACAAAAAAATTTTTTTTCGAATCGGACTATTCATTCAAAAGTTATTGGGGGGGGGGGGGCAGACAGACGACAGACAGACAGACAGACAGACCGACAGACATTTCCCCCCATCTCAATACCCTACTTTCCAATTTTTAATTTTTTAATATTTATTTAATTATTTTATTTATTTTTGACTTTTTTTATTTTTCGCAATATTTTTAAGATGTATTAAGCCTTCTTTCATGCTCTTTTCTTCTTTTTCTGATTTTTACTGTGAAAGTAGGCTAAAAAGGGTTTCGCTATTATCATACTTTAAAACAATCAGCAAACATTTTTTCACCGTATCCTAAAGCATCTGCGTAACATTGTGTATGTCGGTTCAATAAACGCTCTTATATTATAAAGGTACGTACGTTATTTTAATTTTATTTTTGCATTATTTAATTCACAACTATCTGAATCCAATCTGGTTTATTACGACACCTCAGATATAGCGTCATAAACGCAGCGCCCCCTTCCCCCCGATGTTTTTATAGCCGGGATTGAGTCAACTCCGCAGCTAAGGGAGGCTATCTTTGAAACCAGACCCTCTCCCTCCGAATCATACTTTGTTTTGAGCAAACCAAATGACAAAGAACACAATTATTTCTTTTCTTCCGAGCTCCATTGCTCGCAGACACAACATGTCAAGAAATCATCCAGTAAATACATAAGTAATATATTGATTCCGGGGCAGTTTATCCAATGAATGACATGGCACACCTTGTGGCGATTTCGGAAGCACATTTATAATTATTACCAGAGAAAGTCAGAAATCTTATTTAAGAATGATCCAAAAAATGTCAATACACCCAAAAGGATTTGTCTTTGAACTTCAGCAAAAGGAAAGGGGCGGGGTGAGGAGAGATGGAGGAAGGAAATTCAAACTAAATTGCTTGGAGCAATGTGTTTTTTGGTACATTTGAATGTTGAAAATACGAACAAATTTAGATTGTGGGATTTACGAAAACCTCCTAGAAAATACCGTTTACACAAATAATACATTATTTAGTCAGATAAATTGGTTAACGATACGTATGAAAATAATAGACAATGCAGTACATAACGTTACAATACGGAATTACATTTTTTTTAACAAAAATTAGCTCTGATTGCTTCATGAGGGAAAAATAGAATTATTTCGTATAATGTTTATACAATGAGAAGAACAATTATACAGTAATTAAAGATGAAAATTAAATGAATTTCTGGACAATACACCGATTTGACACAAAGAAAGTTGAAATAATTTCTTCAAGGAAAAACTGACTTGAACTTAATTTAAAAAATTGGACATTCGGCTGAAAGAACTTTGAAAAGTGCGTTTGGATTTGTGACGTTTCGAATTTTTGACGCTTGGATATTTGACTTTCGACTGCAATGATGATGCCCAGCTTTTTTTCTGACCAAAGGTCACATTTCAGATGACGATGATTATCACTGAATCGGCCCAAACATACAAGGTTTATAAATATTTAAAATTTATCTTAATAAGTAGGCTGTTCAATAAGTAATAAGACTAATTTTATTGCGGCGAAACCACTCATCGGAATGTTAATTCCTGTGGCACGAGAAATGTTTGTTGTCTGTATTAACAAAACTTACCGATAGTTGGCTCGTACAGATTCATTTTTCCGAGTATGACGTGATTGAACTGAAAACTGTTGACTGGCGCATATAAGAAGACTAATTCTACTGCTGCAAAACCACTCATCGGAATGTTAATTTCTATGGCATGAAAAATGCCTGTTGTCTGTATTAACAAAACCTACCGATAGTTGGCGCGTATAGATTCATGTTCCTGAGTATCACGTGTTTGAATTGAAGCCTGTTGGTGTTCGCCTACAAGTCGCAGACAGTTGTCAACATGGAAGCGTCGTTGGAACAAAGTTATGCGATTAAAGTTTGTTTTCGTCTGCAAAAATCAGCATCGGAGATCTTTCATATGATACGTGAAGTTTTCAACGATGAGCCGATGTAGAGTCAGTACTTTTTGCAGGCATGAAGATTTTAAGGAAGGCAAGCAGAATATGGAAGATACTGAACTTGAGGGACAACCTTTAACGTCCATCACAGAGACAATGATTAACACTGCTGCTATAAATATCAAGGGGAATCTCAGAATTACTTTACATCAGTCAGTTCTGGCTGCTTACTCAACTTAAGAAACCACCAAGAGGTAAACATTTTGAAAGCAACAAAGCATGACTAAACTCTTTAGAGGCGGCTTTGAAATAACTCTCACAAACTTAACGTTTACAAGATTTTAAGACGTGAACAGAACGTTGGAATAAATGCATTTACTCCTGCAGAAGTTATTCTAAAAAAAAAAAAAAAAACATGTATATTATGACGATTAAAATTGTTCTGTATTTTTTATAAATTTAGTCTTATTACTTAAGACTAAACCCGCGTAAGACGTCAGCCCGCGAATATAGGAAAGCATGGAAGGAAAATTGAAAGCCGAAAATTATTGTTGTCGTTACTTGATGCTTATCAATGCAAAGTTTACACCCGTTTTTCAGAAATTAATTTCTGACTTATTTGATTGCAAATTTGCAACATATTGACTAATCGTAGTTTTCGATTTGTAACATCGAACAAAGGGTCACTTTTTTCAGTTTCTTGGGCCTCATATAGCTTATGGGCCGTAGGTTGGGCACCATTTTCTGATGTACCTGTAATTACTACTGAACGTTAGCTTTTAGGTAGACCGGGACACGCTTACGCAGTGCCCTTTTATCAAAACGAATTATAACTGGAGAGCCAACAGTCATAACAGATTTATGCTGCTCCCTAGCAAATATCCTCACAAGTTTTTGAGCATCAGTCGAGCTTCGGTCTAGCATGCAGAAAGGATTTTCTGTTTTTTAGAAAGTCGAGTAAATTTTTAGTTGAAAGTTTTGAAGTTAATTGTGAATAAATAATACTTAGTTAAGAAAGAGCAAATATATAAAAAAAGCAGAATTTTATTCTATTTACTTATTTATTTATTTATTGAGAATTGTATTTGTATGAACTGAAATGTTGTTAATTTTTTTTGCACGTTAAAAATAAATCCAAACTTGGCGACGGGGCAAATTAACGCATTGACGTCTGAGCACCTTTACGCACGTTCTTACTGTGTCTTACTTCTAAACGTAACCTGACGCTTTTTTCGCTCCGAACTGTCTCAAAACATTTTAGTAGTTTCAGGCTATTTAGTTCTGAAAACCACTATTTATTTTTTAATTAAGTTATAAATTCGAATCTTATAGCTTACAATCATGTAGTGCTGTCTTCATGCCCGTTCAGCTTTTTCAGTCTGTAATAAAATTGCTTTCTTTTAACGATGATAAGACATTATGTTCAAAACACTAACCGAACCACGTTAGGTGTCAAAATACATATCGTCGCCTCAGAGCAACAGTAAGACATCTAATGCAAGGAATAATACTAAGATAACCTACTGTTGCTCTCAGGCGACGATATGCCTAAACGCGCCCCATGTCCGGCACACGTTTACGCAACCAACTTGAACTCAAAAATAATTCTTTTAACGGCTAAAACCACAAACTGAGCAACAACTAAACATACCAATTTTGACTCTATTAACTGCGTCATAAAGCCGCACTGTCTGAAAATTCCAAAGTTAAAACATAAAAATTAGAAAATTCATTGAAAAAAATTCGCGTAAACGTGTCCTGGTCTACCCTACTATGTACAAACTTGCTTACTTGGTTTCCGTTGGAAAAAAAGTCTAATTCCAACGTTTCTCAATTGTTATAGTATTGAATCCAAAACGTGTTTCTTAAAATATAATATCTCAAAAACTTATTTCTGCAGATACTGCCGTTTGCCTGCCCATGGCAGTAATCTTTTCTAAATTAATCCGGGTAACGTTTCAGCAACAAAAATTCTCTTAAAAGCAGCAATCAGACTGTTTGCAAAATTGGAAACAAATAGCTTGTTCAGTGCTCAGTATAGATAATAATGCTAAAAGTGCACAGAAGCAGTGTCATAAAAGAAATGTATATTGCACACTATTTGATGCCCAAACAAACCGCGTCCATTATTTTCAACGGGAAGTGATATATTTAACTTCATTTCGGTAATAATTATTCAGTAAGTAAAACTGGTGCATTTACTTTTATGCTATCTTTATGCGATCAATAATGAAGTAATGGCGTGTCTGCGCGGAGAAACGTGAGTTTGTTTTTGAAAAGCCGATCACTTTACAGCAAAAGTACTTCAGTGTATTATCACTTATCTCCACTGAAAACAGCTTGCCAAATTTGGTTGCAATGATAAAAGTGTAAATGAGTCGATTCGCATTTTAATCCATTACAATAAGTGTTAGCAAACATATTCAACAATGAATTGCTTTGTAAGAGGATATTTGTAAATTGTGCTGCAAGCGATGTCAAAAAGGTTAAGCGATAATAAATGGCATAATTTAGAATACAGTGCACAAAACTTTGAATTTATAGAACTTCATTTTGTATAGCAAAATATTTATGTTTTTTTTTTATTTTTAGTTTGAATGTTTTAGCAATTTTAAAAAATTGCTATTCGATTAAGTTCTAATGTCAGCTTTAAATAATGTGAAAAGTCGAATTTTTTCTCAAACCTCTCAGGTTTCAAAGGATTTGTAGTACTGTTTGCTGTCCATCTAATTTCAACATTATATATTTATTATCACATGCAAAAATATCAAGTAAGAAGTGCCCCTTGACGAATTTTTAAGTGTTAAAAATTTAATTAACTTTTATAAAAGCACTAAAATAAAATAATTAAATTTCCTTTTTTTTTTAAACTACAACTACTTTAAAAATGTGTGGAATTTTTCGGGAAAACGGAACTATAATTTAACGCTACCTACGCATCAATTTGATTTGATCTCGCATTTTTTACAAAAAGGTTCGTTCCGTGTTTTTCAAGCTAATTATTATCAGAAACATAAGCGTTTCCCTATATGCATCAAATTAAATTAAAAATCGGATATTGCTTTTTACTGGTCGAAGTTAATTCAAAATGGCAACATAAAACATGTGGACTTCCCGTTAGCATTTTTCTATCATCTAATCATGCTAAAATAATAATTGATTCCGGTTTAGCTGTTTTTATTCTAGCAAACCGATTTCACATTCTTACCAAAATCCCATTTGCTTCCCGGCAGAGCTCTGAGGAAAATACTCAGACAGCTTTTCTAAGAAAGGCAGGAATATCGAGAGATTCTAAATCGTCTCCCACTATACCCCTTTCTCTTCTATTATCAGAACAAAGATTCGAGTAAAAGGGAATTTGAAAACAGCTATTCTATCAAAGCGCTGCTCTCTGCACGAAAGTTCTCCGACGATGAAACAAAGTAGGTTTCGAGCAGGGAAAAACTCATCAAAACTTCCCTCATCTTCGAGAGAAAAGTTCGCCCATATCGAAACTCTGGGCCGCAGTTTATCTTTTGATTACGAAGGTTATTGAGTGCAGTTGTTCCTTTTCTCGTAATGCTTTCCTTTTATGGAAAAGCCTCTGTCTCGGCCAGATAGATAAATACATTAAAGGGAGAAGTAAATATGCTATCTCTGCGGCCCTTAGAAGAGATATCAGTTATTTTGGTTGTCGTCAAATTTGGATATTTTTGCGACGAATAAGATGGAAAGGAGGCAAAAACGTATCGATTGTAAATGATACAGTAGCGCAGAGAAGGGGGGGGGGTGAACCCCCCCCCCCCAGAGGCATTGGTTTTAATATAAATGCAAATTCTAATGCAGAAGTTTATGCATATGAAAGGGCTGTTTTGATCAAAAAAAAAAAAAAACATTTCAGAAGGTATTTTTGATCAAAAAACGCCCTTCAGAAGGTATTTTTGATCCAAAAAACCGCTCAAGAAGGTATTTTTTTTATCAAAAAAACTTCCTCCAGTAGGTATTTTTCATCAAAACACCCCCTCCAAATGGTATTTTTGTTCCAAAGACCCCTCCAGAAGGTATTTCTGGCTGCGCTAGTGAAATGATACAAACTTTGCTTGCAGCAAACAGAACATTATACTGCCGTGGGCAGGAGAAGGGCAGTAACTGCAAATTCTTCATTTTTCATTATTTAGCATTTTTTTGTCATCAGATGTTACGTTAGCTTTATTGTACAAGTTTGCTTATTTGGTTTCCACTGAGAAAAAAGCGCGAAACAAACGTCAAATTCCAACATTTCCCTTAAATATTGTATCCAAAACGCGTTTCTTCAGATATCTCGCTAACTCATTTCGACAGATACTGCCGCTTACTTTCCGCAGCAGTATAAAGCTCTAGGCGCTATAATAAAGCTGTGTGACAATTCTTATGGCCATTGTATTTCGCAAATACTTCTTTTTTTATAAAGTTGAGTATTGTTTCCAGACGAAGAAAAGTTAGAAAAATAATTTAAATTCAGAAACTCTTGTTCTACGTTGGTGTACAAAATTATGGACTTAACATTATTGATTTCTTTTTAATCATATCATATTTCTTAATCGTTATTTCGATGATTTTGAAGCACTCTTATATTTTTAGTTCTTAGAAATACAGTGTAAGTGAACCAGATGCTCTTGTAAATTGTTGGTATTCTGAAGACGTTGCACTATTTAGTAGAAATGGAGATTATACTGATACGTTTTGAACTTCATTTCCAAGATATTTAAGCACTATTTCATTTCTAGACTTTACTTATGGGTACCACAGAGGGTGACCCAATTATTATACTCAAACCTTTCTGTATCTTTATTGTTTTTTGTTGTTGTTGCATAGTTTTAGTATTTGAACAAATCTTAAAGTTTATTTAAAATATAAATTAACCAAATTAAAACATAAAGTACTTTCTGGTCGATACTATGAATAGGTAAAAAGTAATTATCTAATATTTAGTAACTCCGCCATTTGCTGCTATCACTGCTTGGATGCGGCGTGGCAGCATGCTTTCAATGCATGATATGTGTACTTTTTGCAGTCTCGGAGTATTGTGCTATGCTTTGATTGTATTCTCAATCACACTCACAAGAAGAAGTTCGTAACTTGAAATTTCAACGAACACTGACACTGACATCTGTCACATTTAAAATAATAAAAAAAGTAAAGTACTGCCAGAATAAACTTTAAAATTTTAAAGAAACTTTAAAAAAATGTTCAAATCATAAAAATATATAACACACAATAATAAAAACAATAAAAATACAAAAAAGTTTTAGTGCAATAATTTAGCCACCCTCTGTATTTTAGGCATTACTTTTTGACGACCAAGACGTTGTTTCACAAGACCGGTTCTTGAATTCAGCAGTCGATCTACCGATACAGCTCCACTCAATCAAAATGAAATCATGTGTTTTTGTATATCAACTCTTTGTTATGAAACTCACGTTCTCGAAGACAAAAAAAAAAAAAAAAAAAATCTAGCAGAATAAAAATCAATAGATGACCGATTTACGCACGGATAGGGGAAACTTTGAAAACTCCTGGATTACAATACAAATTTGCTTGAACGAGTCCATTTAAAGCCATAACATGAATCACCATTGCCATTAGTGACTTTTAGTTGCTCTTTTCTTCAGAATTAATGAAAAATATAAGAATATGAATTTAAAATGAAAATGCTTGCGTATGAGGTTTTCAATTTCTTGTTTTACCCACATAAATACTCTTTATGGCTAAAAATGCAACAAACGACTAATCTCTTCATTTGATATTGTTTTTTATTTATTCTTTAACTAGTGGTACCCGCACGGCTTTGCCCGTAATAGAAAAAATTAAAAGGTCTTTTGGTTCGCCTGTATATTTACAAATAATGTATGGTGAATTTTCTCGCCATTTGACTTGTACCCATGTTACGGTTCCACGTTATAATAATTTCGTAATTTAATCGTCCATCTTATGATAGTTTTGTTTTTAAAATTGGAATAGAAAAAGAACTACATCGAATTTTCGAAAAATAGCTTCGAGGTGCACACCCCCATGCTGCAAATTAACTTTGTGCCAAATTTCATGAAAATCGGCAGAACGGTGTAGGCGCTATGTGCGTCACAGAGATCCAGACATCCTTCGGACATCCAGACAGAGAGACTTTCAGCTTTATTATTAGTAAAGATTATGTCAAACGATAAAATAAGACTTAAAACAAAACAAAACAAAAATAAACCAACAAATAATAATAAATTGCAACTTTTCATACAACTGTCACTTTCCTATTAGAAAAACTTTTTGTTTTCTGTGATTTTATATTCAGGATGATTTTAGGTTTTTCAATGTATGAGGGTCAGTCAGAAAGTTAGTTGCACTGCTCAAAAAAAAAAAAAAAAAAAAAAGGATTGAAATTTTACAATAATTTTATTGTTATCTTAAAGTTCCATTCAAAATCTACTTTTTAACGTAACCGCCTCCATTATTTAAGCACTTATCGAAGCGTGGTACAAGTTTTTCGATGCCTTCTGCAAAGAACTGCCGTCCGATGTCCGAAAACCATTTTTAGGTTGCAGCTTTCACTTCGTTATCCGAATGGCATCATTGCTTTGAAAGTTCTTGTTTTATTGAAACAAAACATCGTTTAAAAAACTCCATGCTATAGCAAAATGCAAATCCAGCCTTTGTTTTACCACACCCCTAAGGATTTAACTGAAGCAGTAAGTTATCTTTGCAGTTTTTAAACAGCTCTTCAGGACATAGTTTTGACCACTTATTCCTTAAGAGACAAACTTCTGAGATATTTTTTGCCTTAATTCGTATTTTATCGATTGACGTAGTGAAAAAAAAAAAAAAAAAAGGAAATAACAATATCGAATGATGAGAGTTATTATTTGCTTTAAGTTAAAGCCGTAAAGAATGTTTATGAGAAGAAATCCAGAAACTAAAAACTTCATGTGCACACATTTTCATTTTTAATTCCTTTTTTTTCATTTATTTTGAAAAATAAAGCTACTAACAATCACTAAGGACAACATTGATTCCAGTTATGTCTTTAAATGTGCTCTTTAAAACATAATTTCATTTCAATCCAGGAATTTTTACCTTTCACTTCATACCTACTCGTCCAGGTTTCACATAATGATCCTAAGATTATTAAAGTTGCTGATATTTAAAATTTCATCCATTGTTTTATTAAATTTATTAGATGTTCTGAATTTAAGACTATTTTTTAAGTTATTCATATTCACTTTAACGAAATAATATAAAATTGAGTTAAATTATGTTTAAAACAAAGTCGACATTTTTCTTGAGTTTATAATTTTGTCCACCACTCTATTTTAAGGTTTGTCCCCAATTTATAAAAATAAAAGAATGAGTGCTCACTAATAGCAACATTAGTTAATGTTTAGGCTTTATTCGAGCAAAATTTTTCCGTAGTCCAAGAATTTTTACCTTCGGTAAACTCATGCAAAGGTAAAACAAATCTGAGTTTATGTTTATGATCAGGTTTCACGTAATGATAAAAAATTTAACCTCAATTGTGCTTGATTTGTTGTCTGAAAACAAAACAAAAATAGCAAAATAAATAAATAAGTAAACTAAAAATAATAAAATAAAATAAAAATGATTGAATAATTAATTTAAAATAAAATGCACTCACAAAAAGAGGATTAAAAATACTAACCTATGGTAAATGTTTAACGAAAACATCATTTTATGTTTAGAAAAATTAAAACACGGAAAAAGCCAAGGTTTAAAAAATTCAGACTGAGGTGTGATTAAAATAGTAAGGAAAGTGTTTATAAAAGCTCAAATCCGGGCAGTTTAAACTAGTATGTTGTGGCCATCACGAAACTTCGAAAATTGAAAGTTATTTTAAAAGCCTTGCTTGAATTAATTACAAATATTTTATTTGTTAACAAACATAAGATGGCAACAGTTAAAAATTTTAAATCATTGAGATAATATTTCCGATCATTTCCATGCAATTAAAATCACGTGAAATACGCAGACGACAATCTATTACGATTTATCTTTCTTATTGTTGCATTAATAAAGCTATTTTTATTCTCAAAAAAAAAAAAAAAATCAACACCTCTTGGAGCGATTGGCGTCAAAATTGAACCGAAACCTGTTTACATATGGATTCACATATATTCCAAATTTCAACCAGAACTTAGCATTACTTCTTGAGATAGGGCACTCAGAATGGAAAAAAAAGAACGGGTGATTGCGCTAACCCCTTTTTAGCTGTTGACACCAAAATAAAATCAGCTCTTATACCCACTAAGGGTTACTTGCCGATAAATTTTTCTTTCATTCCGTTCATTATTTCTTGAGATACAGCAGTCACAATTGACGACAAAAAACGTTCTATAGCTCAACCCCCGTTTGAGTTATTGTCACCAAAATTGAATCAGCAACTGTTCCTGTTAATGGCAACACATGGACCAAATTGTGTTTGATTCCGCCAGTTACTTCCTGAGGAATAGCAAGCACGCGCAACTCAAAAAACGTCCCATTGCTCCACCCCCCTTGGAGGAGTTCGCGCCAAAAACCAATGGGCACAAGTTCACATAGCGGCACATATGTGTACCGAATTTCGTTCGATTTCATGCCGTAGTTTTTGCTGTAGAGCGGCCACAAAAAACTGGTCACACACAGACGTGACACACACACACATACACACACACACACACACATACACACACACACACACACACACACACACACACACACACACACACACACACACACACACACACACACACACAGACAGACATTTTCCAAAAATAGTTGAAATGGACTCAGTACACCTCAAAACGTTCGAATCCGTCAAAATTCGAAATTCGAAAATTTGCACGAATCCAATACTTTCTTCTATATATTAGATATAGAAGAAAGTAAAAAACGCGACCAATGATTTTGTTTCATTTTTTTCCTTCTATTATTAACATATCTACTCTTGTGCTTTCATTTCCTCTAACTTTTTCCTAATTTAGACCCAACATTTAAAATGAATTGATTTTTTTTTCATAACATAAACACATTTCTAGATTAAAGAGGTAAACATACTTATTATCAATTATTGGAAGAGACAAATAAACGTACACATAAGATTACGCGTAAATGTCACTTTCGTGCTCAAGAGTTTGAAATATTCAAATGAAATACTATGATGAAGAAAAATATTGAAGCAAGCAATTTTGAAACGTGTTTTAGTAACTCTCAAAAATTCAATTTCATACTAGTGAGGGTTTTGCGAATAAATCAGTTTTGATCAGGTATACGTAAACCAGGCTTTCAGTCGATGTGAATTCTGGTAGTGAGTTCTGTTCATCGTTGGTAAAGCATATTTTCCTCAATGTTATTTTTATTTCAGAAATGGGGAAAAAGAAAAAACGCACATTGACAGCGAATAGTTGCGCTGAAACATTTTTCGATTTAATATTTTTAATATTCTTTCACAAAATTTATTTCAAAGAAATATCATTTTTCTAGCTTGATGATTCAAAGCAGACCTTATAAAGAAAAGTGAGATTTATAATATGAAAGCTTTCTCCCTTTTCTACTTTTATTAGTCTTCAGTATAAACATAAAATCTACTTCTTTTCCTGGAGTTTTTCTCAGAGTTCAGGTTTTTTTCCCTCCTACATTTTTTTAAAAAATTTACATTTTGCTCAATAATTACTAATTTACACACTTCATCAATGAAAAATTCTGAATGGGGTGGTTTTTTTCAGTCAAAAGTACTACATTTAGTCATTAAAATGGATAGAATGAGCAAAAAAAAAAAAAACATGAACCCAGAAAAAAAACTCTTATTTTGCACAGTTTTTTTTAAATTATTTTTTTTTAAATGTCCGATTTTTCAAACAAGGCGTGGTCTTGATGACGTCACAAATGATGCACTTTGCCGCATCTTTCTACTACGTTTCCATGATAATGAAGCAGCGAATTAAAATTGCGCTCTACGCTTGCTACCAACCGTTGCCAATACGCGTGAGTAAAGATGCGAATTAAATATTTTGGACCGTGAATGGCAACACTGAATGGCATTTCATCATTTGTGATGTCATCGGCTTAAGGAAAATGTTTAAAAAAAACTTAAAGAAATTATTTAAAAATATGGTCAGATTCTATGTTTTTAAGCATGCTCTTTCCGAAAAAAATACTTTTAAAATTTTGGAAACGACCCCATTGTGGAACACTTGCATTACAATTTTAAAACTTTTCATAGGTTAATTCTTTTTTCAGTTAAAACAAAAGAAATAATTTAAGCACTTTTATCAATAGGTCGTCTTATTGGAACTTTACAATAAAATTGGAAACAGATGAAGGTTATATTTGTTTTGGGATATTTAAGACATTAGATTATTAAGGATTTCAGTTTTAAGTTATGACAGTTTCATTAAAATATCCTAGAATTTCACTTTTCAAACCAAAGTTAAAACTTTTAAATATATTTTTTCCATTAATTGATGCACCACAGGAAGGCCGAGAGATTTATTCAGACTTTGATTATTTTCAGTTCGCATATTTCAAAAAATACCACTTTCTACAATGCTATTTTCAGGCATATGAAAATTGTGAAGCAGTTCAGTAACATTCAATATTTTAAGGAATATGAGAACTTTTAAATGAAATAAACACAAAACAAGCTTTAAAATGTTTAATTTTTTTTATCGAATCATTTTGTATTGATATTAATTAAATCCTCATCAATTGCTATGAGATGATTTTGATTGTATGCTACTAGGGATTGCAATACCGGATCAAAAATTCAATACCGGTATTTGCTATTTTAAAAACGTGATACTGGAATACCGGTATTTGAAATTTCTTAAAAAATGCTTGAAAATCCTTGCCATATTTCACAATTTTGTACAAAAATTGTATTATTCGTGAAAACATATTATGAACAAGTAAAAAATGAAGGAACAAATGTCATAATAAAAAATCAGTAAAAGTAAAAAACATAATGCATTTTTTGAATTGTCTCTAAACCTGGAATTCCTTTTAGTGCTCAACTTTCCTTCGGTTGAAAAAACTCTTTCTGAATTCACGCATATCGGTGATACTGTTAACAATGTGCGTCACAATTTCTCTAATATTGTCTAGAAGTCCTTCATCTTCAAATAATTCGGTCTCTTGCGTGTTATTTTTGGATAAATCCCTTTGTGTGTGTTTCTTTTGCATTCTGTGTATTATTATTAACTTATATCTAGTTGTAATTTCTTTCCGTGAGACGATACTTTTCCAATATTAACATAATTTTCTCTTGAGCAGGATTAGTTTGTGTTTGCTTTTTATTAGCCCTTTTGATTTGAAATTTACGATAAACGTGACTAAATTTCATCTTGTTAGTTTCTATTATTCGCTTTTACTTTTTTTTTCAAAATTCTTTACGATTTTAATTTTGTAAATATCTGAAAATGTGTTTCAACTGATTATGTTTTACCTCTATGCAAATTTTCAAAGCACTACATAACTTCTAAATATTACATTGCCAATTATAAAGCCAAATAGCGGGACAACAAATGGTGACAACAAATTACTATTTTTTATGCTAACAAGAAAAAGTTTTTGTCAAAATTTAGTACAGTTGAGAGAGACAATTAATTAAAAAAGAATTTCACGTTTTGCTGCAATTGATGGTTGGAATAAATTGTTCATAGGACAAATCCAAAATTACACTCGAAATTAACTTTCATAAAAGGGAAAGTGAGTGATCAGGAAAATGGGAAAAAATAAAAACATGGTGCACAAAAGCGTACGAAAATTCGATTCATCTCACCATCAAGTAATGACAATTTCAGTTTGCATTCTTTTTGCTACTTTTGTTTAATGATATTTTCTTAGTTCGTGCTTTTGAAACCAATCAATAGATCGATTTTGGTTCCGCATCGTGGGAAAATAAATGTACATTTAAAACATATAAGTACATAGATGTTTTATAAGTTAAATTGAAAATTCTTTAATTAAAACTGTATTATTATCAGCTAATACCGAAAATACCGGTATTTTACCCTAGCAAATACCTTTATTACGAAATTACAAAATTGCTCTAAATACAGGTATTCGGAATACCGGTATTGCAATCAATATATGCTACGATACTTTACGCTTAAAGGTATACATCTTTCATGTCTCAAAAATATTACTTACATTTGAGTCAGTGTATTGCTTATTTATTGACGAAATAAAAGTCGTTACAAATGATAATGACTATAAATTTACTCTCAATTAATCGTTAAAAATATTCACGTTTGTTCAATAATAGCGTTTTAATTAGGGAACTGATGTGGATGAGTAAAATTATAAGAATTCAAAAATGTGACATTAAAAAAACATTTCTCCTTCCATATGACATTATAAAACCTTCTAGCAAATTATCATTTTTTTGTAATTATAAACATGTTACCATTAAACAATAAGATAATTTTCTGTATCTTCATTGACGAAAGTAAAAAGTTAATTTTAATTGGAAAAAATGTTTAATGTTTTTTTTTTTGGGGGGGGGGGGGTTGTAACTGTTTTATTTGGTAATTAACAAAATAAATGTTTGCGAGGAACAAGATAGTAAATAAATAAGTTTTTTTTCACTTTAGTTTTTTTGCAATAAATTATGTATATTTAAAGTATTACTTGTATGCAGGAAGTACAAATCATCTTGAGCATTTTTTTTTTTTTCATATATAACTTAACTTAAGGTATCGTGCATAAGTATAATAGCATATTCGAAATATCTCATGTTTTTATTCAATCTTATTCTCCCCCCCTCCATATTTTTCATTAGGTGTTTGCGTATAAAAAAATTTTATTTACAGATATAGATTTTGATTGAACTTAATTGAACTGGTTTGTGAATTACAAACATCACTCTTCAAAGTCTGTCCAGTTCAAATCCTTCCCTATCCAAGGAAATTCCCCATTGTTCTAAGAATTGAAAGCGATGAATAATTTGTGTTTCCAACTCGTTACAAAGTAGATCTGAGAAGGCTATTAGCGGTCGATTCTTTGAGTTTACGACAAAAGTTGGAGTTGAACCTAGAAATGTACTCAAACCACCAGTGGCGCAGCGAAGGGGGGTTTGGGGGTGAAAATCCCCCCCCCCCAGAGCCATTGATTTTAACAGAAATACAAATTCTAATACGGTAGTTTATGCATATGAAAGTGCTGTTTTGTTTAAAAAAAAAAAACCTTCAGAAGGTATTTTTGATTAAAAATCCCATTTAGAAGGTATTTTTGCTCACCGCCTTCCCCCCTCCGCTCCAGAAGGTATTTTTTATTTTAAAAAACCCTCCAGAAGGTATTTTCCATCAACCCCCCCCCCCCCCGAAGGTATTTCTGCCTGCGCTAGTGCAAACCACTCTTCCTGATGTAGAACATAGTTTAACTTTGGTTCTAAAACAATGTTTGCTGCAATCCATTTCCAGCAATTCAACATCCGATTTTGAATCCATCTTGAGTTTCAGGAAGTAAGGAGAAATAACTCGCTGACACTGAAACTTATTGAATGATTCACAATTTAAATAACGCATGTTTAATAACTAGTGCTTTTTTGTGTTTTTTAGCTTGTATAACATTTTTCTAAAGAAATATAAGAAATAGCGATAGATATATGTGTAAAAATATTTTTGTGCAGAAACAAAAAGCGTGCCCCCCGGAACCAACTTTATTTATACCCGATCCTCTCGACTTCACCCAATCCTCTTTAGTTAAAAACAGACACAACATCCAGCATCCAGCTCACAACATCCAGAATCCAACACACAACATCCAGTACACAGCATCGAGCTCCTAGCATTCACTTGAATTTTGACGCTTTCTATTCAAATTATGTTTTTTGCAGTCACGAACTGCAAGAACCCTTCTCGTTTGGTTTCCTGTTTCTGCAAATGGCTCACATCGCAATCATAATTGCGAAAAACATAATTTGAATTCAAGACGTCAAAATTCAAATGAATGTCTGAGATGGGATGTCGTGTGCTGGATGTTGATTTTGTCTAAGGAGGATTATGCAATGTCAAGAGAGTCAGGTATGAATAAAATCCCCTTTTCAAATGCAGAAAAGTGAGCTTTTAGATGTACACATTTACATCCAAAAACTCTTTTGTCGGAAGACTTCATATCCGAAAGCTTACCCTTCTGCTTTGAAAAAGGGGTTCCTTCAAACCCAGAAACACGCGTTTTCAGTTCTTTACAAATTTGTACGATTTGATGTCATTACATACATATTTTTTTAGTTTAATCTTTTTTCTGTTGATTCTCAAAAATTTATTGGCTAGAAATCTGTCATTTTCTAAAATCTGCATTGCGTACTCAGACTTAAATAGTGGAAAGTTAACATTGAGCGTAACCCCATTCATGTCGCGGAGAGTTATTAAAATGCCTTTTATATTAATTATTACTGTAGGATACGTTTTTAAATCGGAGTAATTATTTTCATTTAAAATTTATTTATTTATTTTCTTGTTCTTAAAAGAGGAAGGAAAGATTTATTAAGACACCTTTTTTTTTCTGAAAAACCAACATATTTTAAGATTAGACGACGAAATCATCTAAATTCTGGAATCATCAACTTCCCATAAAAGGTGTGTGAATTTTAGGGTACCTCTGTATTACACAAATATTAATTTGGATTTTTTTCTCTCCAATAGACAATTTTTTTCTTCTTTAATGTAATTTAAAAGCCCCATTTTTGCTCATTAATTGTTTCTCGCTTTTAATATTTAAAATGATGGTTTCCTTTTACATTATTTACTTATTTATATATTGTTTCGTTCAAGTGATACATTTGTGAACGCAATGCTTAAGCTTAATTTCTAATTTGAACAACATTAGAGAAATAAAATATTCTAAGAACTTCTAGAAAATATATTTCAGTTGATCACTTAAAAGTATAAAGTATATTTGAAACACTTGTTATACAGTATGATTTTAACTATTTCATTGTTTAGATTAGGTGTTCTTTATCTAATGTCAGTGTTTTCGCATTATCTGTCATTTTAAATATTTCAGTTTTTGAAAGAAGAAAAAAAAAATGCTCATATTACTTTATAGGGACACACAAAAGACTGAAAACCTCCGTTATGCCGAGATATTATATTACTATACTTTTATTAAATATATTTTTACTAAACTATTACTATATTTTTACTGAAAATTACAGAATTGACATTACAAAATATTTCTTTAGTAATACAATACGTGCAAATCCATGTTTTGATTTCAAAGTTTTTCAAAAAAAATACTATCACCCTAACACACATCATTTAAAATAAAAAAAAAATAAAAAAAATCTATAAAGAGCACTGAAATTACGAAAATATCTATACATTTTACCAAACTGCTAAAGTACTTATTCATAAAATGTGTAAATTTTAAAATAAATGGGAAAAGCATTTTTTTGAATATTAATTAAAATGAAAAAGTATCAAAGACCAGCACTTTCCTTACTTGTTAAGAGCTGTCACTCTCCATCAATCGAAGAAAAATGTCCAAAATAATCCATAGAGTTAAGAAATCCTTTAAAACAATATTCCAGTTCATTTGTAGGTTCAAAGTGAGTTTTCATTCTTTCAAAAAACACTTTAACTGATCAGTACCGTCTTAAGTTTTTACAGCGACTCAGAAGTACAACAACCGAGAAATAGTAGACATTTTTGGAAGTAGAGCATATGGGTTTGGTGCTTTTTGTTAGTATTTGCTTGCTATTACACATTGGATCAGTACTTTCCCAAATATAATAGTACAAAGGAAAAAATATTTTAACAGTTAGATACTTTTTAAGCAAGTATATTTTGTTTTACCTTCAACAATTTAAAAAGTACGTTATTATGTAATTCAAATTCCAACTGCTCTAAAGCTAAATTTGAATTACCAGAAATCACTGTAACATTTGTATAAAGTTCAGTTTTAAAATATAAAGTCCAATTTACTGTGTTACGGGACATAATGCTTTTTCCCCTCAAAAATAGGCAACCTAATTTCTAAAATTTATTTTTTTTTTTTAAATGATTTATCATAGTTTAAGAACTGTTGACTTGGAAAGAGTACAAAAGTTTAAATAGACTGTAGATAAAAAGTCAATTACCTGTCAACCATAAATTCTCAATCAAAAGCATTTTAACTCAGCTGTTTATTATTGCAGTTGACAATTATATGCAATCAACAAAAAAGAAATGAAATGTCATAATGAATCTTGATCGCTTTGACTATTGCCATTTTCCTTTTCTCATTATTTTCCACTCCACTGAGCTAGACTGCACTAGAATTTTATACACCCAAAATTAAGCTTTCTTTTTGACGCCGACAGCGTGTTTATCTTATATACATTTTGTTCGTATGCCTATGGTGTTATGTTATGGAGCAGAAAACCATTATATCAAGTTTCCAGTGCGCTAACATAAGATATTTTCCAACTTCAACTAATCACTGACGTAAACAGAGAACAAAATTTTGATAAGCCATAGAGTGCTCAATTACTTGTTTCACTGGAAAAAAACAGTGAGCTACTAACATGCAGATAACTCAGTGACTGAAAATGCAAGACATTACTTTTGCTATGTCCTCAAAACTAAATTTTAGGATTTAGGAATTTTATTCACATGTAAATTTAATACAGGGGTCAGTTTCGACTAAGCTGTTGATTACTTAGCAAAATATATTTTGAATGAGTCAGAACACTTAAGCACCACAACAGCAGTTAGAGAACTAAACTCAGTTTTAAACGACAACAAAAATGAATGAGAAAATCAAAACTTAACCACATTTCCAGCACAAAGAAGTTCTCTTCTGTAGTAGCTTTCTTGTACAGCACAATAGAATTAAGAATACTTCGTTTCTCAAAGGTCAAATACATTTTCTTTAAATCATATAAGCATCAGCTGACGTCCTAACAACAGCAACTTGAGACACGAAAACTAAATTAACTCAACTTAAAATAATGAAGTTTTTTTTTAACTTTGGCAATAGCACCCACTTTCTTTCTTTCTTTTATAACGTGACATTATTTAGATACAATACCTTAAGCTATGAGCATATAAGAGACATGTTATTCAATTTATTTCAGTAAGACACATTTTTATAGTTATTAGACAAGGAGATTAATATCCGATTGCAACGCAGGTATCCGATGCTAAAACAGTTTCACCTGACAGCTGAATTTTTTCTTCGTGCAGTGTCGATAGACAAAAGACAGTGTAATTATTCGTTGAGTGAAAGTACACACAACTGTCTCATGGCTCATCTCAGCTTTGTTTGGAATTATTGGTTGTTTTGTCATCACCTCCCTTATTAAGATTTTCTTCACTGAAGCACATAATACTCTCGTGTTTTTAAGCAGCCGAAATGTCAAGCTTTCGATCAAAAATCCAGTGAAAGGAATTTTAAGCAAGAAGTAGTTTGCACAAATTGCAACATTGCGATACGAAGTCCAGAGAACCGATCACGACGAAGAATGTCGACCAACTCATCTGTGTCCATAGGGACACTTTCTGTCTTTGGCAGTATACGGCAATTTTAGATCTCTACTCCAATCGGAAGCTGGAGTCGAAGATTAAAAAAGAAGAGAAAAAAAAGGAGGGGGGGGGGGAGGTGCAGCAAGAATAAACAAATAATGATAAAAACGAAAGCAAATTCGAACCAAACCCGTTGGCCAAATTTGGTTATCCCGAGTCATGCAGTTTTTAATTCTGAAATATCGGTATCCGAAGCCAGAACGGTAATTGCGGCGCGTTGAAACAATCGCACGCATTCAATCATTTCGAGGGAGCGCGAATGTTCCTTTTTTTCCCGTCTAGAGTCGCCGTCGCGTTGTTTGGTCTCCTCTACTTTCCGATAGATCGCTAATTTGATCAAGTCCCGCAGTAATAAGCGAGTTCAATTTGGCTAAGTGCATGCAAGCACCACGATATCTCGGTTTAAACGGCGGAGGGGAGGGGGTAGGGGGGGATGCCTCGGCGGCGGGTCTAAAGTTAATTACGGCTTTTGCTAGCGAGAAAGAGAGACAGAGAGAGAGATACACATGTATGTATATGGAGTCAAAAAATTTGGTGGAAGAAGAATCAAACCTTCGAGAGCCTTGTTCCGGGCGAGCAGGGCAAGCAGCAGGTCGGCGTTCGGTGGGTTGCCTTCGGCGCTGACCATAGTGGACATGCCCGAGGGCCACGCGGCTCGGCCGATGGTGATGATGATGGTGGCTGTGGGTCGCGCCGCCTTCCAAAAATGTGGTGCCTTCTCTTCGGCCGGGGCTTCTCCACTCTTTCTCCACTCTCCTTCCGGGCTTTAATTTGGGTAAGTGCCGCCCGCCGACGCGGCCAATAAAAAGGGATGTGTCACCGGCCGGGAGAGGGACACTTCTTCAAAAATTTTTCCCTTTCGCGCGGGGAGGGGGAGAGGAGAAGCGACGGTGGGGAGGGGAAGAGAAAGAGCAGCGCGCGCGCCCTCATTACTTATGCAAGCCCCGCCCCTTGCGCTTGCCGCGCAGCCAGTGGCGAGGCACCTGTCAACGCCTAGCACCTGAGTAAGAAGGAGACGCGCATATGGCGGACGCTGGGAAGGATTTTTAGAATCTTGGTGAGAAATATCCTTGTCGACTCCCATGCTGGACCTATTTCCGTTTTGATCTGCAGCAGCACCGTTTGGATTTTTCCCTTTTCCATCTCCATATTTTATTTGTTTATTTATCTATTTTTTATTTGACCACGCATAAAATGGCCCCATGTTTTCTTATTTGAAAGAAAATTAATAGTTTTTAATTATTTATTGTGCATTAATAAGAATTGCAAAAAGTTATCCTTCTGCAGAATGAAAAATATTTTGGTTTTACTTTTTAGCTCAGTTTCATTTTTATGCGCTGAGAAAGGAATATGTGAAAACCAAAACATTCGTTGCAAGTTTTTCCTTTGCAAATTAGTTTCGCTGGTAGAACGTTTCTGTCATACGAAAGAAATATCACTGCAATTTATTTTCGAATAATTTACTTTAACGACTATTTCTTTTTTTTTTTCTATTTTATATTTTCCATTAAATATTTTCGGCTAAAAAAATTTCCAGCAGAATGTTTTGTTTCTCTTGCTCTTGCAACATTACTTGACTTATTTGGTGAAATTCGTCATTAAAAAATATATATATATATCAGCTTTTAATATTGCGTTCTTTAATGCATTTGTTACATTAGATTCGAATGTTATTTCTAATGATCATAAATATGTACAGTAATCTTCGTATAAGTTGAATTATATAAGAAAATGAAAATCTCGAAGAATGCCCACAGATCTAAAAGCAAATTTGTAGTTCTTTGTTGACTGGAAAGCGATTTGTAAGTTCTTTTTTATGACGTTAAATAACCATATAAATATCAGTTCATATAATCTCAAAAAGATAACTGGTACTTATTTTCATTTAAAGCATACATTGAAAAAAAATATGGAATTCAACCACATTTTTGACGAAAAGACAGACGACCGAAGTAAGAGAAGAAAGTTTTAAAGATGAAAAAAAAATATGTATTTCTTTTTTTTTTGGAAATGTTCACTCTCTCTAATATGTGTTTTAAACTCTTTCATAAATGTAAAATAATAGTACATTCGATAGAAATTCTTCATTCTTTTTTTAAAATGGAACATCGGAAATAAAAGAGTGCTGAAATTACAATTTTGCCGATACAGAACTCTGCAAAAACATAGAAAGTGCAAATACGGAAACATGTACTTGAATTTCAGCAAACACAATTCTAACGAAACACGGACGAGTGCATGACAGAAAGTTGTTACCCTCAAATACAAAACTTCAATCGTATAAAAGGAAAATTTTTTCATCAAAACCAAAAGTTCATTCATTTCAAAAGGTCTACTTCTTGTAAAACCGACGTCTAGTTGGCAATATGTCAGCTGTTTCGTGATTATCTATCGGTTTTTCTGCTAAAAAATATTTCAAATATTTATTTTCACTGATGAAAAAAATAACTTAAGAAAAACTGAAATGTAGATGAGACAGAAGGGTACTTAAGGGAGCTTAGTGGAAGTACGAGCGTTTTTCATAACTTTCTGGTTAGGCATACGTGTGACTGACGTTTTTCTTTTTCTTTTTTGGAACAACCCCCACACGACTGGCTAACTTTGGCACAATATATCCTTGATATATGTTGCAGATATCAAGCATAAGCTCTTGTTGTCTTAATAAATTAAGTTTAATTATTTTTAAATGGAAAAATTTTAGCTTGCAGTCCACCTTTGGTACAGATCGTGAAAGGCTTAGTTGTATTGGAGCTCAGAGGTGCTCAGTAAGCGGAATTCCATCTACTTAAGGAGGACAGATTTTCAGAAGACTTTCCGCTCCTGTACGTTCTAAAAGAAGCTCATGTATTAAAACTGATTTTAAAAGAAAGCAAAGAAGATGAAAAAAATGAGGATATTGAGTTTCAGTATTAAGTAAAAGAAATTGAATTGAAATAAACATCTACGAAAATCTATCGTTTTAATCGGATTTTATGCAGCAAGTACAAACAAAAGCTCCCCCCCCCCCCCTCACGGAAGTACCTGATACTTTTTCCTATGCTGATCCCAAGAATCGATCACACATATTCATGATTCCATTCTATTGTATTTCTGGGGAAAAATAATTTTACTTGCATTATCAGACTTGGGAACATACAAAATTGTCACCATTTTCACGGCGTAAAACCAATTAATTTGATTAATTTTAAAATACAGAATTGAAGTAAATTTGGTTTTAGAAAAAGAAATAAACTTTTCAGAGAAATGGTACCAAAAATCCTAAGAATTTAAGCACAAGGAAATTGAAACATTTTCTTACCTGGAAATGAGAACGACTACCGCTCATAAGTGAAATCACTGCATGATGCTGTGGTGACCAGTAAAGTTTGTTTCCTCAAATTCAACCTCGTGATTCCTCCCTCCCCCCCCCCCAGATAAACCTGATTTACAATACAGTATTACCTATTTTGTGATTAACAAGAAGAGTTCCCTCTAGCTCAAACGAGCCTACTTTCCAATAACGATTTAAACTTGTTTCTAAAGAGAAATACTGTCTTTTTTACTTTTTTTTTTTTTTTTTGCATAAAATTGGGAAAAGTAGAAATTTTTTCTTTCAAGCACGTTGAGAAAATTGCAAAGGTTCTGAAGTTGTTTTTAATTTTTTTTTTTTTATTTCAGTAGAAAAAACACCATTAATGAAAACATAAGCGCTATTTCATGTAGACATAACTTTAGCACAAGTTAATGGATCGATTGATTGATTGGATGAATTGAAAGCGCATATTAATGTTTAAGTGCAAAATTAGCGGGTATTCTTAGGGAAAAGCTAATTCACTGCTCATTTTCAATGATTATTGGACGAAAATTTTTTAATCGTCTTATAAAGTTTCAATATCAATTTTTTATGGTTGGCGAAGGGGGGGAAAAAGAAAACCAATCCGCTGTATTTTTTACCAAAAGAAAGAACCGCAAGCGATTTTATATACGATAAAAATAAATTCATTTAGTTATTTATTAATTCCCTTTTTTTGGCGAAGAAAAATAAATTTTATCATTTAAAATTAATTTATAAATCATTACAAATAGTTTTGAGGTAAATTCTCGGCATTATTTTTTTCAGAAAAAAGAGTGGAAGATTTAAACAAAGGGCCCGCATATTCGTGCTTACATTACTTTAAGATTGCAACGCAGGCCCCTTAATGCTGATCCTGAATCAGGCTTGCGTGCGTAAAGTAGCGCCATAAAAGATTTACTAAAGCATTGAACCAATTGCTCGTGAAATGCTTCACTGGTATTTTGGGACCTAAACGCGATTCTGTTCACGTAATCGACGCAGTTTTCTAAATTTTCTGCTTTTTTCTGCCTTGCTTTTTCAAAAATGTATTACAACTTTTTTCTGAATTTTAGGGAACAAAAAATCAGTTCTAAAATGAGCTGGTACCTTGTTCAAAACTTTCAATAGCATTGTTCTGAGTTAATTCTTTTTTTTTAAATTTCACTAATTTTGATAAATTATGTTGTAAAAAGCTTCGAGATGTTGCACAATTTTTATTTTTCAATTTTTTGGTGCAAGGGGGGGGGGGGGCCTGTAGAACATTTTTACAAGCTAAAAAAATTTCTTAACATATACACCATAAATAATAGCTTAATAATAATAAATACTATTTAAAAATTATTTTGTTATTTGAGGCAGTGAAAAGCAAAGGGATGCAAGTGGGACTATTTTAAGTTTCGAGTAAAAACGCGTTTAAGATCAGATCCTAGGTAGGCTTTCATTGAAAGTTTTTTTCTATATCACGCTGTACAGCAGCATTTTACCAGGGCTACTAGAACAATCTCTTGCCCCAAGACAGAGGAGAGGTTCACCTACCGTTTGTACTAGTTATTTGAAAATTTTTAATTTTTCCACTTGCATCCATTTGCTTCTCACTACCTCATTTCTAAAAGAGTCGCAAAAACACTTCAATAAAAAGTTCATCGAAACTCTTCATTGGTAGAAGCTACACCGAAAGCTGCCGCATGATCTGTGTGTTTTCTTTTCTTTTTAAGCTTGATGTCTTGTCTAAGCCAATGCAAGGAGAACATAGAAAATCTAGCACAGAATAAACTTCACCTCTGCTTTCTTTTTTCCTAAATTGAGTTTGATATTTCGGGTTACCTTCCATCCAAAATTATTTAATGTTTATTGACAGTTGATTTTTTCTTCAATTCTGTAAAGAGAATTTTAAAGACGAATATTGCAATGTAAAACTTCTCTCAGAAGGCATTGTTAATTCAAGTTAAGCAGAAGCGTGGCGAGATATGTTTTTTAAGGGTGGGTTATGATTAATACTTGGTTTTTGTTTTGTAATTAACAGGTGCAGTGTTGATGCAAATGTGTAATGATAGTTCTGTTGTTTTACTTGCACACTACTTAAAAAAAATATTGCAGTTGCTCTTTATTTTTCTCCAAGGAATGTTGCAACATGAGTTCAAGGACTTAATTGTGATAGATGTCCTACAAATATTTTGTATTTTATCCCGTTTTTCAGCTTGCCACTTAAACTCTTGCAACTAGTTAAACTATGTATAGCGAAACTGACTATAGTTGATACGGTTTTCACGTTTTTTTTTTTTTAAATTTTTGTTACGAATGTTTACTGAATAAAAACGACATTTTCTGCTATAATATAATCATTTTTCTTTCAATTTAACTACTTTAACATCTTTATTAATTCTTTTTTTACATCAAAAATTCTAATATTTTTTTTCAAGATGTACTATGCTAAAAGTGGGTCATGTTGAAACACAGACAAATTAGTTGTTATGCTGACGTAATACGCAACGAAATGAAGCTTTTAAGACTAATTTTTAAAGAAGATTCTCGCAAAAATGTTTGAAGTTTTAATCCGAGTTAGATGATAAACGTAAACCTAATTTACAGTTAATGCAAATACAAGAACGGCTATATTCCTCAAAATTCGCTCTTTCAAATATTTCATGCGGAATTTACTTCATTTGCGTTTTTTGTCGTTATTCAGCTTCCGTGAAAAAGAAAAAAGAAAAAAAAACTTGTGAGTTAAAGTCGGTATCAACTTGACAGTTGACGCAAGAGCTAAACTTGACCCAAACAATGCCATAAAACAGATTTCAATAAAATCAACTTGTATTTCGTAAAAATAATGTATCCTAATCAAAGAAAACAGCAGTATCTTGTTTAATATGGTATCACAGTATGTAGTTAATGACATTATTCATAGTGTTGGGGTAAAATGTATTGTACAATTTCGGGAATCATTCTTGGTCTGCAACTTTCCTCAGTATCAAGTCAAGAAATACATCATTTTTTATCAAAATCCTGTCGTCAAATTCTATTCAAAAAGACAGTTTCTACAATTTAAAAAGGTATATACGTAATTGAAAATCTTCAAACGGCACTAAAACATTAAACGGCTTGAATGAATAAAAAAAAAGTAAACTGAAGTTGCTATTTTTGTTTGAAGTTTTCTTTGACTATTGATTGAATTGGCGCCTTAACAAGTCTGTCATGTTTCTCCATGGCTTCTTTTTCCCTCATAAATATGGTAGACCGGGCGAGCTGGTCCGTTTTGTCTTCCACGAGGAAAAAAAAAGTAGAATTAAACACTTCGAAATTTTTTAAAGCTAAAACTATCCTCGTACCTTCAGAATTAAGTTTCCGTAGTGAAATTAAATAATATTAATTACAAGCCAGAAAGCGGGATTTTTTTTTCCCTTCAGCAATCTGCAACATAAATTTACTCAAGATAAAACAAAATTAGGTTAATCGTAAAATCTAAGTTAGCACCAAGAAATGCATTAAAATAAGATGCTTAACTAAAAAAATACAAGCTGGTATGCATTATACCCTAGGAAATGCGGTACAAATCTTTGCTCGCTGAAACTTAAGATTTTTTTTCTAAGAAATTTTTTTTCTTTCCAACTAAAAAATCGTCTGCAAACTTTCACAGGAATCTGTGTTGCAAATCGTAGAGTCTCGCTGTTTCCGCTTCTGGGATTCAAGTATTAACTAAGAGGCAAAGATTAACACCTAGTTGCTCGGACCAACATGTTCGGATTGCAGGGTAAGTTGGTCCATGTCAGTTACTATTTAATGTTTTGATAATATCAAAGTTAAAGAAATGGACAACCTTGATCAAAACTCTTATATTTCATTTCATACAAAGAAAAATTTCGGTCAAAAACAGTCCTTACATGTATATAAACTACTATATTAGGATCAGCAGTAATGTTAAAATCAAGGCCATAGTGGGAGGAGCTTTGACCCCTTTCCCCCTTACTGCGCCAAAGAAGTGAACTAATATAAGAAATAATTCTTAAAAAATTTTCTCCTCTTCAAAACCTTTTTTCAAAATTTTCAAACTTTGTTAAATTCATCACAATCGTTTTTTCGTTTTTTTTTTTCTTTTTAATTATAACTGCAACTGAATATAGAAAAGGTAAGTTCTTAGATTAAAAACTTAAGAAAAAAGATGCAAAAAATGCCTCAACTCCTCTCTATCCTCAGTATGCTTTATGTCTACTAAATCTCCAACAACGAAAAAAAAAAAATAAAATAAAAATAAATAAATAAAACAACGAAAGAGAGGAAAGGGAGAAATGCTGGGAGGGAAACGTCTAAAGTAAATTCCTCTGAGAAGAAAGCAATTGCAGAAGGAAGAGATGAGGCATAGAACGTTAAAGCCCTTTCCTTCAGAAATGGACGAAACTTATAAAAACTGAGAGATTCTATAAAAATGTCTCGCGAAACAAAAACTTCCTTTCTTTCGAGAAAATGAATGGGCTAGAGGTTTTTTTTTCTTCCTTCTCTTGTTTGGTCCCCTTCTATACTTCTTTTTCACGTTCTTTTTTCTCCTTATAGATACGAGTTTGGATGGTAAAGCCGCTTTGGAACACATAAACAAAGGGAGAGGCGAGACTAAAAGCTTCCCCCTCTTACTTAGGAAAAAGCTGCAGGCGTTTTCCAAGTTTTTGAAATTTGTTGTCTTGCTTTTGTTTTCCAAGATCTTTTGCACACAAGAACAGAAAGTAAAAACAAAATAAGTTCGAAAAAGGAAGTTATTGAGATTTTTTTCTTTTTTTCGTTTGAAAAACTTTGATACTATCGGTTTTGATTTCAGTAATAAAATGTCCAATGAACTATTTGAATAGTACTAGAACTACTTTTAACTGAATGTGTGATGTGTACACCTTGAGATCAAATTATGGTTAATGAAATTTGTTCAATAACTTTGGGAAGGCAAGTCGCTAAATGTTTAGCACAATGAGAAACCTGTTTTTCCTGATGTGTTTTGCTCACAAATAAAAACATTTGTTGAGCTCACACGTTGTTTGACTAAAGCAACCTTCGAAGCTCCCCCAGTCTACGCATGCATGCTGTACCGTGTTTAAATGTCGTCCAATGATTTAAAACAACATGTCGACTTCAAAATGGCACTGGACATTTTCAATTGTATAACTATTTTAAGACTTACATAACATAATATTTCAAAGTGAAACAGTTTCCTCTTTAAAAGTTTTATTAAATGCGTATTCACAATTACTTTTCAATCAGCAAAAGTAATGCACATAAAAGTATCTTGAAAACATAATAAACATTTTGGGAGAATTTAAGAAGCAAGTCCAAATAAAATGCTTTGTATTTCTTTTATATTTCGAAAAAAACATTCATAACTAAATTTGCATAACCTATAGTTTTCAACGTTGCACTGAATACTTGGGAAAAAAAAGGAAGATTCAAATCTCCGAGGGTAATAAAATCCTTTATAGAAGCAGAAAATCAGTGATAGTGATGATAACGATAATAATAATAATAATATTAATAATAAAATAAACCGTTAATGTGATGGTGATGACATAATAAATGAAGTTATTAATATTAATAACGAACAAACAACTAACAACAACAACAGCAAAAGTAGTAGTAGTAATAATAATAATAATAATAATAATAATAATAATAATAATAATAATAATAATAATAATAATAACAATAATCTCAGGTAGCACACTTCGTTTCATAAACATTGCAAAATGCAGTTAAAGTTGTGGTAACCAGTTTAAAAAGGTTAATGAAAGTTTCAACGCTTATGTGCTACCTGGGATAGTAATGATAATAATCCTTATATATTATTTCTCTAACCTGTTTTTTGTTTCTACGCGAGATCTTCCTCAATTCTTGATCGATTTCTTTGATTTACCCCTCATTTTAAAGCATTTCGTTTAGGCTACTGACGAAAAATGGACCCAAAGTCTAAAAATTATTTTTTCTGTTAAAAACCTGTTTTAAAGCACTGGACTGAGATTTGCGATTAAATTTATAAGTTTAACTTGCTCCATGAACGGCAGAGCAGAATAGCTCGATTGGCAGAGCGTTCGACTGGTAACCAGAAGAACGAGTGTTCGAGCTCCGTCCTGGATGTCCTGCATCGAAAAATTAGACAGATGTCATGCTTTGCATGGACACTTACAAAAGTAAATAACATAAGTGAGGGAATAAAATAAATAAGATAGGAACGCTCCTTGCTATTACGAGAAGTTGATGTAACCTGGAGATCAATTGTTTCTTAATTATAAGTTTTTTTTTTTTTTTTGTTAAGCTTTGGTTCCGGTCAGAAAAATAAAGCATGATGTAAGCGAAAATATAAGTATCAGGTTTAAGATTTCAGACTACAAACTACAATGGAATAATTTTTGTTCAGATAAAAAATCGTATACTAGAATGTAGATTTTCTAACGACAGTTTTCGACTTTTTGGACAAAAAAAAAAAAAAAAAAAAAAAAAAAAAAAAAAACTATCCCAAATTGAAATTACGCTTTTCATTTAGTTAACCTATGAATATTTATTAGAATACGAAGTAAAACATTAAAATTACTAACAACTTGATGGGTAAAATATAATTTTTTTCCTCTTTCGGCAAAAAACAAATAGCCAGTCACATTTTTACTACATTCAAAAAAGCTGCGCTTAAAAAACGAACATAGTTCAACTGATTTTATATTTTAACCGATCGTTTAAATGATGAACACGTGCTGCCATGTAAGCCACAACGGTTCAAGCAGCCTGAGATAACAAATTGTATAAATTTTCAAAAACAAAAACACTTCTCTTCAATATCTTATCTTATATACTATTTCTGTGGATTAATTTTCTGTCGGTTTGCGAGATCCTTATATTTTATTTCTGTAGGCCTGTTTTTTGTTCCTACGCGAGATCTTTCTCCATTCGTAATCGATTTCTTTGATTTACCCCTCATTTTAAAGCTTATTGAGCCGGCTAATAACGAAAATCATACCTGCGGTCGAAAAACTATTTTTTCGGAAGCGCCCCTTGCTCCTGCATAACCTTGATGAGGCCTGTAGTTTTTTATGCAGATTTTTCTTTTTAAATTCAAAACTCTAATACAATTTCCAATTTTTTGCACCGTTTTCGGCAAAAAAAAAAAAAAAAAAATCACAATTAAACCTGTTTTCTTTTTCTTTTTTTTTTTAAATAAAGCTCAAAAACACTGGGCATAGCTGTTCGGTTTCATTGATAAGTTTTTTTTTTTTGGTAGAGCGTTTGGCTATAAATTAGCTGAACTTCGGGTCCGCCATTATAGCTAATTTAGATTAATATTACGCATTACATGTATAGTGCAGCTCTGGTTAGTTAAGCTGTTCACTATGTTTACCTGTTTTAGGGGAGTTTAGTGAAAAATAGACGTGTTATTGGCTCGGATTTTATTTGGAATATTTTTGAAAAACTACAAAGAAAGTTTCTCAACTCAATTTCGCACCAATTACCGCTCCCTATTTACCGTAACAGAGGTAAACATTGTCAGATTCGGAGCTCAACTTTTCAGAGCCTCACAATGCTCATTACAACAGATAACACACGTAAGGCAATAACATAAACGCGAACGGGAATGCTCCTTGGCATTTCAACTCTTTTATGGCAGGCTACAGTTATTATTCAGATGAATTGACTATTAATCAAATGTTGTTCTTTCTTTTTTTTAAAGCTTTAACTCCGTTCAGATTACTAAGCATAATGTACGCATAAAAAATATTAGCTTAAAAAATTCAGACCTCAAGGGAATCCTTTTTGCGCAGAAAAACTCTTCATTGTATGCTGAAATGTAGATTTTGCTCTTAGCAGTGTTCGACCTTTTGTAAAAATAAAAAAATACTATGCCAAATTGAAATTACGAGTTTCATGCAGTAAACCTTTAACTATTTATTCGAATACGATGTAAAACATTAAATTTATTATCAACTTCAAAAATAAGAAACCCTTTTCTTATCCTCTGCTTTCGGCGGAAAATAAAATGCAATTTTTCAACGTTCGAAAAATTTCACTTAAAATGCGGATTCAGTTCAATTGGTTTTGGTTTTGAATTTTAAGTGTTCGATTAAAAGAAAAACATGTGCTGGCATTCAAGTCGTAACGGTTAAACCTGCTATGGGAAATTGTATCAATTTTCAAAAATAAAAACATTTATTTTCAATCTAATATATTCTTTCTCTATAATGTTTGTCTCATTCCTTAATCAAATTCCATGTTTTGCAAAGAATTTTAAGGCGTATTAGCTGGCTAATGACAAAACATAGACGCACGTTTTTTTTTTTGGCAAAAAGCTTTTTGGCTGTTTTTTATTACACATTGCTTCAATGAATAGCACTCGAAAACGAAGGCGAAGTTGCTCGGTTGGTTGGAGTGTCATGCTGACAATCAGAATGGCGCCAGTTCGAATCCGTGCCAATACATATCTATTTTATGCCTCTTTTTTTTCCGTCACAGGCTCACATAGGCAGGATTGTATTTGCCACAACCCGTTTTTTCACATGCACAACTACTGCTTTTCATGAGTCACTCAGTCACACTTATAGTGATATTTATGTTTGTATTGAAAATACGTACAACCAAAAAGTGAGCGATGATTACATCATCACAACGTTATATTTAACGAGGTTTTATCGCTGATGTCTTTAAATTGCATGCCTTGTTTTGTGTCTTTACTTTTTTTCCGTTTACTTAAATCCGTTTACTTTTTTCTATTCTTCTTCATAATGTTCTTTTTTGAAATTTTTTAAGAGAGAAATGCCACATGAAACGATTCGAAGCAGAGTGTGGAGTTCCGCACAGGTCGACTAGTAATAATAATAATACATTAATAACTCAACGGAAAGAAAAAACTTTTTTTTCTTTTTAAGGAGTTTGGAATCAAGGACAACTTACTGGAAAAATAATTAATTTCGTTCCTTTTGTAAAATGTTTTTCTTTCGGTTTTCCGGTTCGGTTTTCAAAAGTAATTGATATGTCGTGAGAGGTATACCGAAACGAATAAGCAGCCTTGAGTGAACAAAATTTTCTCTGTGTTGTAGCTCAAGGCAAAAAAAAAAAAAAAAAAAAAAAAAAATCACGTTTTGCTCGAACATCAAATATTTTTTTAAACAAAGTAAATAAAGATGTATTAAAAGAAAATGTAGGAACAATTTTTCTGGAAACTGCATACACGTGTTTCGGGGTTACAAAAAACCCCTTTGCAAATTTGGACCTATTTGCGTTGTTTTGTTTCATTTTATTTTTTTTGGCATAAAAGTATTTATTCAATTTCTTCAAGATGTACATTTTTGCTAAAAAGCTATTAGCTTAAATCTTTTAATTAGAGACCAGAAATTACTGTCTGAACAATCAGATTTTTTTTTTTTTTTTTTTTTTTTTTTTGCATTGATGCGTAGTTAGATAATGATAGCCTAACAGAGCTACAAAAATAAGTGAATGCTGTAAATTTTCCATTTTGGAACGGAAAAATTACCATTCCTCTACCGCCTCTAATTTGTGCTAAAAATATGCGAAGTAATTTTCGATTTACGAATGAATTTTAAGAGTAAGTAAAGTGAAATTCCAATGGATACAAAAGATGCGAAACTTCTCTATAGTTCTAGGGTTGCCCACTTCGATCAAAACAAACGTAAGTTTTCTCATCTGCTATCAAGAAAAGGCATATAATTAAATATTCATAAATAAGGGATGGACGGCGTTACGACTGCTTCAGCCCCTGTGTGTTTCTAAAAATATTCCATAATTTCATATTGGCCACTGCATTCGTAATCAAAAGATGAAATAAAAAAGTAATGTTGCCAATACTTCTTCGCTACTTGAATTACAGTTACAAGATACCCACTAAAGTTTGACTCTACATATAGCTCTAGGCATCAGAAATGCAATTATTTTATAATTTTTCTATAAGCAGTATGTGCGCTCTGCAATCAATGTTGATTGCTCCGCTAAATTTTCCGAGACTAAGCAACGCACTAATAACTTGTCTAAAATAGTTTCTAATTCATACTTAAAAAGTGTTTTTTTTTCTGTAATCTTGATACTTGAAACTCTTTGTGAAAATACAAATGATTTTGTAGACTTGATAAATACAGTTTCACTTAACCATTGAAGAAAATACGTGTCAACCCACGGAAAAATTGGGAATACTCATAAATTTTATGTAAAAGGAATTTTTTCATAGTGAAATAGTTTTTGTCCATGGCAGTAAGTGCAAAAAATTTTGAAAAAAAATTTGCCGTAAGCGAAAGCACTTAGGCATAATCTTTACTAATAATAAAACTCAAAGTTTGTCTGGATATCTGTCCGGATCTCTGTCGGGATGTCTCTCTATGACGCGCATAGCGCATAAACCGTTCTGCTAATTTTCACGAAATTAGTTTGCACCTCTAAGCGATTTTTCGAAAATTCTATTTTGTTCTTTTTCTATTTCAATTTTAAGAACATTTTATCGAGCAAGTTATGATAACGTGGACGAGTAAAATAACCAAATTATCATAACGTGAAACCGTAACATGGGCGAGCAAATGAACGTAGCAAATTAGCGAGAAATTCAACATCCATTATTTGTAAATATACAGGCACACCAAATGACCTTTTAATCTTCTACTACGGGCAAAGCCGTGCGGGTACCACTGGTGTAAATACAAATAAAGTTAAAGATGAAAAATAGTTAGGATCTTGTCAGAAGCGAGTCAGAATAAAGTACGTCAGATTTTTGCCAAATTTAGGCACAGAGGTCTTTTGATGTCCTGGAATTTAGTTGGATAGCTTTTGTCCCCATATGTTTTTTTTTTCTTTTTTTTTTTGCCCCACATAAGGAGTTTTTCCTCATGGAAACGCAGTTTTCGCCGGATCTTTGGCACAGAGATCTTGTGATGGTCAATAATTCAGTTTTTGTCTCCTGCTTAAAGGAGACCCCCAAAGATTTTTCGCTTGATTCTCGTTGAAACGGACTGTTTATCAAGTCTATTCATAACAATGACTGACTTTTTGAAATTTTAAAGAATCCCAAAGAGGGCGGTCTGAATTTAGATATTGAGTCATAAAATTTTGCTTTTCTACACGTTAAGGGGAAATTTTACGCATTTTTTTTTTAAATGAAATTTAACCCCGAATATTTATCATGTGTACTTGACGCACCTTTTATTTTCGAGGTAGACCATGCAACGTCGAGAAATGCAGCATAGTAAAGACTATAAAATTAAACTTTTGTTCCACCATCACATGTCAAATTTGACTTGAATCAATGATAACAAACTGCATATCGAACTATAGGAAAAGGAAAGACAAAACAATGTAACTAGGATAGGTTAATCAAATCACAATATATGAACGTATAATCACCAAAGTGGTTTAGAAGTAAGGGTTCAACATTTAAATAAGATACTTACTACCAAAGCAAACTATAGATAATAATACTTTAACTAGTCTGGAAATCTTAGCTACAATTCTGTTTAATATTAACTTATAGTTTCATTTTAACACGATGTACTTTAAATAATTTTGGTGGTCTAACGTCATCATTCATCGGTGGTCAGTCAGAATGTGTGGAGCTTAAAAATCCAATTTTTAGATTTAAATATCTCAGTATTCGCATAATTTCGATCTTGAAGTAACGTTGTTTATAAGAGGATCGGAAAGTAATGTCGTTACTTTCTTGTTTTTTTTACACAAACAAGTAATTTTTTAAAATTTTTATAAGTTCATTTCTGATCACTGATCTATGTACCCACTTAATTTAGCTATCTGTCATCTAACATGCAAATTTTCAATTCCGGATGGATAGAAATCAACTTGTTTTGGACCAAATTAGCTGGAGGTGACTTTTTCGACATCGTTCAAGTTTTCATGGGTTAATTTTTGTTTACACAGTATTGTGCACTATCGAATGATTACAGTGGGTGAGACAAGCCATCACAATTCATTATCTTTTCCAAGTTTCGTTTTGAGATGTGTGGTTTTGAATAATCATGCGTTAGACTAGAACCGCGTTTTTTTCTGTTGACGATCGCTGGAATAAACTTGCCGGACATTTCACTTCCTGTTTTCTCTCTATTCCGGTTCCTATGTTACTATGGGCAAAGAGTATTTTATTAGACAAAATTTCAAGTTTGTAGGTGAAAAATTAGAAGAGTTCTGACAAGTCCAATATTCCGGATGTATATTTTTGAAGTAAATATTTCATCTAAAAAAACGATGAGACATCAAGCAAACTTCATTTTAAAATGTTCTCCAAACAATAATAAAACATAATCTAAGCATTTGAAATGATCAATTAAAGATCGTATGTATTTTTTTTTTTTAAATCAGAAATAAAACCTCGCCTCTGTGATGATAATCCATGATTGGAAAAATAAGCCTGTTCGAATCTCACTATTCCCATTTGTTAGTGTTGTCAATTGCAAAATGAACAATTCTTACTCAGATACTAATAAGCAAAATGTAAAGAGCCGAATATGGAAAAAAAAAAAGAAAAAAAAAAAAAAACCAAGTGATTTTATCAATCTTCAAATGATTAGCAGCTGTTTAAAGTTCCTATCCTCTATACCGGACTCCAGGCACTAGATGGCAAAAAGGTGTTGATAACGAGGGTAACTAAACAAGATTGGTTAAAAATAAAAACGCGTTAAAACTTTAGGCTTTTAAAAAACAACTATACTTTCCAGTCCCTTGCTTAATAGAAATAATGCATGAGAAAATAGTTGTTTTTCAACTTATTATGTCTGCTCACAGTTGCTATCGAAATGGCAATAACGTCCAGTTACGGAAGTCTGTGAATGATGGGGAGGGGGGGGGGGGGAATTTGATGCACGTGTTTCTATCATTTTAAAGTGACTTTTCTTAATTTAGAGGCTACAAAAGCTGGCAACGCTAAAAACAAATAGATGCATCCAAATCCGTATGTAAACCGGATGTTCGCCTTTCTATCTTATCGGTGGCCAGACAGAACGTGTGGAATATAAAGTTTTTTTTTTTTTTTTTTGAGAAGGACTAAGTTTTGCTACATTGCCCTGTTCTGCATTTTGTTTTCTTTTTAACTTTTACTACTATGTTTGAGTTTTACAAGTTTCTTTTGGATTGTCATTTTTAAAGTTTCAAAATAAATTTTTCACGGGGAAACTTTTTTATCAAACATTTCACGGAACAATTAATTTAATTTCAATAGGTGTCTCGTTCAAGTACTATTTTAATTTTTTTTTCTATTTCAAAAAACAAATAAATAAAGCAAAATAACTACTCTTTATGAATGACTGTATTTTCAAAAATAGATGACAAAGTTTAGCTGTTGTTAATAAGTTCTATTTTTCATTACAAATAAATAAATTCACTACGAATAGCAGCTTTGTTATTCACTGTGTGTAACAAATAAGTCAAGTCCATTCATCAGAAACACGATTCGTGTTCAACACAAAAGAGGAAAAACAGCTTTCTTTATGCCACAACAACAGCTCGAAAAAACGACCACTTTATGGAAAGTCTGGTTCGGTTTTTGGTCAAAAGAACAAAAGGCACACATAGGAGCAAGATCAATGAAACGAGAAAGTGAATTTCTTATTTACATAAGCAGAAAACGAGACATCATATCGGTTTTAGAATCAATATCGAAAAAGGAACTCATGCAAATGAATCAGTACCTTGCTCAGATTTCTGTCGAGTCAACAGAAACCACTATTGACTCCTTTTATGGCTTTGAACCGAAAAAAGCAAACGGTTTGGTTCTTCAGGAAGAACCAGTGTGCTTTGGGTTGCGTGTGCTTTAAATGTTTCTCCCAATCAGTGACACAGTTGCGTGGGCAAACATGAAAGGCAATTGTAACCTGGCCGATTCACGATTTGCTTCTCGATAACAGCATGGAACGTCAGGTGTAAATGAAATGTAGGGGAAGCGGCTGTACTCACGGACAAAATTTACTTTTCAATTTTTGATGGTCTCTGTGAATGGATAATCGATCGGTAAAATTTTCTGGCAGAATCTACAACTTATCATCTAATTTGGTAATTTTTGTCAGGTGAAAATCTCAAAGCTTTGAACTTCAAATTTTTTTTCCTAAAAACCTTCTTTCTTGTCCGTGAGTACAACACCCCGTTCACCCCGCGGATAGGTGCCTCTGTACCCATGGATATATATAAAAAATAGCATATAAATAGGTCTGAGGAAATCAATTATGCTCAACACATGTTCATAAGCCATTTTACATTGAAATACTTAAATAACATTAAACAAAATATCCAACAAAAATTAAACTTTGAAAATTAACCGAAGGTTTTTTTCCCTTTTTTTAATTTTCTTTAATTTTTAACATCAGTGAACTCTTTAAAAAAAAACTATTATTCTTAAGGGAATCAATGATGTTATGAATAATTAATATGTTTTAAAACAAAAATTTAACTAGATTCATGATATTATCAGGGCTCTCTATGTACCTACATAATAACTGCAATTTATATGCAAATTGAAACCTTTAGCAAAATTAACCCATTATGAAAAACTCAACTTAGATTAAACCAATAAAAACTCAGAAAAGTCGACATCAAATGAAAACAGATAGGATTGACGGTCTATAGATCCTACAACAGGTTTGGGTTACTTCAACACTATATCTTGAAGCCTTACTTCAAATTCATCATCATTGTTGGAAGTAAATTTCGGACGTTGATGACAAGGCACCATTTTGAGATACTTCACATTGTATAAGAAGACTCAGGTGAGACCCAGGGACTATAAACTGCCTTCCGTGGGTACACATGGTAATGTGCCCTTGGGTACAAAGGTACGCCATTTTGGTTTTGCAAGCCAGTCACATCGACAGGACCAGACTTTCACGACAATAAAAACCAGAAACAAAATTATCAAAATATAAGGAACATGATACCTACAACAAAAATGAATAAAACAATCCACGACGGACGATAAAAAAATTAATAAATTGTTCATGTTTTTCTTTTTACTTAGATCCTACTAAAACCGATAAAATGTGATAGAATCTCACATATTCGTTTGATGGCGTTGAAACTTCCTGTGGTACTGGCAGGGGCGGATCCAGACAGAATTCTCGGAGGGAGCCATTTGGAAAGATACGATGCTTTAGAAAATTTTTGAATTTTACAAATATCAATATAGCCCACCTTTAACTAGAGCACCTTTTAAGGAATTTTCACTAGGCGACACAAGTTGAACATAAGGGCTGTAATCTTCCCAAGAATTTCCCTCTTTTCTTAACAAATGTGCGCAATATCGTCGCCTCAAAGTGGTATTCTGTAATCAGTACTGTGTTCTTAGGCTACAGGACTTTTGGCTCAAGAGGAATCTGATGTGAAGCAAACTGTAAATATAATATTAACTCCGAAGTAAAGGGGGCCCGGGGATTTCTCCCCCGGAAAGTTTTCGAATTTGTAGTCTTAAAAACGTATTTTAGACGATCTTTGGTAATGTTAGGGGAGAAGAGGTTCAGTGGCGCTCCCCTCTCTATTTTTCGAAATAGTAGCTCTAAGAATGCAGTTTAAAACGATCTTTGATGATGTAAGAGGGAGGAGAGATTTGAGGGCCCATGTAAGGAAATTTTTCTGATTTGTAATCTTAGAAATGCATTTTAACTGTCTTTCGTAATATTAAGGGCTTGGGTGTGCCTCCCCGCCCTCCTCCACCCATTTTTCGAAAGTGAAGCCTTAAAAACGCAAACATTATCTCCAATAATGTTAAGAAGATGGTTATTCGGTGTTATATCGGGCGATTTTTTTTTTTTTTGCTATTGTAGATCCAAAAACGCAGTTTAATACGATCTTTTCGTGATGATACGTGGATTAGAAATTCGAGGGCCCACACCAAGAAATGTTTCTAATTTTTAGGCTTAAATATGCATTTTCATTATCCTTGGTAAAGGTGGGGGGGGGGGGGGGGGAGAGGTTTGAAGCACTCCTTCCAAAATTGTAGCATCAAAAAGGCCGTTTCAGACTATTTGTGGTGATGTTAAGGAGAGAAGAGATTAAAAGGCCCATCCCAGGAAATTTTACCAATTTATAGAGTTAAAAACGTATTCTAGACTATCTATGGTAAGGTTAGGGGTTGATGAGATTCTGAGGTCCACTCCCAAATTTTTTCAAATTTGAACTCTTTAAATTGCAAATGTAGGCAATCCATGATTCACGAGTAACTTTTATAGGACCAGAAATTTTCGAAATTGAAGTTCCAGAAATGTAATTCTTGAAGACTTTCAATGATCTTAGGGAGGGAGGAGTTCTCCCCCAGAAACATTTTGTAACTCAAGTGCATAAAACAAAATTTAGGCCGATTTTGAACGATATTGGCGAAATTGAGAGGTGGGGGACCCTCCCCTGGAAACTTTTACAAGTTTTTTTTTTTTTTTTTTTTTTTTTAATGTGGTTTGCAGACGATCTTTGGTAATATTAAGAAGTGGACGAGGAATGGTTTGGATCTTCCCATATTAAAAAGGGAATTAAGAATAATTACATAGCACTATATAATGCCAGGTTAAAACTGAAATTAACTTTAACTTAATGCGCAATAATTAAATGTATAACTTTTTATCGGACACTTACTAACACATATCCAATTTCTTTCCCCCATGGGGGAAGTAAACACATCTAACAAGAAGAACCCATTATGCTAAATGAACCCAAATATTTGGTATACATTTGATATTTTTGAAATTTTCGTGGGGTTTCCATGCCCTTTCTCTGGCATTGTTTCCATTCTTGTTAGACTTCACATGAACTACAGTAAAGTTTTTTTTCAATTTAAGCTAGGAAAGAGGATTTAAAAAACTATACTTGAAACTACCTCAGTATCGTTTTAGGCTCCCCGGCGCTGTTTTTATACTCTTGTTAGACTTCGAGGTATAATGAGGATTTTTTTTAATATTTTGTTCTAAAAAAGGTTCTTAACTATTTTTGAAACTTTTTCAGGGTGGCCATGGCCCCCTTTGATTGTTTTCCTTATTGTTAGACTTTGTATGTATTAAAAGGGACATTTATTGCAGTTTTGCTCAAAAAAGGGGATTTTAACTATTCTTGAAATTTTCTCGGAGGGGGCCATGGTCCCCATGGCCCCCACCCTGGATCCGTCCATGGGTACTGGAGAAGGCTGTGACACACACGTTGAACCCCAATTAAGATCTCTCTCGATAATACCCGGAATTTCCCGACCAACGTCCGTAGGTACAACCGTCCGCGGGTACAGCAGCTTCCCCTACCGTTTATTCTTGTTTGCAATGCAGTTTTGGCATCAAATCTGTTGAATAACTTTTGCACTTCATGCTGTTATAATTGTTTTAAAGGGCAGTGATAGTGGCTTATGAGGCATGTCTATCTCCAAAACTTAAGCTAAATTAAACTTTTTTTTACCAAATGGTACATTGTTACTTTTGCTTTTAATGGGGATTTGGTTGTTGAAAAAATTCAGGAAAAAGTGGGCTCTCGGCTGCTAGTGATTATGCACAGATCTTCTTACTCTGAAAGGAAAAAAAAAAGGGGAGGACAGGAAACTACGTAATTTTTAATGATCCTTTTGAAACAAGTCAATAATTAAACTCTAAATCTTAGTCTAAATTACACACTATTACTTTTGCTGCTAAAGGGAATTTGGTTGTATCCAAATGCTGATAAAAGTGGGCAGCTATAATGGTTACGCATAGATATTACTTTGATAAAAAAAAAAAGGGCAAGAGTCTAATTTTGAATGATCCGCATAAAACAAGTTAATGTATTGTACAAATAATAGTCCACATTGTAAGCTATTACTTTTGTCTCTAAAGTGGATTTCGTTGTTGCCAAATGCTAAAAAAAGTGGGCAGTTAGTGCTACTGCTTAGGCACAAATCTTACTTTGAACAAAAAAGACAAGAATCTGATTTTCAATGATCCACATAAAGCTAATAAATCTATAACAGAAAAGTAAAAACATTTGCTTATCCGTGACTTGTAATCCACCTAAATAAAAGACAAATCACGAAGAAACAATACTGAAAAAAGCTCCTGCAAGCCTTCAGTGGAGTCCCTTCATTAGCACAAGAATGCTCAATTCAACAGCAAAGTCGTGAGTGATGGTGATATTGGCCAGAAAAAACCTCACTGTTGACACTCGGCCATTAAAAAAAAAAAAAAAAAAATCAATTATTTTATGTGAACACCTTTTGGAAAATTAACACACATGCTTGACGAAGAAAATTTGTTTCGACAACGCTTGACTTTAGCAAGGCTAGTTTCTCTTGTTTTCAATTGGTTTTTAAGCAGATTCGCCCTAAGCTAAATGCCAACAATCGTGAGGCAGACTGGTCTCTTTCGGTTTATGTTATGTTCACTGACGTCTTTCCTGCGGTGTTTGGCTAACATAGGTTACAAAGATGGTTCTAACTCAAATGTTATATTATTAACATTTAAGCTTTCACGATTTCAATGTGTTAATCATAACGTTTAGTATTTCACGAAGAAAATCTTTCAATGCTTATGAGAGAAAATCTTTGCTTACAATTTGAAAGCGCATTACTTGTTCAACAGCAGTAACAATTTTGCTTGTAGTTGAGTTTTTTTTAGTGTCCTCCCCCCCCATACTTTTTTTTCATTTTCTACCATTCACTTTATTTCAATGATTTGAAAAAACTAATAATTGTCGAGGACTTCATTTAAAGCAGAAAATTTGCTTAAATAAATATAAGGTAAGTGCTCAATAAGACAAGCCAAAGGGTCAGGGCCTAATATCTTGCTCAAATTCAATTGACTCCAATATTTATACATTCATCAAATGACTCATAAAAAATCTAAAAAATATAATTACATGTTTAAATTTTACTCAGAGTCTAAAATTTTATTATTTCAAAAATATAGTATGAACGGGGGGGGGGGGGGTGAGGGGGAACTCATGAAGTTCATTCCCAGTGTTCTCAAAAGTCATAGTCAGGCCATGGTGCTAACTTATGAAATCGTTAAGCCACTATAGTATAAATAGAAAATCCCTTTTACGTAACAGCAAACATTTCCCAACCTCTGTGGCCTTTAGCGTTGCGGTAAAAGTGTGGAACATACTTTGTACACATACACGCAGCCTTGGGAATAATCCCCAGAAAATTTCTTTTCGGTACAATATTGGGACAGGGGAGGGAGATCTTCAGCAATGCACTCGAGTGAAGTATACATTGTCGAACACAGCTTCGAGGGTTGAACCCAAGTGGAAAGGCTACAAACCTAACGAGATTCTTCCGAAACCACTTGTCGCTGTGTCAACCTGAGCACCTTCCCGAAAAGGTCCCCTACCGTTCAAGCGCAGAGTGTTGACACGGCCACTTATGGAGCCACCACCCCACCTTAATCTCGTTTCGGAGCCGCTCTCGATTGCTGTAGCACCGAGGCTTTTACTCTCGCCCCTAGGCTTGGAAAATGTTTGAAAGTTTGGCAAACACGGGTAGATTTGTGTTTTGGAACCAAAAAGTCTCTTTGGCTTTGAGGCTCAATTATGGCCATGGTGCGTTATCCCTTTTAGTATAGGGTGGCTAGTTTTTTTTTTTTTTTTAAAGCATCGGTAGGGAAAACATCTCTTCAAGAGTAAACAAAGAAATTAACTTAATGGATAATGCTTAGAAACTTCAAGCACAACGATTGCGTATGTTACTCCTAAATTAATGTCATGTATTTATTATATCAGTACTGAACACCGTCACTCACTTTCTCCACAGTTTCTCTATTTTTAACTGCTATGGATATTCTTTGAAATGATGAAATACCTGCTGCCAGAACGATTTTCGCAAAGCAATCTTCTACGGAAATTTGCATAAAATAAAATTTTGATGGTCTGGAAAAATGTGTTTCTTAAGAGCAACAACGACGCCTGGAACGTCGTTGTTAGACCTTTAAAACATCTAGAATTTGTTCTAGTTAAATTTGCTTTTAAGTGTTTCATATTTTTCACATTTTGAGTACATTTTGACGATTAACACCATTAATATTAATATCAGTACTAATGCCCATTGGTCTTGATGCGCGAACAGTATCAATTCATTTATGTCTAAGCAGCTTATGAATACTATGTATTGATATATACGTAGGGTCCAAAGAATCTGGAACGCTAGGTTACTCGGACAACAGCAAAAAATAACTGGTAAAAAAGTGTTTTTAGAAATTACGCTGAATCAATTTATGAATAATTAGAAATAATTTTTCAGTCCCCTGAAAAAGGTTCTAGGTTTCCAGGGACAGGGATCGACAAGTCCTGGACATCAGGTTTATCGGGCGACTATAAAACATACCTTGACCTTGACACCTAATTCTTTAAGAGCGAATGAAAAAAAAAAGGTATTAGATAAATAAACAAATAAAATAGAATTTCCACTTAGAATATATTTTTAAATAGGTGTATTACCACTTTCTGTTTTCCTCAAAATTCCAAGTAAATAGATATTTTACAAATAAACTATTTTATATTGACATTAATAAAAGTTAAGAATTTTCAGTTATCAACATTCTCTATAGTGTTTTATCTAAACAAAGTACTATTAATGTCCGACCACAGCGAGCGGAAGCTTGAAATTTAATTCAAAATTGAAAAATTTCTTTATTTAGTTACCAATTAAACTCAGAAAGTTTCTACTTATATGAAAACAGAATGATTTTGTACACAGTTGCAGCAAATCTACAGCTTTGAAAGTATTTTAAACTGAGCAAAGAAATTTTCTTTGAAGTTTAAAACCATTTTTTTTCTCTTATTTTAAGGATCCAGAAGAAATGTCTTTCAAATAGTTCAAATGTATGAGCGCGCGCGCACGTGCGTGTGTGTGTGTGATGTGTGCGCGTGTGTGTGTGTGTGTGTGATGTGTGCGCGTGTGTGTGTGTGTGTGTGATGTGTGCGCGTGTGTATGTGTGTTTGCCTACAGGAAGCATGTACGCATACATATGTCGTGTATGTCATCATATTACGAAATATCTTCTCCTTCCATCCGGTCGAAGTGCACTCCAACAGGCAGGTGTCCGGTGATCGGAGAAAGGGCGGGTCATCATCACCAGAGGGGGAGGAAACACGTCACCCCCGTCATCGGAATTGGTAATTTAATTATGTGGCCGGCCGAGAGATGGAGTGGCTAATGGGTCGGCAGACCCTGCGAGGGACATAATCCCCCTTCGCTAAGCGGAGGAGATAACCCCCGTTTTTGTACCCCACCCAATCTCCGCATCTTTTACGTCGCGGAGCTTTTATGGGATCCGCTTTGTGGCCGCAGAAATCGCGTATTGCTTGCGAGGTGGTACCGAGAATATGAGTTGGAATACTGATGACTTTTCGCTTTGGTTTCTCTTAATACTGACTCGAAATAGAAAGATTTTTCCTCTTTTATCGGGCCTCAAAAGGAAGAAAGGCGAAATAAAATGAATTTGCAAGAGTAATTTTAAGTCATAATGAAAACGAAACATAAGTTCGATTTCAATAAATAGTAAAAACTGAACACAGAAAACACACACACACACAAAATAAACTTACTATTTATTAAATTATTAAATAAATGAAATAACAGAAGTTTGCGAACGATTGACGCGTTAAATGAGGAATCCTTTCGCTTGGTGTATTGATTTTTATTAAGGATTACAAATATGTATAACAGACGATCAATAAACACTACAAATAAGAGTAAGTTACAGAAAAAAAAAGATTTTATTTCTGAAATGTTTTATTTTCGGATAAGAGGAGCATATAAAAAAAATCCGATCACTCACACAACACATAGCTGTTGTCATCACACCTCGTTCATCACTTGATATTTTCCCAACCTGTGCAACACAGTTCTTAGTTAATATCTTTTCAACCTCTTTTGAACTGTTGGGAGCTTTGATAAATCCATTTTTAAAATTTTCTTTCGACGCAAGATTGTACTTGCTCTCTAAAATGTCAAAGATGTTGTTGACCATTTTATTACTGAAACCAGAAGCTGAAGTCTCAAACTACGAGAGAATGTAGTACTAACAGACTTTTTATTTTAATTTAATCTGTGGGACATCATGTTATTTTTCTCAGCCTCTAGAAAAGCCAATACCCCCAATTTTTTGGAAGTAATTCTAAAAAGTCTTCTCCAGCTTCAAAATATGATTCACTAATTGTATTCCTATTTTGAAGGGCTTATCTCCTAAATTTCTACTTGACTGCGGTACTAAATTGACTACGGTAACAACAAACCGGTTTTTATCTTTCTTCCGACTATTTAAACTTGCTTTCAGGACTCTATACTGTCGGCAGACTTCGTTACGGTCCATGCCATTATTTCTGTAAGCTACTGTAGCACATTACATGCTCTCACTTGTCCACTGGCGATATTTTACTAATTTTTGCATTTTTCTGGAACAGAAAAAGTATTTGAAACCGTATTTAATTATGTTTTAAATTTTTATTCAATTTTATGGAAAATTTTTGTTTGAAATTATAATTAAGTATAAGAGTTTTCATGAATTACTGAGATTATTTTTTTTCATTATCATATTTTTTTTAACAACAATTGAACAATTTTCAAAGATAATTGAGCTGAAGTTACAACAGTATTTGAGATTTTCCATTACTGAACCACTTTGTGAGGTGGTACATTCGTGAAAACACCCAGCGGTGCAATGATAGCAACTGCATCGTTTTGAATATTCTTATAGGTGTTACTGCTGTGACGAATCATGATGAAACATGAAGTATGGTGAATTGTACTTGAAAAGTCAATGTTCACGTTAAATTGATCAGTGACATTAAAAGCGCGTTATAACTCAATGAAAATCTCATTAAATAGTAAGATAATGCTAGAAATCTTATCTGACCGATTAACAATACGATGAAGTAATTTTAGCTACTTGACGACTCTGCAGTAGACTGTTTTCAGACAAAGGAAGGTACTTTTCTCCGCACACACCCCCCACCTCTTAGCCGTAGGCCTTAGGTTCCATCTCACGGGGGGTCCGCGTAGCGGGCCCCCCGCGGGACTGAGTGCGGCGGTCGATAGTCGTCTGTGCTACGGACGGGCTTGGTGCTTATTGCGCCGGGGAAGGTCACCATACTGAGCTTCCGCTCAGCTGGGTGTTTACCCCTTAATGTGTGGGTCTTGCTCACCGTGAGATACGGTATATCTCCCCGTACCTCGTTAGTGTGCCATGACCCCCTAAAGGAAGGTACTAAAACTTATTTCGCGTCTGCACAAACCCTGGTACGTGAAATATCTTCGCGGTCTAGTCATGGAACCAGTCCATTGACGGCAACCTTCCCCTACGTGATGAAATGACATTTTAACGTGTGAACAATGAATTTAGTAATTGCCGTGAAGCTAAACATTTTTTTTTTTTGCCTTTTACTGTTTAGTATTTTAAAATTACAAAATAATACTATAAAGTTATTAAAAATTGTCGCATATTTTTAGATTTGTAACGAACGATGTTTTGATCGAGAGAGGGAGAGAGAACCCGGTCTGCTACAAGTTTAAAAGTAGGAAAACAAACTTAGTAAATTAAAATTTCAAATCGTTTTTTCGTTTTTTTTTTAAAATTTTTATTGTTAAAACTGAAATTCAGAGAAACATCAAGTGTTTTACCTCATATTCAAATGTGTTTGGACATTGGTGATGTATACTTCAAACTAGAGGGTAAATTGTTTAAGAAAATATTCTTTCTCGGGTCTTGTTAATGTTCTATAAATGTTTTAGGGTTTGTTAATCACATCGACAATTTCCTTTAAAATTAAATTTATTGTTTTGTTTTTTCAAACACTCGAATTTAGAAAACAAACACTACCCTCCCCCCTAAAAGATCAAAATGCAGCACTTTCTTCACTAATACCGGTTTGTTTCAATTCTCTCTTCATGAAATTTGCTTCAGAAATCGAGGACTTCTATTGATGTCCCTACGGAGCTGACCTCGCCACCAAGGGAGGAGGGTCATTTATTTTAATCCCGGAGAACATTTCACTCTGATCGGCCCACCGCGAATAGAGGGAGATTAAGACACCCTACAGGAACCAGAGGACGCAGACGATTAGAGACAATAAAGAGGGTCGAGGACGCGAATTCGAAAGGGAGATTCGGGGCTCAGCTGCGCATCAGCATTGAACGAGTTCAGTTGGTTTTTCTCCACACTCCCTTCGTCGGTACTTTTGCTGGGGCTCGGGAGATCTTTTATGACCTGCTTGCAGAGAGCATTACGTGAAAGGAAGGATTGGTCTGGATTAGGAAGTTCGTTGCTTAAACTTCAATGACTTTGAATTCCGAGCATGAATCAGATTATGGAGGATAAAGGCTTTATAAATCAAAAGGGAGTTGTAAATACTGCATTTCCATCGAGAACGCAATTCATTTAATCTCACCTTGCAAACTAACATTTTATAAGAAAACTATATTTTGTGCTGATTTGGACGGTCGTTTCGACGGAAAGCAAGCGTCCTATGCCCCACTCCTGACAATTAAATTTCACTCAAAAATAATGATAAAAAAATACTTTGCTTGGGAAATCGCCTTCAGCAATATACAAATGAAACAACGTGTAAAACCAATTCAATTTTCTAAGCACAGTTTTTTCATATGAACTGTTAAACCATTTTTTGAATGAAATTTACCTGTTCGTGCAAAATTTAAATGGTACGTGTTGAATAAAACGACTCAATCGCAATAATAACAATAATAATAATAATAATAATAATAATAATAATAATAATAAATAAAAATAGTAATAAAATAATTTACTTAAGAAAAAGTTATTTTCAACTTGCAATTAAAATATGTAATTAGTTTTTAATGACGTAGTTATCTTCTGTAACGTAGTTGTTATACTTTATTTGATTGAAAGAAAAATATCGTAACTATTTTTTAAGAAGCGTAAAGAGAAAGCTGAAAAATATTGAAGCTGTAAAATAACCTTCGAGGACAATCTGTAAAACTGGCATTTTGACTTAGCGACTTCAATAACGGGAAAACAAACTTTACGGTTGGAAGGAAATCTGGAAGGGGGAAAATGTAAAAACAGTGTTCATTGCAATTTTTAAATTGAGAATAAGTTAGCAATTTATGCATTTGAAGTCATGAAGATAGATGCAACGGCAGTAAAATTAAAACGTTGCACTTTTTAATTCAGTTAAATTATTTTCAACTTGCAATTACTTTAGCAAGTCGACTTATCGACTATAGTAACGGGAAAACAAACTTTATGATCGAAAGGAAGGTAAGAAGGGGGAAAATGTGGAAAAAGGGTCATCGCAATTTTTAAATTGTATTAAAGTTAGCAAACTATGGGTTTGAGTTCATGAAAAGATATGCAATTTTAGTAAGATTGAAATGTCGCACTGTTCAGGTCAGTTAAATTATTTTCCACTTGCAATTATTTTAGGAAAAGTACTTTCTCACTTATGAAATAATATAGGCTATTTTCTATTACGTATTATAATAGCTTACTCAATTTAAAGAAAAAGATACTTTAGTTATTTTTAAGAAGGATAAAAAAAAAGTTTTGCTAAAAAAAATCCGATCTATAAAAATACCTTTGAGAGCACCTTCTAAAACTGACTTTTTGACCTAGTGCCTCAAGAAGTGGTAAAAAAAATTTACACTCTGAAGAAAGGGGAAAATATTGTAATTTTTCAATACAATTTTTCAATGGAGGTAAATTTAGCGAACTATCCATTTGAATTCATAAAGGTATATTCTCTGGTCGTGAGGTGGCAATGCTGCAATTCTTAATGGCGTTAAATTGCTGTTCTTTTATTCTGTTTTTCCATAAAATCCTTTAAAAAAAGCAACGAGAAAAACATTTGAAATAAATAAAAGCATGAATCTATGCTTCATTTAACACTCTATCTACGTATTTTTCATACCAACGACTGAGATTCGAACGCAAGAATGTCAGGATCTTAGTCGAGTGCATTATCGATATGCAGCGATATCGAACGCTCTCCAGAGTAGATTATTTTATTTTAGTAAAAACAGCACGAACTTGAACTTAAAATGACTTTGGTGTCACTAGAAAATTTGTACAGGGTTTAAAGTTATTTCCTTTTTATAGAGTGCGCAAGGATTTCAGAGTACCTAGAAACACCTTTCTCGGTACGTAGAAGTGCTACTATCTTTCTTTTTTCCTTTGTCGTTCCATTTCCCTACGATACGGGATTCTAAACACTCTGATACACATGTAAGCATGTTTTCATTGCAGGTTTTCACTCATTTATGTCGTTTCTCTTCATACGACACACATAATACAGCTGACCGAGTGGGAAGAAATTTTGGATAATATTAAGCATTAAAGAGACAAATATTGAATAACTTCATTTTTTCCCATAAATGCAGCATTAAATTAAGTAATTAAATTAATCATGGTTGTCACAAGAGCCATAGTATTCAAAGGATGAGATTCATGAATACGTAAATCCATTTACTTGCATTTCATTTCTTCTCTGGCGTGTGTAATAAAATTAATGATTTTTGCAGTCGTTGTAATTAAATATCAATTAATGTATTTCCCGAAGAATTAAACTAGACAGCTCAATAAAAGCATTTTCTAATGTTCGTTCCCCATTATTTACGAACTTATTTATTTTTTTATCCTTTAACTCGTGCAATACGTATTTTAAAAGTAAATCCCTCTGGAGAAATACAATTAAACCAGAAAATTTGTTGAACGCAATCATTTATAAGTGAGATCTCTCCCTTGCGATATTCTTTTCCGGGAAAACCAAAGCAAAACTATCGCTCTGAAAGCATTCCTCGGCAACACTCAAAGTAACCCATTCGTACCCGGAGATACAGTATTAAGAGACCTGGAAAGTGTTTCCATCCGAGTCATCAATTGATTCTGGCATCCATAAAAACCAAAAGGGCTGCAGTGAACGTCAAAAACCCCTATGCAAATCAGCCAACATTACACACACCTTTTTACTCTCCTATGGTCCCACTCGTTGCTGCTGCACCCCTTCCTACTGAAATCAATTACACTGATGGAAACCCTCCCCCACCACCCCCGGATCGTCTGCAATCCATCTCGGAAGACTCTTGCCAACAAAAAGGTTTTCTGCCGGGGGGAGTCCAGTAACGGATCCTAATTACTTAAATGGTGGCAGGTCAGATCTCCCCCAGTGAGGCTGAAAGCAAAAGGGGGTGGACTGTATCCGCTTCGGTGGTTTGTTGGGAAACAGGTGGATTGTATCCGCCTCCGGGGACTCCCCGAGATGTTGAGCAAACAACTCAACGCTTCCACTCCCTGTTCGATGTGGAGACGACTCTCAGTCAGGGCACGCTGAGAAGTTAGTGCAACAGTGGCCTAACCAAGAAAGAAGTTACAACACAGAAATCAAGAATATGAAACGAAAAATGGCAGCTTTGATTTTTATAACGGTAACCTTTTTGTAATGGAACATAGTTGGTCTTTTTGATCATCTTTTTCATGACTGTAGAGGAAGGTTGCCGTCGATGAACCGGTTCCGTGACTAAACCGTGAAGATATTTCTCGTACCAGAGTTTTTGCAGATGCGTAATCTGTTTTATTACCTTCTTTTGTCTGAAAACTGTCTACTTCAGAGTCGTCAAGTAGCTAAAATTATTTCATCACATTGTTAATAGGTCAGAAAAGTTTCCTACCATTATCTTACTAATTATTGAGGTTTTAGTTGTACATTCTTTCAATATCACTGGTCAATTAAACGTGAACATTGACTTAAAAGAGTTACTTATCAAGTACCATATTTCATGATTCGTCACGGCAGTAACACCTATAAGAATATTCAAAATGACGCAATTGCTACCATTGGACCGCTAGGTGTTTTCACGAATGGACCTTGTCACAAAGTGGTTAATTCATGGAAAATCTCAAATATTGTTTTTAACTTCAGCTGAGTTATCTTTGAAAATTGCTCAATTTTTTTTTGAATGTATGTGACAATGAAAAAAAGTAATCTCTGTAATTCATGAAAACTCTTACACTTTATTATAAATTCAAGTCACATTTTTTTTATAAAATTGAATAAAAATTTAAAACATAATAATACAGTTCCAAATACTTTTGCTGTTCCAGAAAAATGCAAAAACTAGTAAAATATGGCCAGTGGACAAGTGAGAGCATGTAATGTGCTACAGTAGCTTACAGAAATAATGGCATGGACCGTAACGAAGTCTGCCGACAATATAGAGTCCTGAAAGCAACTTTAAACAGTCGGAAGAAAGATAAAAACCGGTTTGTTGTTACCTTAGTCAATTAGTAAAAATTTAGGAGATAAGCCCTACAAAATAGGAATATAATTAGTGAATCATATTTTGAAACTAGAGAAGACTTTTTAGAATTACTTCCGAAAAATTGGGGGAATCGACCTTTCTAGAGCCCGAGAAAAATAACATGTCCCACAGATTTAAATAAGACAAAATGTCCGTTAGAACTATATTTTCTGGCAGTCAGAGATTTAAGTTTCTGGTTTCAGTAATAAAATCGTCAATAATTTCTCTGATATTTTAGAGAGTAAGTACAATCTTGCGTTGAACGATAAATTTCAAAATGGATTTAACAAAATTCTTAACAGTTCAAAAGAGGTTGAAAAGATATTAACTAACAACGGTGTTGCAAAAGTTGGAAAAATATCAAGTGGTGAACGAGGTGTGATGACAACTGCTGTGTTTTGTGTGAGTGCTGGATTTTTTTATGTTTTTCTTATCCGAAAATAAAACATTTTAGAAAATAAATCTCTTTTTTCTATAACTTATTTTTATTTTTTGTGTTTATTGATCACCTGTTGTAAATACTTGTAAGTTACGCATTGATTTTTTAATTTGAGAATGTGGTTCATCGATGGAAACTCTATGGTCCATCCATAGCAACCGGTAGCCATGAATGGACCACGTACTAAAATATTTATTTTTACCTTTCATCCTTTATTGTAAACATTTATCATGAAAGTGAATATTATTATTAAAAGATATATTTATACTGAGAAAGTTTTCCTTTAATTAATGTGAAATTTAAGTTGAATTTCCTTTCTAAAAAAATCGAAAACTGTTATGTGGTTCATTGACGGCAACCTTCCTCTATTCTCGAAAAAATAATCGTGATACTTGTTTATTCTTCATAAAACGCAGGCAGTCGGATATTGTTGATAAAATGCATAAACTACAAAGCTAGTAAAAACAACCTATTAATTACCAAGAGTGGCGTTATTATCATTGTTTGGACTTCTCCGGCACATTCGACGATACGCATTCACACTTTACAGAATGAAAGTTTGATTTCACTATTTCAATCGCATGATACAGTACTAAAGCTGTCCAATTTTCAGTCGGATACGCTTTTTAACCGACTTCAAAAAGGAGGCGGTTATCAGTTCATACCGTATGTATGTTTTTTTTTTTTTGTTTGTCCACTCATAGCGTCTCACCTAGTGAACCGATTTTGATGATTCTTTTTTTAATGGATAGGGGATGGCTCAACTTAGGTCCCATTACTTTGTTTGACCATATTTGTTCTTTAGAAAAAAAGTTATGGGCAAAAAACAGTACATTTTATGCAATTAAAATGATATTGCAGCGAAGTTCGCACTTTTCATCCGTGGATAACGGTGGCTCAGTGGTAGAATTCTCGCTTCCCACACGAGCGCCCCAGGTTCAAATCCCGACTAGGACAAAGTGAATTTTACTAAAATTTCATTTCTACTGTTTCCCGTATTTTCTCGAATGTTCTATTAATTTCTGTATCTTTCCAAGTCTGGAAAGTTCCAGCACTTTCTCAAGTATTCGCTTCATTTGGCTTTCACGTTGTCTTCGCTATCTTCATCTACGCGACAATATGAAACTCATTGTTATAAAAGTTTGGTGCCATATAACAGTAACATTAATAGTAATTGTAATGATAATTTTGAATAAAGGCTTTTCTAAAGCAATACAGTGATATAGAACCGAACTTCTTACTAGGTAACTTCTTACTTTTACTGAAATATCTGCATTTACACTAAAAAGAATGAAATAAAAAAATTTTGAAAAAAAAAAATAGAACCGACTTCAAAATTGCTCTAAAAAGTGAAAAATAATTTTATTCTTTAAACACCATCGATAATACTTTTAAACATAATTTTTGAAGTTGGCGCAAAAACAAAACGTAAAATCCATTGTAACCATGCTTCGTTCATATTTTTATCAAAAAATCATCCAAAGTTAGGAACGAAACATTTATATCGCTACTTAAATATGCTGTGTTCAATGCGTAATGCATGTGGTAGTGAAGAAACTGGACCTGATAAAATTTATATTTGTTGTTGAATTATGGCTGTGAATGATTTTATCGATCGTTTTTGCGCCAACTTCAAAAATTATGTTTAAAAGTATTATCGATGGTGCTTAAAGAATAAAATTATTTTTCACTTTTTAGAGCAATTTTGAAGTCGGTTCTATTTTTTTTTTCAAAATTTTTTTATGATCTAACCAGTGGCGTAGCGAGAAAAAATCCTTGGAGGGAAGGGGTAATTTTTTCTGAAGTTTAAAGTAAAGCAATGCGCTCAAGTTTGTACACTTATACTGTACATATATATATATATATATATATATATATATATATATATATATATATATATATATATATATATATATATATATATATATATATATATATATATATATATATACATACATACATACATATATATTGTTTTGGGGCTCATGAGGGGGGTTCTGACCCTCCTATCCCCCCCATGGCTACGCCACTGGATCTAACCATTCATTGGATTAAATGTTTAAAAATATCTAGTGAATGAGATTTTTGAGTTCTCATTACTACCATTGCTACTTAATTAATCATTTTACTTTATATGTAAACTACTTTTTTTTTAAAAGTTTGGTCAGATTTGATGCGTGCTTCAATTGTGAATGGAAAATTAAGAGAAACACTAGGATGAGAGACTAATGGATGTTGTAGGAGAATGAGACAAATGCTCTTTTCGTTACTTTTCTCTCGAGAAGGGCAACTGTGGAAAAGTAATGAAAATTATAAAGCAAAACCATGTCAACAGTTTTCAAATTTTTAATGCTAGTTTTTTTTAGAGAAGTTAATTTGTAACGAAAGTGAATTTGAGCAGTGTAACTACTAATAGTTTTTTATTTTCGCAGCACAAAGCACCAGGATTCCTATATATAAAACTGAATCTCTAAGCTATTAAAAAAAAAAAAAAAAAAAAAAAAAACCGTCCTAATGTCAGAAAATCGTTAGCCCCAATTAAAGGAGGGGTGACTTTTTGCACAACACTGAGTCGATGACTGTGCTGTTGATAAAAATGCTGACTAATCAAGAAATGCCAATAAATATAGATGGAGATATATCAATAGATCAAGGAAAATTTCCTCTTAAAAGCAGGGTAATGATCTTGATTTTTTAAATAAATCGCATTTTCCTAATGAAGATAAAGAGGACATATTCCGTTACGCTTTATTTATATTAAATCACTTTCTAAGTTCTTATCTGCTTTCAGGAAATTTGATTTTGTCGGCCTTTAAATAACAGCCAGTAAGTCTAAAAGTTGTGCTTTTGATGCCAGTGTCAATTGAAACTTCTGAACTTTTGTGAAAGGTAATGGAGAAAAAAGAGCCATAAATATTATAGATTCCAAAACTCCCACATCAGATTAACTGTTATAACTTTTAAATCACATGAATAGATTGTATCATAAAATAACTAATTGAAACTTCTTATAGACTGCAGTAGTACCATTTGATGATGCATTAGGGAATTTAGTAAACCTTGTTTGTAAGCCGATAACTTATTGGTTAGGTAAAGCTATGTCACAAATTGTGATCTGCCTACGTTACATCGCAGAAAACTTGAGACATGCCTTCTCAGCTCCATTAACAGGGTATCTCGTTATATTTCCTTCCTGTTACTCTACAAAGCATGCTAGTAATTAAGTTCTGCTTTAGAAACTGAATTTTGGCGTTCTTTATCTAAAATTTGAAAGAAATTTGTTGCAGTTAGATCGATCCCATTCAAAAACTTATATGAAGAGTTTACACTGAATCCTAGGTGTAGATACATTTTGTAACATTTTGAAGCACTCCACGATTGAGATGCCAATAGATTAGGCCACTTTTGCTAGAAACGTTTCAGCGTTTTTGCGCTGCAGGAGAAAAGGAGATTTCTCATATCGCACATTAAAAGGAGTGCTCTCAGGATCGAAACCCCCCCCCCCCCTTTCCCTCAGTATTCCACATGGAGGTGTATTAATAAAATGCCGAGGATTAATATCGCGATCAAGAGAAAGAACATCGTTTTAGTTTTCGATTTAACGCTACCAAAAAATCATTATCATTTATTATGTGCAAAATAGAACGAAGTGATCAGTGGCGCATCCAAGCGAAAATTTGTTGATCCTTTTTTAAACGAAGTACCACAATTAAAAAAAAAAAAAGAAACTTCCAGCAAGCATCAAAAACTATGCCGTGTTTATATCGAACATATCATATTTTCTAAAATGATTTGATTCATTATGAAGAGGTTTTTTTCCCGTGAGTTATAAATTGCACATGCCATAAAAGTATTCAAAAGGAATTAACCTTTTTTTTTTGTTTATAATATATATTACTAAAGCTGTAAAGGATTTAAATTTTATTAAAGCACATGCACACACTCACTAAGCGAGAGAGTGAGAGATAGAGAGGGAGAGAGAGACAGAAAACTCCTCATGGTTGTTTAGTTATGTTCTTTCAATTATGCTCACCTGAGCATTTGTAAATTCAAAAAAATATGAAAAGTTTTAAGCAAAAGTATGATGGTTTTTGCTTTTGTTTTTTGGTGCAAATATGCCCTACAGAAAGCATACTTGAACAACTTCATATTACGATATTCTTCGTCACATATTGTTATGCAGTAAAACCGCGTTACAATGAATACCAATACAACGAAATATCCGCTTCAAACAAATAAATGTTCAGTCCCGTTTTAATTGCCACTACATTGCTTGAATTCAATTACAACTATTCTCGCTGCAATGCATAAAATTTGAGGTTCCTTGCAGTTCTTAGTAGCGGGGTTTTGCTGTATTTGGAAATGTTCTTTTCCCCCTTTTTTTTACTTGAGAAGACTTCCTTATTTAAAAAATCTTTCTCGCTAATACAGAAGTTAGCTTTAGTTGGGATAATTTTTTCCCTCAGCGGTGGAATTATCCAGTGTTTGTAAAAAAGATTCACCGAAGGTGGGGAAAAAAAGAGGACGAAGTTCTTCTTAAAAGAATTATTTTAGTGATGACAAAGATAATCATGAAAAATTAGAGTAAAACAATAAAATTTATTTAGCTTCTAAAAGAAGGCAGATTTTACTTCTTTAATTTTTGCGGTTTTAAGCTCTAGCGATGGGAGAAATGTTGTTTTTGTATACATTCCTTTATGTACACCACCAGACGCATTTGGTGATAAACTCATTCGCCCTTCCACAAATGCAGTCGGATACGGGTGCTTAGTTTTAAAATCTTATCATCTGCATTATACAGATTAAAAAACTTAAAAAATAATGAAACAATTCTGTGAATATTTTAATTAAAAAGAATTGAACTCATTGCTTTGAAATGATGGCTGGCATTCATAAACAAAGATAACAGCGATCCTTTTGCATGCAGTGCGAAGAAGAGAAGGCATTTCAGTTGGTAAAGAAAACCTTTTTCGGTTTTTAACACTTAAATCAGACGTTTAAAAACTGTTTCTTGGTAACAAGAACTAGACCTGCATTTTTTTTACCCGACTGCGCGTGCGCGACGCAAAGGAGGGTAATGTGTTTATCAGTCTATGTATGTATGTCTGTTCCTGGCATTCTACACTGTAAAAAATCTCGGAAAACTCTCTGAATATACAAAAAAGTTTTCCGTAATACACAGATTCGTACGCCCTCCGCAGTTTTCTGCTATAATCAAAAACGTTTCCCGTTTAGCAAGAAAGTAAGAGTCGACGCATGCGCAGGTGACACGGCAATTTTATAGTCCAGCAGCAATTCTAAACTGAAACTTTCGAAAGCACGCAATGAAAACAACTGCTGACTCATGTATGCGAAGTAACACTCATCAAGGGGATTAGTAGAAGTTTTGTTCCTCGCATGAATTCACTGAAGATAATGTTAAAGTCTTATATTTTCTTGCTTATGTATCGTCATGAGATTGAATTTGAAGCTATGTCACTTATTTTTAAGTATGAAGTGCAAATTCTCGACGCATGCTCGCGGAAGGAATACAAACTGAAATTAAAAACCAAATAATTGGCGAGAGGACGCCATGTAACTTCATTGCGTCGCATAACTTGTGTAGGTAATTTTTCTTGGATACTTTTCTTCTTTCTACCAAATGGGTAATTTTTGTTGGCAGAATTTTATTCTGTCATAAAAATCACCTTTTTGGTGACCAAAGCCTGCAAAAGACCACCACCGACGAATAGGTAAGTCGCTTTGCAACTCTATTACTTTAAAGAAATTTAGTTCATATAAATCTCGTTAAAAAAAACTATTTTCTTCAGTATAATTTTTTCGTTGTGAACTATTGCAATTTGAAAATATTTTACATTTCATAGAACACATATTTAAAGTGCAAGTGTGTCTAGTTTTATTCTGTAAAATTTATGAATTGAAGATTATAAAAAAATTTAAATAAGTGTTATTGTTGTTTTTATGTGTCAATCTCAGTTAATATTTGGCTGAACATTTATGTATCAAGCATTATGAATTAAATGTTATAATATGCAAATTGTCAGGTTTGATAGTTCGTCTTTAAGGTTGCATGTTTTCATTCTCTTGTAAACAGTGTAGCTAGATTGTATGAAGTAAAAAATAAAAAAAACTATCTCTTGTAATTAGGAACATAGTGCTTCAGTATTATCTAAATGACGATATCTCTTTAAATATTTGCATTAGCGAAACGCTTTAAATTAGTTAAATGTGTATTAATTTATTTAAAAAACAAATACATATATGTATTTAAAAGTGTCTTCATTTTTTTCGTTTTACGAGCCTCAATTTTACCAAAAGCAAAAAAAAAAAAAAAAAAAAAAAGACTTAATAAAATAATTTTGTATTTTTACACCATATTAAAGTATTTGACTTATAATTTATATGATACTTTGATTTATAATGTATATGATACTTTGATTTATAATGTATATGATGTTGCTTTTTCAAGGGGGGGGGGGGGCGCTTCATAGCATTTTATGGGTGCACCATCACTCTTATGGTGGGGGGGGGGTATTCTCGAATATGTGATGGAATAATCATGTAATAGAGTTCAATGTTTTAATAAATAAAATATATAATGCATTTTGCGCACACTGTAAAAATAAAATCAGTAACCTATTTTGAGTAAGTATTTATATTTGTGATGAGCTGGAAAAGGGCAAGAACAGAAGAATCAACCCGAATGGTTCCAGCAGAGGGACTTGGTGTCATATTTAAATTCATCAATTTCTCTGTTGGTACTTTTCGGTACACTTTGTTCGTCAGAGAAATTGACTTGAGGTGAACGAATTCCGGAACGCGAAGGGTAGGTAAGTCCTGTCAAATTTTATCCAAAGATAAAAGCTATCAAGTTTGATACAAGATATGTTTTTAAATTCTGCATTAAAAATACAATATGTTGATAGTTTTGTCTTGAAAATATTGAGAGAAAAACTGAAGTTTAAGATTGTTTAACAAACAATCCCCACTTTTCATAAGGTACCCCCACTCCAATTCCCCGACGATTTTGTGATTAGGAATGAAACTAGTAGATTATTTCATAATTTTTCAAAAATTTATAACTGTGCATATGTTATGCTGTTAACCATGCTATTTGTCATTAGAAATTCCAAAAAAAAAAAAAAAAAAAAATCCACGAATGATTCTAAAATTGCTTGTATTATTGCTCTTAGATATGAAAGAATTGAAACTGATATGGTATGCAATACTATAATAAGGAATTATATTTTAGAAAAAATCACGGAAAAAGGATTCCGAAATTCTCGGAAACGTTTTTGAAAATTGTTTGGAGAATTCCGAAATACTCGGAAACGTTTTCGAAACTTTCATGAACCACAGCTGCACAGAATACTCAGAAACATTTCTGGAAACTACGGAAAGAGGATTCCGAAATACTCAGAAACGTTTCTGAAAATTACGGAAAGAGGATTCCGAAATACTCAGACACGTTTCTGGACATTACAGAAAGAGGATTCCGAAATACTCAGACACGTTTCCGGACATTACAGAAAGAGAATTCCGAAATACTCAGAAACGTTTTTGAAAATTTCATGAACCGCAGCTGCACGATATACTCAGAAACGTTTCCGAATTTTTTTTACAGTGTACAGGCTAAACGCCTTGGCCAATTTTGGTAATTCTTACGTCAATCGGTTTGTCTTAACCTTGGGAGTGTCACTAAACACATGACAGTAATCAAAAGCACCATTTCAAAAACCAGTTGCCATTTTGTCAGTTTGGGGTCGGCGCACGCTGGGTGTCGCACACTGTGCCGCACGCTACCTGCGTGCGACAAATGCAGGAAGTTTTCACTGCCTGAATTTTTTGTTCACTAAGTCTACTAATTGGGGTCTCTGTGGCCGAGTGGTCTAAGCGATTGCTTCTCACACTTGAGGTGATGGGTCAAGACATTTTTCTCCGGATGTACTTTCCCCTCTTTCTGATTTATATTCTTTCATGTGTTCTTTATATGTATTCTGTACTGTAATAAAAAATATATTATGCGTAACGAAGGCAAGACACTCAGATTGTAGTCCTCATCAAAATAAACCCGTGCAATAAGTACCAAAAGAAAGGGAGTCTACTAATTCGATTTTCATCTCTAACATGTTGCATTTGTTTTTGATTTGATTCAAGGGACTGAGTGTCGCGACGTGTACTTTCTTGAGAGGCTTTTTTAGTTTTGCGAGAAAGATTTGACTGACGACGTTTCCGATTTCGCGTCATCATACAGGCTGTTCATATAGCTGTGCTGTGGTTGACATAAGTTCGCGCATTTTTGCCGAAGTTCAAGCACATGTAGCTTTAAGCCGAGTTAGGTCCCTAGAGGGACTAATTATCAGTAGTTTAGACCACCGCAAGTTACGTAATGAACCTCACGATAGAAACAAACTATCCCAATGAAATGATAAGGCTGCGAAATGTACCGTCTCTTAATCATAATAACTAAGTCAATGAAAATTAACTAAAAAGTGTAAAATAAAAAATTATTAAATAAAAACAAAAACCCGACTACGTAAAAACCAAAAAAACTAAAAAGAAAAATGTATAAGCCCAATAGTTTAGAATGTTATTAAGTACTACTGAATAACTACACCGTTGAAATAGTTTTATAACCGTACACAGATAATTCAAATCAAAGCAGAATAGAAAGATCAACAGTCGGGGATCCATTCAAATTTTGAGGGGATCCTTGAATCAGAAAGGAACTGGCCCCGACTATTGTTCCTTCTATTGTGCTTTTAAATTTATGATTTGTCTTATCTGTGCACGGTTATAAAACTTTTTCAACGGTGTAGTTATTCAGTAGTACTTAATACGTTCTAAACTACTGGGCTTATACATTTTTCGCTTTAGTTTTTTTGGTTTTTATGCAGTAGGTTTTTTTTTTTTTTTTTTAAATAATTTTTTTCCCATTGCAGTTCATTTTTAGAATTCGCACTCCAGTCTTACTAATCCTCCAATTACTCCCAAGCTTTCAATTCTTCTCAACACAATTACTTTTATAGCTCATCTTGCTAAAACTTTCACTTTACTTTACTTTAACACATATGCCATTCCTCAAATTAATGCCTATGCACTAAAACAACCTTAATCTAAAGCCATGATATAAAAGTACAATGATAGTATTCTACAAAGCAATATTATTTCGTTAATTGACACCCATAAACATAAATGGATCAAAACAACCTGAAACCCTTTTGGTGAACTACTTGCTAATCAATATTTATATGCCATTTCAAAATTAAATTATTTTTGTGATGAATTCCTGAGTTATTCAGTCCTTTTACGATGACTCATGATATCTATTTAAGGAAGGTAAAGCCCGTGAAATCTCCCGCCTTTATAAAATAGCTGCAATTATAATACGTTGTGGAATTAGGACAATTCTTTGAGATTAGCTGATTGTTATTTGCAGTTTAACTTAACATGTTTCAGCATGAAAATATCGAAATTAATATCTGTACTACCGCGCTAAGCAGAACTCGTATGTATACTTTTAAACAACGTTCACTTATTGTACCCAAGCGTTTCTTCGTAATAATTTAAACTTAAATAAAACATTCTATGGTCATTTAAGAATGGGAAACATTTTTTATAAAATTCTGAAAAAGGGGCATCAAAATAAAATATGTGGAGGCGAAAAACCTTACCCCTTAGTTCCCAGTTTGAGCTTTTATGCAGACACTACTTTTGTGCTTAGTATGGTAGTAGGGGAGACGGAGTACAGTGGGACGCAGGACGCAGTGGGGAAAATGACATTTTCTTACTAAGCAAATTCTTACAAATCTGAAAAAAACAAAAAAAATCCACAAGTTACTTAACGTGTATGAGAACACTGTGGAAACTGGCCACTTCGACATTTCATTTTTTGAGAAAGTTGCAGCCATCTTTACTTCTACTGTAAGCACCGTACAAATCAGGTAATTTTTAATTTTTGAATTTCAGTTATAAATTATTGTTCAGTGTTGAATATCAATGCACTAGCTAAAAGCCACAAGTTGGGGCACTTTGACAGTCTTTCGAAAATTTAATTTTTCAAATAGAAACGAATGAGGATAAATTATGAAAAAAACCCACATAAATAGCTAAAGAGTTCTGCAATAATGCCCTACTATTAAAATTTATTCAAAACTAGAATTAAAGAAATTACAACAAAACAAAAGAAAACTGTCCGACTGTGCTCCGCTCTCCCCTGTAGTTGATTGTCTAATTTCTTCGTGAAATGCAAAAACAATGTATTACATTTTAGTTATAGAAATTAAAAGACTGTTGCACTGCTTTCAATGTGGCTGCCATTGAAAGCTTTTGAACATTTGGTTTGTGAAAGACATAATCTGTGATAATCATAAAATGAGATATGCATAATATAGAAACTGAAAGAGATGTTTACATTTGACTCTCTAATGCCATCAAAAAGAGTTGATTACATCATACTATACCACCGTTATCCAGCCTCATTCGTAATTACCGTATCTAATCGTTTCAACGTAAATAAAAGGGCTATTTGAGAAAAATCCCAATTTTTTAGATAACTGCAGAACAAATTGAGATATTTTCTGAAAGGGCATGAATGTATTGATATATTTGACTTTGAAAATCAGTTAAACTGTTATATTTTTGAATGATTAAATCATGAAAAGATATTATAGGTGAAAGTTTACTTTCGTTATAAAAACGTTGTAGATATGGCATAAATTCGTATGTCAAAACCTCGAAGTTGGTTAATTTTTCAAAATTGTTGAAGCTCTTGACAGACTTTCAAGTTTTTTACGTCATAAAATAGTACTAAATTTTGATGAATTTTAACACATATATTAGAGTTTTATGATTCATTTTGTTGAAGTCGTTCAATGAAATAAAAAGGAATTACCTGACTTGTATCTACAAGTGACAAGCACAATATATTAGAGCGATTTGAGATAAACGTCAGGTTTTTGGCAAATTGAGGACAATAAGCAAACTCAGTTTCTCAAAAATAATTAAAACATATCTTAGATTATTTTTGTCCATCATTCAAAAGTAGTACAGGTACTAACAATATATGTTGGCAACATCTACGGATCTGAAAAGGGCAATCATACTAACAATAAGAAAAACGCTGTAAAAAATAATTTGTTCTGCCGCTAGGGATACTATTGTACACTCATATACACACACGCTCCCCCCCCACACACACATTCATTCGTGCGAGTGTAAGCAATATTTCAAATTTTATTACTTTGAAAAAAGGAATACATTTAACATTCTCAAAAACTCTTTCAAATTTTCTTTGCTTTTAATGTATTTTCTTTTAAATAATGTGTGCATATTAATTACAAATACCAAAACAAATTGTAGTTTTCTTGTTTTCAACGCAAATACAAAAACACACATAAGTTTCTGATTAAATAATTTTAGTAATTTTGACGAAAATAACTGCATCATGAAAGCGATAAAATATGCATAACAATAGGAAAAGAGTTTGGAAGAAAGTTAACGTTTTTGGTGAGCATATAATTCAATTTGGAGCTTGTGTAGGAAGGAAAAAGAGACGGTAATTGCGTTAAAACAAAAATCTACTGTTGCCGCAAAGTAAATGAAGAATCTAACTCCTTTTAAACACATCGGCTTTATCTGATAAAACAGCATGCATAAATAGAATCTTCCCGCAAAACGATAAAAAGATAAGAATTTTTTGTGTTATCAATAAAATCATGTTTATGCAATTATCAAGAATAATTGTAAGAACAACATTGTACTTCATAAAACTTTTTCAGAATTATGCACTGGCAGTGGAATAATTTTCTCAAAATTGTTACATTTCCTCATATTCCCCCCCCCCCCTAAGTAAAACTGAATTCCGTTATTTATTTGTGCAGAGCAAACTTGAAAGCATATTATTTATGTGAAAATGACATCATTTCTTTTAGAAAAATGAGAAATAATTTCCAAGCGAAATGAAAATACTAGCACACTGTTCTTTAAAGAATCTTTTATTTATTTATTTATTATTATTATTAGTATTATTATGTTTATTTATTTATTTATTATTATTATTATTATTATTATTATTATTATTTGTGGAAGGGGGACAAAGTATCATGTATTGATGCATACGATAGCTACAAAAGAAACGATTAGGATCGTATTTTGAAATTATTTTTTCATGATCAATTTCGACATTAAATTTCGACATAAAGTTTGTTTATAGTTTGATGGCAAATTTTTATTATTGGAAAAATAAACTCGCATTTAACAATATTATATGTTCTTTTTTTTAAATTCAAGGTTGAAAACCTCACTAGGACATACTGCATTAAAGCCAATTTCATGATTATGCACAAAATAAAACATAGGGAAAGATTCTATCTTGGAGGACATCAAACGTGGTGGTGTTTGCAGTCGACTCACTTTAACTCTAGGTTATAGCGGAAAGACATCAGGGTAAACCAGGAGTCGCGACAGATTCAATAAGGTTGGTATGCCAAATAAGGCCATGGAGACCAGTAAGGGCAACCTCCCATTTTTCTATGGAGAAAAACAAAATTTGGTAGATCATGATTTTATCATCGTCAGAAAGTTTACCTGATGTTAAAGCGCAATCAACAAGTCACCTATTAACAACAGGCAAATGTAGCAAATTACTTTTTTCACTTATATCTTTTTAATGTTGGGGCCTGCGTGGCTCTGTGGTAGAAGCTTCTTCCTCTAATCCGTAGGTCGTAGGTACGATTCCCGCCCGCCGGTGCCCTGGGTGTTATTTCCCTTTCTTGTGTTGTAAATCTTTCCTATGTGTGTCCGGAGGCAAGGCGCGTACGTAGTCCTTATGTATGAGAAGCAGCTTAACGTCTGTATAAATAAATAAAAGTAAAATCTTCATAATGGTTTATCCACTGACTTATGAGTTGATCGACATTTATTCTATGGACTCTAAACCATCAAAAATTTAATTTTAACATAGAGTAGTATGGACAGTGAGAGCGCTTAAGATCCAGTTTATATTCAAAGAGTCATAACTTCGCTTAAAACTGTATCATTTGGTAAATGGCATTGAAAACACTATTAACGATTTGTATAATAATCAAAACAAAAACTGGGAGAACTTTTATGGGTATGCATCCATCAGTTTTGGGAGGGGGGCGGAGGGCACAGGGCAGTTCAAGGAAAATGGTGCAGCAACCAGTAAATGAACGCGTCTAACCAGTGAACAGAAACAAATTTTCTAGTCATTTCCCTTTTGAAATCGCATAAAGGAAGTTCAAGAAACGTTTGAAACATTTCTATTTCAATTAAGAACTGTTCATTCGTTGGAGCGGATTACTCATCATATTTTCTCTTGAAAAACTCTAGCAGTATGGACCAGTTTATTTACTTCCTAACAAAAACAAATCGACCCTCGAATCCCAAATCAAATCGAAACTCGATTCTCCTAATTCCCAAATTTTGTCCATTCGTCTATTAGATTGTTACATTTTCCTCGGCATCGACTGCCTGCTGCGGGGTGAGAAATTCTGACGACAGCCGCGAGAAAATGTCTCAATCAATCGAATCTAATGGTGGGTTGAGCAGAGTAGAGCCAACCCTTTTGTCCTTAAAGCGATGAAAAGGGGATGAGAGGTCCAGATTGCCTTGTCTGGCTTTTCCGAGAAGGGTGGAATTGAGTGGAAATTGAAGGGAGCTTGTTTCTTGACACTTACTCTTTGCTGATCTGAACAGAAAGAAGAAAATTGCTTTATTTGATGATTCAGCTGTGGAAAGTCATAGCTCTTTTTGAACAACGCGAACTGTTGGATAATCTTTGTATTCCATTTCCTTTCATGAACTTTGAAAATGAGGTTCCATCTGATATTCCATCCATCTTAAAAATTTACGTTATAAAAGCTTCTTACTGATTCCTATCGTAAGTCAAATCCTTAAATAACCGAGTTTATCCTGAGGGATGGAACTTGTTTCTTAACACTCATCCTGAGCTGGTTTAAACAAAAAGAAGGAAATAGCTTTATTTGACGGTCTTGAAGGGAAAGTCAAAGCTCTTTTCGAACTATATGCGAAATGGAGAATCATAGTGGTCCATTTCCTGTTGGCGACATTGAAAATGAAGTTCCATTTGATTGCTTTTAATTTAAGTTATGAAAGTTTACTACTGATTAATGAAATAATAAGCAATGAAATTTATCCTGAGAGTCGGAACTTGTTTCTTAACACTCACTCTTAGTTGGTTTAGACAAAAGATGGAAATAGTTTTATTTGGTGGTCCAACTGGAAAACTCAAAGCTCTTTTTAACTACGAGAAATGAAAAATCCTTTTGCTTAGGTCGACTTTGAAAATAAGGCTCTTTGTGATTACTTGTAATTACGAGTATGACACATAAAAGCTATCGATGACAACCAATAAAGCAACGAGCAATCAAGTTTAACCTGATGGATGGCACTTGAAGGGGACTTGTTTCTTGACATTCGTTCTTCGGTGATTGGAATCTAAAGTAGGAAACAGTTTTATTTGATGGTCCAGCAGAAAAGGTCGAATCTTTCTTTGAACTAGATGATCTGCAGAAAAGTTGCACAGGGTTAGCATAAAAGAATATCTTGGTTTGAAAAAATTATATTTCATAAACTATTACATTTACATGATTAAAACGTAAAAATAAAGATAAACTATCCAATTATTTTTGAACTTAAGTAACTACTTAAAAGTGCACGTCCCGCATTAGCGCAGCCGGAAATTCCTCCCGTAAGAGGTTTTTTGGTCACAACAGTACTTACACGTGTATTAACTACTGTATTAGGAAGGCAACAATGTAAAAATTAAGACCTCTGGGTAGTGCGGGAGGATCTTACCAACCTCCTCCCGTCCCCCTCACTTCACTGCACCACTGACGTTCCGCAACGCTGGATTGGCCGAGCAGGTGATGATGATTTACCCTTTATGCGTTGGCCAACCAGATTTCCAAACCAAACCCATATGATATTTTTTTTTCTAGGTTTTGTCAAAGACAGCGTTTTAACACCACCATTGCCTGCAACACTGTAAGAACTGAAAGATCTCATATGTGTAGCATTACGAAAGATTGACAGCGAAACACTCCAAAATGTATGTTATAGATGTGTGTTGCGTTACGAAAAGCACACATATCGAACATTTGTGAGTGAAAAAAAAAACACTTTCACAGTTAATCATTATTTTTATGCATCATTTATAGTGCTAAATGTAATAGTTTAGGAAATATAAATTCGCAAAACCGGGACATTCTTTTAGGCAAACCGTATATTTTATTTCATTTTGTCGTTTTTGAAAATGAGGTTACTTCCGACTACTTGTAAATATAATTTATGAAAATTTATCCCTGATTTTTATTAAGGCAATAAACTATGAAATTTATCCAGAGAGCGGGAGCTTAAAGAAAGCTTGTTTCTTGATGCAACTGCTTCTTAGTTGATTTAAAAATAAGAGAAAGAACGTACTGTATTTCTCATAATCCAACTAGAAATTTCGAAGCTCTTTTTAACTGCGTGAAATGAAGAACCAATGGAGTTCATTTCATTCAGTTGACTTGAAATCAGGCTCTTTCAGATTATTAATAAAAATGTATGACAGTTATAGATTATTCCTACTGAAGCAATAAGCAATAAAGTTAACTCGAGGGATGTAACTTGAAGAAAACATTGTTTCTTGACACTCAGTATTGTTAGTCAGAACAGAAAGAAGAATATTGATTTATTTAATGGCCCAGTTGGAAAAGTCAAAGATATTTTTGAGCTACATGAAATGAAGAAGCTAGGCGTTTCATTTTAATCAGTTGACTCAAAATGACAAATGAGGCTAATTCTGATGACTCGAAATTATAGTTTATGAGAATCACCGATGGTTTCCGTTGAAGCAATGAACACTGGTGTTTAACCTGATGAATTTAACTTGAAGACTGCTTGTTTCTCTTCGTTGATCCTTGCTTTGCCTAAAGACGGAAATTGCTTTATTTGATGGTCAAACTGGAAAAGTCAAAGCTATTTTTGAACTACGTAAAATGGAGAATCAGTGCATATTTTCATTCATTTTGTCTACTATTCATCTGAGGTTCACTTACAAGTAAAATATACATCTAGTTGAATAATGCAAGATAAATGAAAATTATTGTTTATAAATTAAAGTGCATAACAATCAGAAACTGCATTTTAATCCTGAAATATATCTGCTTTTCCTGAAACTATTCACACTTAAGCTGAGATTTCTCAGCACCACCATTTACAAATAGTTCTTTCTACAGTAAAAACATATGAGGCAGTGAGAAGCAAGGGATGTAAGTGGATATTTTCAAGTTTTTATCAAAAGATAACGCCCTAGGTAGGCTTTCATTGATATTTTTTCTCTAAACCATGCTGTACAGCAGCGCCTACCAGGGCTACTAGTACTATCTCTAGCCCCACGACAGAGGAGGGGTTCACCTACCATTAGTACAGGTTATCTTCGAATTTTTAACTTTGCCATTTGCATCCCTTCGCTTCTCACTGCCTCATATATCAAAACAACATGTTAAATTACTAAAATTTCCAACTACAAAATCTTCAAAGATACTTGACGAATTTCAGTTATAATACAAACTATGATATGTGTTACAGATTTAGATCCTCTAGGTCCTTTTCAATGCCTTTTTAGAGATCTTTCCATCGATACAGGAGACAGAGATTTTATGGCATAGAATAATTCAAATGCATCAACGTAAATCGTAATGCTCATTTTCAATTAACAGACTAGTAGGACAAACTCAAACAGCAATCGGCCATCAGCGATACAATACACAATTTTTAAAAAATGTCTGAGATTTCACCTACATTATAACAGTATTGCGAATATTAGTCAATAAATTAATTGATTATCCGATGCCTAGAACTCTATATTTAAATATTGATGTTATCAAGTATATTAGTGGATAAATATTTTGGCAACTCATGATCAACAAATGCATATTTAAGTTCACGTTTTGACATGACTACAAAAGGAAAGTTGCTTAGCGAAATTTATATGACGATTATACAATGAATTTGTAATTAGTATAAGATTAATTGTGCGGATGGAAATGCATTTCCAACTAGAATTAACTTATTAAGTAATATATAAGATAACAGTTGCTTAGTTTGCACCAATAAACTTATGATTTAGAATAATAAATTGGAATTATTCTGTAGTTTAATAATTCAACATAAATAATATACAGCTATGAGATTACTTTTATGCATAATTTTGAGCAAGTATTTTGTGATTTTTTGGGAATTTGACTATTATTTAAACCGTTAACACGCAAATGAGTAGCTTTTACTTTATGAATATTGAACCCTTTGAATATTTGACATTTATGAAACCGAAGTAAAAGATAAAATGATGCCACATAGCTATGAAGAACATTTGATATTATGATAATTGAATAACTTTCATGAAAAATTGATATAAAATCTTTTCCTTTAAAACTGTTTGCTAAAACAACATGTAGGGGAGACTGGGGATACTTGATCCTTGGGGATACATGATTCGATAGCCAAAAATGTACAAAAATCATTAAATAGAGATTTGAAACCTGAGAATTATGTTAAAGGTATACTTGTACATAAAATCTGGCAACACTTTGTTTTTTTCAGTCATTTTGTTTTAGCTCAAGAAATGATTGTCTGAATGTGTCAAAGGAAATTTTTTTTAGGAAAGTATTCTGAAGTTTACACTATCCAATATATACAACTTAAAAAAAATACTGAAGGGCAAAATCATAATAACGGATGTACCATTTGGAAGGAAAATACAATGATTCATGACACTTTATAGCTCATTTCTCGATTTGCTGGTTAAAATTTTGGCATGTTGAGCTCAAGCCTAACATTTCCTTTCACCCTGTACAAGTTTTCATTCTCATACATAAAATAAATCTGAGAATCATACATTTTTGTGAATGGTAACGGACGTACTATTTTTGGACAAGACGTTCAATAGAAGGCTAGTGTTGATCAAAATTCTGTGATTTACTACATCTCACAAGTGAAAAAATATTTTTCTTACTAACTTAAATGTACAAGAATTCAAAACAATCAAAACATTTAAAGACTTTTTTTATGTAATGAAAAAAAAATATTTTGTGTTGGTAACGGACGTACCAGCAGTGGTGGCGGATGTACCTTTTCCAAAAGATTTGTTATAAGAACGAAAATAATTGGCAAAAAGGTGTGTATGATTAAATCAAAACTTTCATACAGGATTTTCTAAATGATGTCGATTGTCAATAATTGAAATATTAAGTTCAAATTGAAACATAGTATCAACACAGTCATAATTAAAGTAGTAGTGTAATACAATGATAATGGTCAGGTCCAGGGGCGGCAAATAGGGGGGTCAAGAGGGGGCGGTCGCACCCCCAAATTTTTTGAGAGGAGTGATAAAAAATGAGCAACTTCAATTTATGTAAATTGCAAAACAGTGTTCATAAAAATAGAATCTTGCTGGTTCTCCATAATTATTGATGAAACTTGACCCATTTCCAAACATGAGCAAGTGTTTTCCGTTTTTTGAATGATTTATTAGAAATACATCAATCCTTTACCGGCCTTTTCAGAACAGAAAAAACTGATGAAGAATCACGGTTAATTTTAACTAAAGACGTAATTTCCTCATATAGGCTAAATATTTCATTCTTGTGTGCTCTGTGCAATTATGATTATGAGGCCCGTGCAGTGGTGCGGCTGCATGATTTTCACTAGAAAATGCCTTGGTATCTTACATTCATTGTTACGCTCATATTTTAAGTGTGTCTATTTAATGAGTGTTCACCACCATTTTCTTTTTCCAGAAACACATTTCAGCTACTCAATTCATAGTATGATTTCATATTATACTTCTTAAAAATACATACTAATGTTGAAAAAAATATCTCACATCAACAAATATCTTTCCTGCGGGCTCTTTGAATATGCAATCTTGAAGTGACACAAGAGGGTCTTCTCTTCAAGAGACAACACAACACCGTAAAAAAATTCCGAAACTTTACTGGTTATTTCCGTGGAACGTCTCGGGATTTCACACATTTTCACCTATTTCCCCGTAAAAACAAGTATCTTCACAAAGAAGTTTCCTGAATCGCTACTAGTTGCACGCGTGCAGACTTTTCACTACTGTGGAAAATATATTTAGCAACCAGTTTAAAGATTGAATGAGCGTGTTAATTAAGTGTATTGGCCTGAGGTTGCTTACGGCCTGTCCAGGTTGACTAAGTTCCAAATGAGAGCGAAAAAGTCAATGGATAGCTACAGCTTTGCAAGGCAGGAATTTCAGGCAAGAGATATGTTTGCTTCCTTCTTGCATAGCTTTGGCCGTGGTCGCTCTGATTTTTATGGAGCCTTCTTGGTAAATCAGGAAGTTTCTAATCAATGACACTAAACCTACTTAATTTTTCTAGAAGGTTCTGGAGATATAACTGACTTTAACAGGGGAGATTCCGCACTTCTTCATAAAGTTTCAAGGTTAATTTCAGAGAGGTTACTGACTTTTAGCGGAAAACGTTCCTGATTTTTCCAAGATATGTTACTGGAAGAAATTGGGCACATCAGCTGCCCATTATTTTCCAGGAACGTTTCTGAATCGTTTTTTCAGTGAAGATGGTCTTTTAAACTATAAAGACCCTCCTCGATAATTTCAAAGCAGTGATTTTGGAAAACGACTTTTTCAATAATGAAAAAGTTACTATACTTTAACACGTCTTCGTTTGAATGCTTATTCGCTTTTGAACAATGCCTTGCTCAATCAAAACATCTTCGATCAGCTAAAACTAATTTTTGGAATGTTGAAGCTACACTGTAAAAACGATTCAGAAACGTTCCTGGAAAATAATGGGCAGCTGATGTGCCCAATTTCTTCCAGTAACATATCTTGGAAAAATCAGGAACGCTTTCCGCTAAAAGTCAGTAACCTTTCTAAAATCAACCTTGAAACTTTATGAAGACGTGCGAAATGTGCCCTGTTAAAGCCAGGAGCCTTCTAGAAAAATTAAGTAGGCTTAGTGTAATTGATTAGAACCTTCCTAATTTACCAAGAAGGCTCCATAAAAATCAGAACGACCACGGCTATGCAAGAAGGAACCAAGCATATTTCTTGCCTGCAATTCCTGCCTTGCAAAGCTGTAGCTACCCATTGACATTTTCGCTCTCGTTGGGAGCTTAGTCGATCTGGACAAGTCGAAAGCAACCTTAGGCCGATACACCTAATAAACACGCTCATTCAATCTTTAAACTGGTTGCTAAAAATATTTTCCACAACAGTGAAAAGTCTGCACGCGTGAAACTAGTAGCGATTCAGGATACTTTTTTGTGATGATACTTGTTTTTACAGGGAAATAGGTGAAAACGTGTGAAATCCCGAGACGTTCCACGGAAATAACCAGCAACGTTTCGGAATTTTTTTACACTGTACAATTGAAACTATTAATAAATTTCACGCAGATGTACATTTCATCCAAGTGTGTGGATCATTTCAACAAAATTCTTACTCCTAGATCATTTTTTTAAAAACGCAAAAAATATTCAAATGACTTGAGAAGAGGTGACCAAAATGCATATTTATTTAAAATATTGTATAAAATAATAGAATCAGTTTCTAATAAAATTAGCACAAGATTTGATGATAAATATTTTCCTGTATTGTTAGCTCCCTGTTATCTGGGTTGGATATTGAAAACAAAAAATAAAATGTTTCAATTATGAGTAAAATTTATAGCATGAGGCAAGAAGAATTGTTTAGAGACTAGACTAGACTAGACTGTTCAATGATGAAAAATGAAGACCATAACAATTTTTAAAGTTACCAGGGTGATTTTGACGAGCAAGATGTGAAACGTATGTTTTCATACGTAACTTCGTTTTAATTATTTTTCAACTATTCCAATCAGTTCAGCTAGTAGAAAATAAGTAACCAGATTTCCTGTTCTTCCGTATTTTAAAGATCAGGAATCAAAACTTTATTAAAAGATGAAAACTGTAGTATCAAGATACTTTGTATGATAACACATTACAAAATAAATTACAAATTTTGTCACAAAAATTTAAATTGTTTTTGAAAAATAATTTTTATTAATTCTAAGCCCATATCATGATTACTTGCTGTTAGCCAATATGTGTTTTGTTCCATACTGAGGTAATTCATACTTAAGAAACTCGACCCCCCAAATGAAATGCTGGAATGCCGCCCCTGGTCAGGTCCATTGTCTATAAATATCTTACTATTTTCAATACCATTTCACCTCATGTCCAACATCCCCTCATTCCAGATTTGTAAGTTCAGCTATGAATAACTGTTCTTTTCATTTAGTTGCAACTTTAACATTGACTTATGGTCCTAATTTTATTAGGATCATTTTCATCCTCTTCATAGGCTTTTCTATTTAATTTTTCCACCCTTTCATTTTAAATATTCCTCAAGACTCATCAGGTACAAGGATTTGATAGTCTTTTATAGATTTTATGTAGTAATGTAGTCATACGGTTTAGTTACGGTATACCAAGAAAAGTTACAGAATAGTTGCAAGTGATCTTGAGAATGTTTAATTTTTTAAACAATTCAATTTTTTTTTTAAATTACAATGAAACTTCATCTGAAAATGTATTTACTTTTCACTATCTGAATCTGAGATAGGTATAAACACTAATTTTTTCATAAGCTAAACAGTCGGAAACTAACACATAATTTTAATCTTTTCTTTGAATCCATGCATATCTAGTGTATGAAGTATACCGAGAATTAGCCCAGTGAGCACTTAAAATTTTCTTTTGACTTTTTCATAAAATTTAACAAATCCACCTGTGAAACAACTTTGTTCACATAAGCTTCTTCGCTTTTTAAATTTTCCATACTGCAACCATGCTTACCATATATGAGAACTATGGATGGTTTTAATTTCTTTTTCAGTAATTTGAATAGTAAATAAATGTTAAAAATATTAGCAAGATATATAACAAAAATATTTAGCGTTTTTTTTTTTAATTGTAAAACTAAAAAAATTTAAAGTATACTTTTTAAAACATTCCTTTTATTATTATGTTTTTAAATTTTAAAATAAAATGAGAGACGATTTAATAAATATTAAAAATAACACCAAGATATATGACAAAAATTTTTAGCGTTTTTTTTAAATTGTAAAACTAAAAAAATTAAAAATATACTTTTTAAAACAATCCTTTTTTTAATTATTTTTTTAAATTTAAAAATGAAATGATGGACAATTTAATAAAAGCAAAAGCTTTATATATAGAATATAAAAATAATCTAAAACCGTGTAAAAAAGTCTAATTTTGATAACGGACGTACCAGTACGTCCGTTACCAAGGATCTACCCAATTATTTTCATCAAATGATAATTATTTTTTAGTATGAGGTTGTTCAACTGAAACTAAAAGTAAGCCTATATGTTTTGGGAGTTTTCTGCTAAAAAATAAATTTATGGCACCATTTTAAACCGAGTTTAGTAACGGACGTACCACAGTAAGTCAAAAAAAAAAAAAAAAAAAAAAAAAATCGTGAGCCTTTTAAGACATATTAAATCTATTGTTGAAAAATACTTTATAAACTAATCAGAACCTCTGAATATTATGCAAATAAAACAGGTGAAAAGAAAAAATATACTTGATGTTTTCCTTCTTAAATACGTAGTCTAACTTATTATCCTTGTGTACTGCTGTTTCTAACTAATTGATAGATGAATAAACATGAACTCAAAACCAAAATTCTATTGCAAATATAAGCATTATCAATACATGTTCAAAATCTGCAAGCTTTCGCCTTTAAAATGAGGTATCATTCAAGTTTTTACGGCAAATTTGAATTTTTGAGAAGAAGTTTAATTTGAGATGCTTTTGCCCTGAAGTGTAATATTAAAGTATAGACAGTCGTAGTATATTAAAGTATAGACATAATTGAGAAATAGTTTTTGTAAATTGCCACTGATTGTTAATAATATGACAAGTATGTTTGTAAAAATCGCATATTACTGATACTTGATCCCTTCGTTTAGAGGGATACATGTCACGAGCACTCGATAGTTTCTGCATTGATTGTTGGTAACACTGAGACACCTACAAAAAGGGCGTTGCTGAATCGGCTTGTGGCTTTTCAAATGTTCGTCTGCCGTCGATGTTGAGTTTTGAAATATGCTGTAATTAAAGTTCTAGCAAGTTTAAAATTTTGAACTGTCGGTTTTTCGAATGGAATGGAAAATTTTGCTCTCCCAAATAATCAAGCTATTTCGTTGATGAATTGAACAATATATGATCCAAGGGTGCAAGTATCCATATGACAATATAAACACAATGAAAACAATGTAACTGCTGTTTACTTAGTTGACATTAACTTTAAACATTCAAAACCATATTAACATAATAAAATTTATCATACTATGAGTGATAGATTTATATAATCACTGTAGTAAAATATGCTAAACGATAAAAATATCAGTTCGTACTTGTAGCCCACATAACGCCCTCAAACATCTAAACATAAACTAACTGTACTGATGAGTTATGTTTTGATCAGCCAAATGAGCTTGAACAAAATTGAAATAGATTTCAAATTCTTGTTTGAATGAAAAAAAAAGTGATTTTGCTATCGTTAGATTTACATCAAAGAAGTTAGTTGCTCATTATGTAGATCCATTAGTGGATAGAATGCTAAGTTGGATTTCTAGAGTTTGAAATAAGTTTTCTAAAGCGGAAAGGTAACATGCTTAAATAAATCAATCTATTTTTCTTGAAAAATTGACACAAGTGTAGTAAATGAGAATGGATGTGCTAAGTTGCATGCATCCAGATGGATTGAGCTGAACTTCAAGAACTACAACAAAAGAATTGTTCGCATTTGACTTTTCAGATTTTGAAAATATATGCTAGACTTTCTATTCATTCCTATAAGTATGCTGACACTTACATTTTTAATCCCTCTTTTTAAAAATTAATTCAATTGATAAAACTCATAATTTTACTATTGCAAGACAAGAAGCAAATGAGATGTTTTTTGTGCGTGTCGTCTTTTTTACTTCCTTTTACAGAAAAGGAAGTATTGTATTCGCGAAACAAATTTCACTCGAAAATCGACCTTAATTTCCATTTTGCTCACCCCCAAAATGAATGTTGAGTTTTTTTTTTTTTTTTTTTCGACTCGACCACACGTGGATAAGTGCCTAAGAACGCATAGACACGCGAAATATCCATAATGACGATTCCCAAGTTAATTACAACGAGTTTTCTCGTGACGTCTGTGTGTACGTATGTGCGTATGTGTGTCGCATAACTCAAGAATGGTATGTCCTAGAAACTTGAAATTTGGTACGTAGACTCTTAGTAGGGTCTAGTTGAGCATCTCCTCTTTTGGTTGCATTCGAGTGTTTCTATAGGGGTCTTTTGCCCCTTTTTAGGGGAAAATCATTGTTAATTTGCAAACTCAAGTGGTGTTATAACTTGCCGGACACTTGGCGATATATCGTCAGTCTTTTGGTTGCCAAGTTTTGTCCCCAACTTGGCGACAAACTTTTTGATTTTTTTAAAAAATCTGTTTCAATTTACCACTGTTGGAACATACGCTCAGTTTTTAATTATATAAGATGGTAATGAAATGTTATCTTATTTTTAAATCGCAAAGTAAAAATTTATAATTTTGTGAAATTTTTGGCGGCATTTTCTCTCATTCAGAAAGCGACAGAAATAGTAAAAGTTATTTTTTCCCCTATTTGAGAAATTTAAAGTCCTTAGCTTGTGCACTAATATACAACAAGTTCATTTTTTCCTATGAACTTCTTCTTGCAATTTAAAAAGATAGGATAGAGGAAATGACGTTGCTGCTTAGAATAAAATGGTAACAACGAAACGTAATATTTTATGGTGTCCCCGCACATATACTTATTATTTTTTCCTTTTAATTATTTCTTTAATTAATATTTATTAAACCGTATAGAAAAAACACCGGTAAGTCATTTTACTTTTTTTCGAACGTTTTTACATGAAAAATAATATTTTAAAAGAATAACACATACCTAGGAGGAAAATTAATTCATCGTTCAAAAATAACCTCTTTTTTCTTCGGAAGTGGCTCGAAGATCATGACACCGAAATCAGAAATGAGGAGAACTTGATTCATTTTCTGCCTCCCCTTGTGTCTGGGAGGGTGGATGAACAGAGTGACGGATTGCCCAGCTATTGCTACTGTCAGGGAGTTAATGATGGCTTCTGGTTTCTCAACGTTAATTGCCCTCAGTGAAAAAGTTGTTTGTCTCATGACTACACCTCAGAGCAATAAATGTAATGCCCTTAAGTTTTAAAAGGAGGAGAATGATAAGCGGTATGCATCGAACTTTTCATTCAACAAAACCTTGTACATCTAACAGCAAATAATGCATATTTTTCTTGGCTGTACTTAAAAACAATAGATGAAGGATCTTTAAATTGATAAGTCGGAAGAACAACAAAGCTAACGGTGCGTAAAGTAGTAACCAATTTCGAGGAATAGCAAAAAAATGATAACGATTAGTCAGAAATCATGCGTGTCATGAAAGCCAATAAGCTGTCAATCGGCATGGCTTAAAATCTCCTTTGCAATTAATAAAGTGCTAACAAGGAGCCTTGATTCACATCAAATTTTGTAGAGTATTCGCAATTTTGTAGAGGATAAATGAATTTCCTGCCATCAGTTAACATGCCAATTAAAAGGTTTCAGTTGATGAAGCAGTGAAAAGAAGTATAATGAAACATCAAGAGATCTAGAAGTTATCATAGGAACTAGGTGTTATTCTTCGTAAAACATAATTTTTCTATAACTCTAGACAAAACAATAAGTAATGCCTGGAAAAGCTAATTTTGATTTCAGACCTTTTTGTTTTTTGATATTTTCTTGCATTGTATAAGGCATTCCCCATAATTGCCAACTCTTGTTTACTATTTCATTGCAAATGTGAGTTTTATTACCCTTGGATCCAAATGTAATCATTTATGATGTATACCACTTTCAATCTACGAAATGATTCCTTTTCAGCTAGTTTTTATAATTGATATTTTCGGCTTAATAATGTTTTAATTTCACTGAAAAACATGGGAAAGCTTTCTTTTTATTTTTTAAGCATGAAGTGAGTAAAATGAGACTTAAAAATCAAAAATTAATCTTCCTGGTAAGCAAGCTTTAGCAGTCATGACGCCCGGCATATTTAGTTTAAAATTGAGTTTGTGGTTTCGGAAACAAGGCGGTAAAAGACCGAAATCAGTTAAACACAATTCCTCCCCCGAAAAGGCCAATCGCAAACCTCTCCACTCTATGAACTGGAACGAATTTGCTCACTGGAGCAGTCTCTGGACCCAACATCACGGCAAGCGGCGTGTAAAAGCCCGTGATTAAGAGCGCCGTCCTAAGCCCCGGGCACAAAACTACGCCCTCTCCGCCCGTGAGCCCCGATGACGGCGCCCTGGGAAATCATCTTGGCAGCACACTTAGTGGGGCCCCTTTGCGGCCCCCTTGTGCTGTTGACATCGGGAAGAGTCAGCGCTCCCTCTGGGACATCTACGAACCGTTTGTCGCGTGCTGGTCCGGGCTCCTTCTTTTCGCTGCCGACTGTTGAGGTGGAAATGCAAAGCCACTAATATACGACATCTTTGGCCAAATTGATCTTGGTCATCACTTAACCTTACGGCAGTATATTAATGTATCGCTAACTGTTCAGCGACTGAGTTTTCGAAGTTTGCGTAAGTTAAAGCAATGTAAAATTACTAAATTATGAGTAAAAAGAAAAATTAGTTTCTAATGCAATGTCATGCGTGTAAAGTCTGCAAGAAGGTAAAGTGCCACAGAGTTCATGTTTGTACCTCTCCATCGATAGCTTGTTTTGAATCTTACACTGTAAAAACGATTCAGAAATTCAGAAACGTTCCTGAAAAATAATGGGCAGCTGATATGCCCGAGTTCTGAACGCAACATATCTTTTAAAACCAGGAACGTTTTCTGCCAAAACACAGTGACCTTCCTGAAATTCTCCTGGATGCCTCCTTAAAAACTCAGAAATATTCCCTTTTAAAGTCAGTCTTGTCTCTAAAATTAGATTAAATTTAGGAAGGTATAATATAACGGCTTGGCACTTTCTTGATTTATCAAGGAAGTTCCAAAAGCAGTATTGCAAACGCGGCCAAAGTTAAGACAGAATTGCAAGTAAGTATCAAGTGTTTTACTCGCCTTCATATTTTGTAAATCTACGTAGTCCATGGACTTATTCGCTCCCTTTAGGAGCTTAATCAGTCTGGATGAGCCGTAATTGAGTTGAAGTCGATACACTTTATAAATACACTCAGTTGATCTTTAAACTGGTAGCTATAAATGTTTTTCACAGCAATCAAAAGTCTACATTCGTGGAACAGGAAAATTTTTGACAACGATACCTGATTTTTCCAGGAAGTGGATAAAACCATTGAAATCCCGAAACGTAACAGGGACGTTTCGGAATTTTTTTTACAGGGTATCACACCGAGAAACAATGTTAAAATCTTCATTTACTTGGTTTTGATGAAATTTTCTAACGGTTCTAACTTTATAGTCTATGTTCAAATTGAGCACCACATAATTATTCATTAGTTTTTGAGTAGTCAAGAAGGTAAATCAATCAATATAGATTAGTATGTTTGTCTTTCTGCTGAATTTGTATAGAATTGCTTAATATTAAAGCGATGAGTTGTGTGCGTGTACTATTTACTTTATGAACCAACAAGTCAGTTTACAATATGCAAACTTGTTGTCAAAAAACCCAAAGCTTGCTTATCAAAAGCACACTGCTTTTGGAGACGTTCTGAATTTGTGCTGATTTTTTTTTTTCTCAGAGCAAGAAAACTTAATGGTAAAATTTTCAAAACATGATGTTAGGAAATGGTTAGAAAACCTTGCTATTTAGAAGATCTGCTTCTCCAAAATATGGGGTAGAAGCACTGTTAAAAAAAATCCGAAGCATCACTGACTGTTTCCGTGGAACGTTTCGAGATTTCAGATTTTCATCAATTTCCTCGGAAAAATCTAAAATCATTGCAAAAAAGTTTCCCGAAGTGCTAGAAGTTGCGCAAATAGACTTCTCACTGTTGTGAAAAATGTTTTCAGCAACCATTTTAGAGATTAACTGAGCGTATTTATTTAGTTTTTCGGCGGCAGTTCACTGTAAAAAAATGTGTGACCTTACTCCGTAAATACTGTGGCAGTATTCTGCACTTTGTGTAACCTTATTCCGGCGGTCAGCTTCCTCCATAGCAATGGAGTAACTCAACTGATAAAACTGGTGTAACGTTATGACGTACACCAGTTTTATCAGTTAAGTTACTCCATTGCTATGAAGGCAGCTAAGCTGCCACAGCTTTTAAAGGAGTAAGGTTACACATTTTTTTACAGTGTTCAATAACGGTCCGGTCAGATTGACAAAGCTCTCAATGGGAGCAAATAAGTCTCTGGATTCTGAAGCTTTGCAAGAATTGCAGGCAAGGGAGGCTTGGTTCTTGCTTACAATTCTGCCTTAGCTTTAGCCGTGCTTACAATAATGCGTCTGGATATTTCTTGGTAAATCAGGAATTTTCCAATTAATTATTTCAGTCCTACCTAAATTTTCTCTGAAGGTTCCAGAGACTTGACTGGCTTTAACCGGTGATATTTCTGAATTCTTCAGAAAGGTTACTACTAGCAGAAAAGTTCCTGTTTTTTTTCCGAGATATGTTACTGGTTGAAATTAGGCACACTAGCAGCCCAATACTTTCCAGGAACTTTTGAGAGTTGTTTTCTCAGTGGGTGGCATAACATGCACAAATGAAACTTGAAGTAAATGCCAGCCCTGTGAAAGTGTGTTATCATATGATACAGTGATGGCCATCGCACTGCCAGAAAAAAAAAAAACTCACTTGAAAAAAAATCCTGAAATTTTACGGTAAGGGTTACTGGCATCCATGTTGCCTGTAACTTTTACCGTGAAATCCTCTTTTACTGTAAATTTTTTCAGTTGAATACACGAGAGATAAAAAACGAAAAATGCGCTCAGGAGGATCGAACTTGGGACCTTCGTATTGGCCAGCTGTGCTGACCGGTGTGCAGTGATGACTTGTTTTCTGTACTTTAAACACTCAATTTTACAGTAATATTTACCGTAAAAGTTTCCTGAATTTTTAACAGTGAATGGTTTTCTCCATCCCGGCACAAACATTGATAAGTCTTCTAGACCAGCAGTTAAATTTAAAAGCGTGCTATACGCAAGGACATTGTTGTGCAAATTTCAATTACTTTGTGAAGTGGATTGAAAGGCATTAAAATTCATCAATACAGATTGCTGTAACACTATTGAAAGGAAATATGAGAAGTAAATACTTTTACTCTAGAAATCGAATCGTATAATAAAAGCTGCAGCAATTGTGCTTCCAATTGCAACAATTTAACACAAAATACTTTGCTGTCCGACAATATAATTCACAGAAAATTTGAGCCAAAAAAATTTTTCGACGAAATTCAAACTCGGGAGTAAAGACTCGAACTAAACGAAATTATAAGTTCATTAAAGCGAATCACGAAAACAAAGAAACAATGAACTGGGGAAGAAATAAATGTGAATTCAATCAGTGACAACTAGAGTTGACAAAATACTTGTAACAAGGAGTAAATTTTCTCTATGCAACACAGTGAAGGACTATTTTATGGTCTTGATACTTCTATTTCATTTTTTTTTTTGAAATACTTACTTTATTTTTACAGAGGACAATATTAATGCTAGAACCTGCATTTTCATGAATACATTGTACTTAATAATCTTGATTCGATAAAACACGCGAAATAATGCCGCATAATTGCTCAAAATCGCATATTACTGCCGACACGTGTTTTGAGATTGGAAGGAACCTTTTTTTTCAATGAAAAAATGGATGAAAAGACATCCGACAAAAACAAAAAGTCAGATAGGCAAGCAGCTTAAAAAGTAAAAATAGCGGATTAGGCCGAACACCAATGAGAGAAAGTTATCTTTACTAACAATAAAGCTGAAAGTCTGAATCTCTGGATGTCTGGATCTCTGTCTGTTACGCGCAGAGCGTCTAGATAGTTCGGCCGATTTTCATGAAATTCGGCACAAAATTAGTTCGTAGCATAGGGGTGAGCACCTCAAGCGATTTTACAAAAATTAGATTTTGTACTTTTTCTATTGCAATTTTAAGAACATTTTAGATAGCAAATTATCATAATGTGGACAAGTGAAATATCAAATTATCATAACGTGGAACCGTGACATGGGCGAGCAAATGAACATAGCAAAATGGTGAGAAATTCATCATCCATTATTTGTAAATAAAAAAGGTGAATCAAATGACCATTTAATTTTCTGCCACGAGCAAAGCCATGCGGGTACCACCAGTAAACCAATAAAGAGCCAATAGAAATGCTAACAATAAGCAAGAGATTTCTCACAGGTACGTAAAAAATCGTTTTGCGTATTAAAAAAATAAGTGCTATGATTTTTATCGTTTTGTATTGGAAAACTAAATCCTTCTGATTTCAGCACATGCGAATTATTATTCCCTCAAAGTAATAATATTTTCTATATCAATGTAAAAATTATTTAATTTATTTCTTAATAGCAGTAGAAAATTAAAAGGTCATTTGGTTAGCCTGCATATTTACAAATAATGGATAATGATTTTTTCACCAATCTGCTATTCGTTTGCTCGCCCATGTTATGCTAGTTTTCTCGTTCACGTTATGATAATTTGCTCTGTAAAATGTTCTTAAAATTTGAATGAGAAAAGAACAAAATCGATTTTTTGAAAAATCGCTTCGAGGTGCAAACTTCCATGCTACAAAACTATTCTGTGCAGATCCGGACAGAGAGAGATCCTGACAGACAGAGATCCCGACAGAGAGACTTTCTACTTTATTATTAGTAAAGATAAAGAAGATAAAGATTATTTATTCGGCTTATTTTAGACACAAATTATTCACGCTCAATTCACCAGCCATGACATTACGGTTCCACGCTATGATAATTTCGTATCTCGCCAATTGGCTTGTGCCCATGTTACGGTTCCACGTTATGATAATTTCGTATCTCGCCAATTGGCTTGTACCCATGTTACGGTTCCATGTTATGATAATTTCATAAGTTACTCGTCCGTCTTATGATAATTTTGTTCTTAAAATTGGAATAGAAAAAGAAACACATCCAATTTTCGAAAAATCGCTTCGAGGTGCACACCCCCATGCTACAAACTAACTTTGTGCCAAATTTCACGAAAATCGGCCGAACGGTCTGGGCGCTATGCGCATCACAGACATCCTACAGACATCCAGACATCCTCCGGACAGAGAGACTTTCAGATTTATTATTAGTAAAGAAGAAGAATAGAAAAGAGGAAAGATAAAGAAGTAAAGAAAAGAAAGGTAATTTTCAGAACAAATTATTTCCCATTTTATTAAATTTCTGTGAAAAATGGGCTTAAAATTGGAATAGAAAAATAACAAAATCGAATTTTCGAAAAATCGCTCCGAGGTGCACACCCCCATGCTACATACTAACTTTGTGCCAAATTTCCGGACAGAGATCCTGACAGACAGAGATATTTTCAGCTTTATTATTAGTAAAGAAAAGAAGACTGACACCACTGAAATACAATTAATTTTTTGTTGAGAATATTGGAGACATTAAATTTTTTATTATGGAATGTTCTTCCTATGCCTTAATTTATTTATGCTTTATTAAGTGGATATGCAATACTTTCATCACTGATCGGACATTTTATTAATTTTTTTCATTTTCAACAGCAGAAGCGACGTTCTCTATCAGAATTCAATGAACGCTCTCTCTTTGGGAAATTAAATGGTCCAATTAAATCTAGTATTCTGTCTTCCTGTTTTCGGTGTTCGGTTAGTTTTCTTTCATTATATATTTTATTTAACAGTGGTTTTTCTTCCTTTTCTTTTATTATTTGTCGCAACTTAATTTCTTATGAATTAAACTTCTAACTATTAATTTGTATAAACAACTATGTCATGACAATCCCTGTACATAAAAAAATGTTTAGTACAAAAATCAGGCTGTGTTTGTCAATAAGAATGAAATATGAATTATGGGTTTTACACGGAAGTTTGTCAATCATTTTTCGAACATTCATGACAGAAATGTTTCAGAGTTTTTAAAATCCCTTAAATCATAAAAAAAAATATTTACTATAGACACTTAAGCGAAAGGTATTATTAACGGCACGCTTAAAGCTTGCATCGCTGCAGTTCGACTCCCATAGCAGAAAAACGACATTTACAGAGAATTCCTTTCTTGGAAGCAAGGGCGGATCCAGGCTCCAGTTAAGGGGGGGGGGGGGTCACCAAACGTGTACCCACAAACAATGGTACCTTGGTGGGGGGGGGGGGAGTTACAACATGCTCGTCAAAAAAAAGGGGGGTTCTTCGGTCTAAATCGTAGTTTTACCGTATTTCGTTATGTATGAAGAATCTGAAAACGTTGGTATTGAAATCTTGTGCTTGTTTCTTACTTACCAACAAATCGTTGTTGCATTATTAGCATATGTAAAACAAAAAAATACAGTATGCTTCTAAGAAAACTATGTATACTCTAAATGTTAAAATTTTTAAACTTTGTGGTGGCCTCATTTTTCTAATTTGAACTAGGAGTAGCAGCAGCATTTATGTTGGTCAACGCACTAGATTATACTAAAATGAAAATGAAAAAATTATAAAACGAACAAGAATTTCAAATTGTACAAATACCATACTGAATAGTCAGTAGCAGATTTTAGGGGAAGTCCAGGGGGTTCAGGCCCCTCCCAAAGGAATAAATTAATGCAACTATTTCATTTAATTTTTTAATTGACTTTTCTTTTACATAAATAAAAAACTTTCAGTCATGAAAAAGAACACAAAACACACAAAGCATATTTGATTAAAAGTATTTTGTTTGCTAAGGAAGTACAATAGACTCTCCATTCTGAACACTCATTGGACCGAACGAAAGTCTTCAGTTCAAGAAGGTGTTCAGTATAGGGGGAGACGGAAGTAATGCATACGTGATTCCCGGGACCATCAAAATATGTTCAGAATATCTGGGTGTTCAGGTAAAAGAGTCAACTGTACTTCAGGAGTCAGAGGCCAGAGCAGAATACATTTAATTCATCGAAGAACCTAATACCGCGTTTCGTCTGTTAATTCCTCTTTGAGGGAATCAACTATTAACATTTTAAAATAATGTGTAGCCTAGAAGAGTCATTTCTATCCAAGAAGCTATTTTGGAAACCATAGATTTATTTTTTATATTATAAAAAATGAAAAAAATCGCACGGTAGTTTCTTGGCTAAGCCATATAATATTAATAGAAACGGCATTTAGTATCAAAATGGTATGTCATCTGTATGAGGGCATTAAGAACAAATCGACAACTACTTTGAAAGAAGTAATTTCTACATAAAATAAAATATAATATAATACTACTAATGTAAATATACTATAAACTAAATACACGTTATGAAGGTATGATTTTCTTAGTTACATAATATTTTATAGTTAACACATAAATTAATTTATAAAAACTCAAATGAAGTATGGGTATAATTAAAAACCTTACTCTCGTGTTATAATCATTATGACAATGTTTCTAATTGAAACCGCTTATTTTATAGCATCTCGGTGAAATTATGCAGAGTTTTTAGTAGGGGAATGTGGGGCAAAGTGAAATAGTTAACATGACTGAGCTTTTTCAAAATGAACAAATTGAAAATTTATTTTGAAAATTACAGTACATAAAAAAAGCATTGTATTTTATAACAAAACTTGCATTGAAACCTTATTTTTGATTTTTGGCAGTAAAATTGTTTCTTCAAATAAAAAGTGGAAAATGTTCACATTTTTTTTTTCCATGGGGCAAAGAGAAAATTGAAATATTTTTCGAATGAAATATGTTCTATTTGATTGTGAAAAATATTTTTGATCAGATTACTAAGTAAATAAAACGCGGGTGATTTATTAGATGATTGAATGAGTGACTTTGACTAATTGTGAGAAATATTAAAAACACAAGTAAGCTAAATATTAACTAAATAAATACAGCACCGAATATTGGAAGGTCCTAATTCATCATTCGATAACATCAAAATAATTTTTGAGTTACAACAAAATATTACAATTTGAGCATAATTTTTTAAAAATTGCTTGTATTAGCATACGATTAGATTTTCGGAGGTAATTTTTTCTTGACTAGAATAGACTACACATGACACATCTTACTACATAGTTAAACTATTACTAGTTAAGTAGCGCTAAAAACGGAGTAGATATTTCACCATTTCACTTTGCCCTGCTATTTCACTTCGCCCCACATTCCCCTACTAAATTGGCTTGAAATGTTAAACATATTTTACCTTCACATCAAAAGTTGGTTAGTGTGTAATTTTTATGCATTAAAAAGTAGTTTAATTAACCTTAAGGGATCCTAAAAATCATTTGAAAATAAATTCATGAAAACTTTGTTATGAAAAATAACATTGGTGAAGGTGAGCGCTTTTCAATTTCCAGGGTCCCCTCCAAACATTATTTTAGCATTTCTGAACGGTTTTCTTCCACACATTTTCTCACAAGACAAAGTTTAACTTCCTTTTCAACTTCTTTGCGAATCTAGTGATTATGTGGTCAATGTTTACATCAATGTCTCTGCGTATATTTAAGAAAGAAAATCCAACAAGGCGTTTCTCACACATTGAGTCTCTTAACCAGGTTTTTAAACTCCGCAGTGTCGAGAAGGTTCGCTCACTTGTGGCAATATTAACTGGCAATGTAGCTATGAGTCGAAGAAGGCAATTTATTCCAGGATACATGTCATTGTCACATTCTTTGATAAGTTTTATGATACAGGAAGGGAAATCTTTAACTGGTTTTTGATTCTTTTCCCGTGTCCACTTCACGACCCTTTACTTTAACGCCTGCCCCATTCCCCTCTTTACTTTTTTTTTTAAAGCAAAGCCTCTACATTGTCTCGTTTCTTAGAGGTACCAGGTATTTTGTGTTGAGATATGCATTGCAGTCTATATATAACTGCAATATGCTGCTACAAACTGCTTAAAGCACGAAAATCTTTCTAATTTAAATACAAAAATGTTTCCCCCACGCCCTATTTTTGCGATTGGATATAATTTAAATTTGTACGCAAATTGGGTGATCCTCAATTTCTCCTTCGAAAAAATCTGTAACTGGAAGATTAAAAAGGATCTGGTGGGTAATGTTTGTTCTGGTTAAGGCGGTGGGGTCATGACGCCCCCCCTTCGATCCACGCTTGTTCCCCCTCCCTCTTAATTTTGCGCTTGGATATAATTTAAATTTGTACACAAACTGGGTGATCCTCAATTTCTCTGTCGAAAAAAATCTGTAACTGGAAGATTAAAAATGATCTGGTGGGTAATGTTTGGTTTGATTAAGGGGGGTGGGATCATGAACCTCATGATCTCCCCTCTTGGACCCACGCTTTTCCCCTCCGCAAATTTTGCGCTTGGATATAATTAAATTTTTTATACAAACTGGGTGATCCTCAATTTCTCCTTCGAAAAAATCTGTAACTGGAAGAATAAAAAGGATCTGGTGGGTAATGTTTGGTCTGGTTAAGGGGAGTAGGTTCATGATCCCCATGACCCCCCCCCCTTGGATCCACACTCCCCCCCCCCCTTAATTTTGCACTTGGATATAATTTAAATTTGTTCATAAAGTGGGCGATCTTCAATTCTTTTTCGAAAAAATCTGTAACTGGAAGATTGAAAAGGCTCTGTTGGACTATGTTTGGTCTAGCTAGGGGGTGGGGGTATCATGACTCCATGACCTCCCCCTTGACCCACACTCCCCCCCCCCATAATTTTGTGCTTGGATATAATTTAAATTTGTTCACAAACTGGGTGGTCCTCAATTTCTCCTTCGAAAAATTCAGTAACAGGAAGATTAAAAAGGCCCTGTTGTGTAATGTTTGGTCTGGCTAAGGGGGGGGTGCATTACCCCCATGACCCCCCCCCCCATTGGATCCGCGCTTGCTTGGAAGGTACTTCTCCTTCATTCTTAGACAGCGTTCTTCCTCTAAATGTGGTAATATTTATATCCCTATCGTTATTTTATTTGTTTCAGTTAGATAAAATAGTTTCCCCATAGCAGCGCAAGGAGAATCTTGTCAGCAATTTTCCTTAAGATGTCAAGACACCAACTTTCAATCGAAGGCAACACTGAAGACTTTTCGAAAATTCCACGGAGAAATTCCTACAATCCATCATGCTTGAAGAATAAGCATATAAAACTACAGAATATATTCAAAGGTTACGGACATTGTTTATGAAATTTACATGATGTTTATATAGAATGTTCACAATGATTAAATACTATGAAGCAGTCAGTTTATCTGCTAAGATTGAACTGTAAAAAAATCTGTAAGGTTATTAGTATTAATGGGCGTAACGTTACACGAATTCTAAACTGTCTACAGGATTGAATTTACCTTCATGCCGCCCCTAGGTGGATTTGAAATCTGCCGCTCCCCTCCGCTTACGAGATTTATCCAGGGTCAATTTAAATACTGAAAAGCACTTTTTTTCAGAAGCCCATCGTCGTCGAGAAAATTTAAGACTCGCGAAATATTGAAACTTCATATATTATAACGAAGTACTGATTCTGTTAATAGTAAATTCATAAAATATTCAAAACATGAAATCACCGATAGCTTTTCCTTCGTGAAAATATATATATATGTGTGTGTACTCTTTATACTTCTTATAGTCATGTAGAGCAAAGTGCATGCACCCCATGTTTTTCCTTTTAAACATTTCAAGTATTTTGATTGCTATTAAAATTCGCAATCACGAACTTTTCAGGCAATTTGTAAGGATTGTTGAATCTCTATGGGGCTTTAAATCTGCATAAGACTTAAAAAGTTTTTTTTTATTATTATTCTTTTTAGTTCGTTTCAAAAGCGTTCAATTTCAATGTAAAACTATTCATTTCATTTTTGCATTCAATTTCAAACTTTCATAAGACAGTGACAACGGCATTTAAATTGACAAAAACAGAATTTAGTTAATTTTTTCGTTAACAAAGTAACCGAGCAAAATTAACTGAGCAATAAAAAACACCGTAATTTCAAACTCATTCGTTTTACTTACTTTTTTTTTCAATATTTAAATACGTATATTAAATCAAATTGTGGCGTTTTAAAGCGTCACTTATAGTATGTAAAGAATACATATTAAAAATTAAAAAAATATTTTGGTTCGTTCTACAAATAAATGGTTTTCCAAACGGAGTAGATTTTAACTAACTTACTGAGCAGAAGTAATAATCCCAAATTACTTTCCAATTCTTAAAACATTCAAGTAATGTTTCGTGATGAACACGCCTAAGGGTATAAGAGGAATAAAATGCTCTTTTTAAACGCAGAAGGAGATAATGGTCACTCAGCCCATCCAGTGCTGCACGTAGTCTTTTTAAGAGAAACCTGATGTTATGTCTGTTTTACCCGATGCTCTCTTCTTGAAGCCCTCTGGAAGGACCTTCTTTGAGTTAAGGGAAAGAAATTCTTGGAAGGTATTGATCAAAGAGTATGTTTTCTGCAAGGAGTGTCTGCAAGGAGTACAGAGGCAAACTCTGTCCCTGCCGCTAGCTAAAAATGAAACTGATTACCTATTACCGGAAGACTGTCGCACCGCATTTTCTGTGGTTTCGACAATTACGTTCAAGTTCTCTGACAAGTTAGGATCAGTTATGCCGCTGTTTTGGGGAAAAATAAAAAAGGAACTGATGTTTTATTTTCAAAAATAATAACTTAAAACATAAGATTGAAGCAAATTTGCCGCCCCTAAAAAATTTGCCGCCTTAGGCGGCTGTCTACTCTGCCTATTGGGCTCTGACTGTCTAGTATCATTGTTTTAAGAACTCAAATTGTTGGAGGAACCTTTCACTATGGTTTCAGTGGAATTCAATGCGTAGGCGTAAATACCAGAATTGGTGCAGAGCAGGTAAACTCTTAGTAAGCGAAACGACAAACGGCCTTTGTGGCCGAGCGGTGAAAGCTCTTGCTTGGTGACCTGTCTGTGAGACTCGCGTTGTGGGTTCGGACACTACTCTTTTTATTTCATTTCTTAGTGCAATGAAAATGTGTTGTTTGTATATTAAAAATAAATAAATAATGGTGTATATCGGTTGTGAAGAAGCACGAACTTGATAAATATTGAATAAATAAATAATTAATAGCGAAAACTGTAACGAAAAGGTTTCTCGAATGAGTTTTTTTTCGCTGTCATAACGAAATTTCAAGTATTGTAACCTACTAAATTGTTTTTGTACTTTTAATTTAAAACGTATCGAAAGAAATTATTATTTGATCATTTATTTTTTCTGGATGATTTATCGAAAAATTATTTGAAGTATAAGTCTACTTATGATTAAATATGAGATTTCCCTTTAAGAAATTCTGACGAAAGCTGTTACGCTGTAGTTACATTACCATGGTGTAACCTTCCACAAGCGATGTACAACTTTACCCCAATTGAGTTATTCCAGAGCAATGGAGGCAGCTAAGTTTCCACTGATTTTGTGGAGTAAGATTACACAAAATTTTGTACAGTGCTTGACGCTTCTTACTGGTTAAATCATTGCAGCTGACGACTACATGGGAGCATTAGATTATATGTAACGATAGAAATTTACTGAGACTGCTAGTCATTTCATCCTTGTGTAATGAATTTAACTTTCATGAAACAAACCTATACTGTACATGAAATATACCGCCAGCTCAATCAATTCCAGCCGAGGACTGCAGTTTCGTGCTTATTAGCACTCATCAGCCCGGCATAGGAGTGACTAAGCTGGAGGTAAAAAACCTCTTACGGAAGCCAAGAGTGCCAAACAAACTGGTAGCTAATGCAGAATTAGCACTGACCAGACGAGTGACCGAAGCAATGGTTCGGTTCAACTCGAATATTGAAGGCAAGGCAAGTTGATTGACTGAGCTGGCGGTGCATTTCATGTATTTCTGCCTTAGCCCTGGCTATAGGGCAGTAATTTACTGAATAAACCTATACTGTGTGAAGTTAGCTGTGAAAAAATGAAATTTTATAACCATTGATAGGAACCATTGAGGAAACACTTATCCAACCAGTGGAGTGATGGCTAGAGACGATAATATATATTAATGAAGATTAAAAATCTGAGCCCAACCCTATCCATTATAAAACGATGTATTTTACCCGACCAAAAATGTCAGACTCTTTGGTTACGTACTCAACATTTTCACCTACGTTATCGAAAGATCTGTGTACCTGCGTAATTGGATGAACCAGGAATGCACGGAACACGAGATTTTAATCAAACGATTCCCCCTTGTCGTCTGAGGCCAGATCCCCCTTGAATTTGAAGTCCCGTCTGGGGAAGAGGGGGGTTGACATGAAACAACCTTGCTCCTCTGACATGCAAGGATAGAGTTGCGTAATCCCAACTAGGAAGCATACGAATACAAAATAACATTCATCAATGTTGACGTGGCGTGATTCCACGTGGTTTCCGAAAAGACGTCCATGATTGAAATCGTATCGTGATTAGGTAGGCAAGGAAAAATATAATAAGTTGATCTCATCCTCAGGGCATTTGAAAATTTTTAGCAGCTTAATTATTAGAAGAAAAAAAGGCTTGAAGTTATTGCTGGTTGATTTAGCGTTGTGCAAACAATGAAAGATCTTATATTTTCTTTCCCTTTATAATTTCAGGCGATTTTAAATTAAATTTTGATCCGTCGGAAGATTAATTTTAGTTAAAGAAAAATTTTTTTTTGAAGGTGTAACTGTGGTTTTTAATTTGAAATTATGGTTTGGAAGATATTTTTGAACTGCAGCATTGTTTTTACGTGTCGCTATAAGTAAGTCGCTATAAGAATGTCATGTTACAGTTCAGACGCTTGAAGATTTATATGAATTTCAGTAAATATTTTCAGGTATCGTAAAATCCTTTACAATTTGTATTTTCTGATGATGGAGGACTTTTAGATTATATTTGGGTATCTTAGACGATTGTTTAAATTTAAGGTTATATTTATATGTTGCGGATACACAAAACTTTGCGATTTTCTATGCAATCGAATATACATCATTAAATGAGATGTTAGGTGTCAAGAAATTCTCAGTCCAACTTAATAAATCTTACAGGAGAGGCAAAAAATAGTACTCGCAATGGCCATTTAATTTTTTAAATGAATTACTGTAAAAAAAATTGTTTTATCGAGCAGTAATTTTCGCAAAATGAAGATCTTGTGATTTCGCGAGCAGAAAATTTCGTATGCACAGAACCGAAATTTGTAATATATATATATAAAGTTTAAATATTTCGGGAGGGTAAAATTTTCACGATTATGACGGGCTCGCGAAAATTTCGAAAATTAAAGCCTTGCGAAAATATGTGCTTTTACAATAATTTTCGCTTCAATAACCTTTGTTATACGACTTCATTTTTGCGTTCACTTTTTGAATTAGCAGTATTGTCTAGTACAGTAGAACCCGTTTATTGGAATATCGGTTAATAGAATAGCCCTTTTATTGTAATGAACTTTCAAAGCTGAAACTAGTCGTTTTATTCCCGGTTATTGGAACCTCGCTCGACTGTATGTATTTACTGAAAAAAAAAAAAAAAAAGTTTGAGTTAAACTCGTTTTGAAACTAAACGGGCTTATTTTCTTTTTCGTTTTCATTTAAAATTCCAATAACACTCATGTAGTAGTTTTGCAATTTTATGCCATACATTTGCCTGTAAAATTAAAAATGCGAGTTGATAAATCCATTTATTATAATAATGGTGTTGATGTTATCTCTGCCCTTATACAATGCCCGTTCAGTAAAAGCTTGATTTGAGTTGGTTTTGAAATAAAAACTGTTTTTACATTGGTTTTCGATCAGATCGAGAGGAGTTCGTTCCAAATCGCTATGTAGATTGATAATATCGACCAAGAAGTATCAAAATCTTTACTAATAATAAAGCTGCAAGTCTCTCTGTCTGGAGGATGTCTGGATGCCTGTAGGATGTCTGTGACGCGCATAGCGCCTAGACCGTTCGGCCGATTTTCATGAAATTTGGCCCAAAGTTAGTATGTAGCATGGCGGTGTGCACCTCGAAGCGATTTTTCGAAAATTCGATGTGGTTCTTTTTCTATTCCAATTTTAAGAAAAAAATATCATAAGATGGATGAGTAAATTACAAAATTATCATAACGTGGAATCGTAACAGGGGCAGAAGCCAATTGGCAAGATACGAAATTATAATAACGTGGAACCGTAAGATGGGTACAAGCCAACTGCCGAGAAAATTCACCATACATTATTTGTAAATATACAGGCGAACCAAAAGACCTTTTGATTTTTCTATTGCGGGCAAAGTCGTGCGGGTATCACTAGTATGAAATAAAATAACTTTTGAAAATTCATGAGTTTCTTTTGATAAGAAACGCCTTGAATGCCTTTACGCTATAGTCGAAGACAAAAGAACTGTAAGTTAAAAATTGACCCCAAATGTTGTGTAATGAGTTTCATGAAAACGGAGTGTTAAGTTGGTTTTGGTCTTTATTTCATGAAATGTTGACCAAACTTTAATATTTCAGCTCTTACAAATAAAATGTCTCAATTTTGGATAAGTTAGTTTGAATAGTAAAAATATTTTCTGAGTTATTTACATAAAATATTATGACATTATAATAACTTAAAAATATCCCTTTCAGAACATTTTAAACTGGTGGTAAAACGGGATGAAAGTTGAACTCTTGAGTTCAGTCGAAATGAAATCCAGTATGTATTTAGCTATCAATTTTTAAAGTTTTTACAGCATTTATTAATATTTTTGTGTTAAGATTTCTGAATATCGGTAATTTTTCTCGAAAGAAAGCTTAGCTCTTGATAAAAGTTTATGTTTACAGTGTTTTTTTTTTCAAATGAAATAACCTTGAAAAAATTTCGTTTTCCTAAACTTTTCTTCATTATCAGAAATTTGAACGAATCAACCCTGTTTTAAGCATTTATTTATCACTTTTTAAATTTTTTTTCTACAACTCGTAAAAATGCTCTCTTAAATGTTCTTGTATACAACGTGTTTATTTTTCATAGCTTATTTAACTGAAATGTATGCAGCTGTTGATTGAAAATTTTTCTTTTATAGAATACAATTCATTATATTATAAAAAAATTGTTCAGTGTTTTACAAAAAAAAAAAAAAAAATCGTTAATAAAATAACTCAAATTTTATTTTCATTTATTTTCTTAATTATTTTTAACCACATTCAATCAACTTAAAAATGCTCTTACAAAAGTACTCCTTGTCATATCACTCATTTCAGATGAATAAAGTATTTCTGTCTGTTTTTACTAATAATAAAGCGGAAAGTATCTCTGTCTGGATGTCTGGATGTCTGCGACGCGCATAGCGCCTAGACCGTTCGGCCGATTTTCACGAAATTTAGCACATAGTTTGTAGCATGGGGGTGTGTCCCTCGAAGCGATTTTTCAAAAATTCGATTTTATTCTTTTTCTATTTCAATTTTAAGAACATTTTTCGGAGCAAAATTACCATAAGATGAACGAGTAAATTACGAAATTATCATGACGTGGAATGGGAGAGCGAATGAACATAGCCAGTTGGCGAGAAATTCTTCATCCATTATTTCTAAATATACAGGCGAATCGAATGACCTTTTAATTTTTAACTACGGACAAAGCTGTGCGGGTACCACTAGTAATAAAATATAGTTTCTCAAGCAGCTTATGTTCGTTAAAATATATGAGTACTACTAGGTGAATTATTCAAGTATCATACTATTTACTGCATTTTAGGAAATATTTTTGTCTGTCATTTACCATCTCCACTTAATGTTTTTATTTTAATACACCTTATACTGATTCATAATGTACTACCATTTTATACCATTCCCCCCCCCCCCTGTCAAAAAACTTATTATTTTTTTAACGAGCGCTCTGAACAATCTTTTAATGTTTATTATTTTAAATGGAAACTCGTTATTCAACAAAATATTCACGTTTTATTTCATACATTGCATTTGAGTAAATTATTGTCGTTGCTTTTTCAAAGCCACAATGTGTAGTAAATTCAATTTTTCACTATTTCATGGATTCAGAACAATCTTTACATCGCAATATTGATCTCCAAAACTGGCTCTGTGTATATTGATTTTGAGGTCGGAAAAATGTAAACTTCGCTATGTGTTTACAAAGAAAACAACGTTGCGTGAAAATATTATGAAAACCAATGTCAATTCGTTACATTCGACACTATAAAATAAAAATTTGAACTAAAGTTTAAGACGATAATATCTGTTTACAGTGAAATAGTATTCAGTTAAATTAATTGTGAAATAAATAAATAAATAATAAAGTAATAATTAGTTAGCAATACAAATCAGTAAAAGCATAAAAAGGCATATATGAGTTATAGTTACAAACACAACTATCACCATATAAGAGGCTTAAGCAAAATGTATGACACTCTTGTACTTTAAATTTTATTCAAAGCAGTTTTATCTCAAAACTTGTCAAAATGTAGGTTTGTTTAATTATTAGTTATCACATAATAAACGTTTCCATACAAATTTTCACTTCAGAAAAAGAACATTTTTGATTAAGAAATTAGCTTGTGTATGCTTTAAATGGTTATAGCTTTTACGCAATGCTCCTCAAACTTTTTTACCCGTAGCGCACACCTAATGCTAAGACGAATCTCGTGGGAGAGAACACTGATATAATTAAAATAGCAGTCGAACTTGCTTGTAACGAGCGTGAGGGGGCACGATATTTGGTCGTTATAACCGAGTGCTTGTAAAAAACGGATTTGTGAAAAAATCATAAGAATTCAAACACATTTGCTTTGTGTGATTAAAGTCAATAGAAATTTCATGAATCGCAGCTCGCTTCAACGGGATTTTCTCGTTAAAAGCGAGTTATGCTCCCGTAGACTTAGCATTGCACCAACCAAGTAATTCTGATTTTCTCGTTCTCGCGAGTTTAACTAATTATGATAACATGGGCAACTGCAGAAAAGAAAAGAAAAATGACAAACCAAAAATTGTTGTTGTCATTACTTCATACTCGAAATTTTCAACAATCGTTCTTAATGCCAAATGAAGATGATCGGTTGTTTTGGAAAGTTCCAGAATAAAGCTTTCGATTTGTAATATTTAACCTAATATCGGGCCACATAGATCAGCATCGCGGGTCACGTTTGGTGCTTGGGCCGTAAGTTGGGCACCACTAATTTAACGCAATAGGTCTCTTAATGCAGAAAGATCTTTGTAAGTAAATACATAATTTTGGAGGACTTCAAATAAACGGAGACTAACTACTTTAAAATAACTACACTTAATTTTTCTGAGAAAAAGGTCAAATGTTAATAACGAAAAAAATGCAAAAAAAAAAAAAAAAAAAAAAAAAACACATTATCCCCCAATAGAAAAACAAAATTACTCCGTGCAACATTTTTCCGACCAATCTCAAAAGACCAGAAGCAAAATATCTGATCTCTCGTCTAAATTCTCTTACTATAGTCGTGCAAAAATTTAAAGTTCTCATTTATTTTGCCAGCAGCTTCTTGAATTCTAAAAGAATATTCTCAAGAGAGAGAATGGCTCTTCGAACAGAGCTCTCGCTTCCAAGCTCTAATACTCATCGAAACCAATTTTCCCTAAACCCCTTCACACATCTTATCGATGTCTAAATCAAATTACATCCCTCCCTTATACCCCCGCTAACGCCTCAGGAAGAACAGATAAGTCGCTCTTCAATAGATCCTTAAACTTAACACTTCACCCTGGAACGGAAGAAACTGTTTTTGCTTGTTCCTTCTGCTTGCCTTGATGGATCTTGTTGCGAAGATCGTAATTGGATGAGATCCAACACTCAAGAAGAGACAGTGGGCTATTACTGGAGTTTTCGTTGTCGGATGACGGGTGGCGTGATGTACATCTTTGTTTACTTTTTTGGGCTGTTAGAAGTGAAAATACCAAAAGTTGCGCAACTTTACCGCATTAAATTTGGAATCCATGAAGAAAAATGCAATCACAAATAAATTTCATTAAATCAGAGCTTTATCTTAAGGCAGCGGGGAGAGGCACTTTAGTATTCTAAATAAATTTTCTTACATTGAGAAACATGAAACACTCTGTTTTAAAAGGTCATCATCTACTGAAATTAAAAAATTCAGGGCCGTAACCAGACTTTTGTTTCGGAGGATTTTTCAACAAACATGTTTTTGAAACATTTATATGGTAAATCAAATTTGGTTTCATTCGTATATTCTATTGCAATAGTTTATTTAAGTGAAGGACGATGTTCGTATAAAATACAAAGTCATATTGTTACACTAAAAAATGATATCCTCAATACTTTCATAAGCACTGAACTTATACAATTTTTCAGTCATGCTAATTTCATTTTTCAAACAAAACTGAAATAATAATAATAATAACAATGTTATTTATGTCACCAATCTTAACTAATAATAAAGATGAAAGTCTCTCTGTCTGTCAGGATCTCTGTGACGCGCATAGCGCCTAGACCGTTCAGCCAATTTTCATGAAATTCGGCACAGAATTAGTTTGTAACATGGGGTTTGTGCACCTCGAAGCGATTTTTCGAAAATTCGATTTTTTTTCTTTTTCTATTCCAATTTTAAGAACATTTTCCCGAGCAAAATTATCATAAGATGGAGGAGTAAATTACGAAGTTATCATAACGTGGAACCCTAACATGGGCAACCCAATTGGCGAGAAATTCATCATACATTATTTGTGAATATACGGGCGAACAAAAAGACCTTTTAATTTTTCCACTACGGGGAAAGAAGTGCGTGTGCCACTAGTGATAAATAAATAAATAATGGAAAGCATTTTTTTAATCAAAAATTTCGGCAGTGGTTTGAACCCTATTTACAACTCCCTTGCATGGCGCTGGAAAAATTGATAAAAGGAAAAGTGAAAATCAATGTGCACGTTGCGAAGTTATATTTAGTTTATTCTTCAATATGTGGAGGAATGTGCTGTGAATAAAAAGATCTTTATTGCAAAATTATTTTCTCATTTTGTAGATCCTTGCAAAATTTTGGAAATTAATTTCACCATTAAAATTTCTATGATGATGTGGCAATTAAAGTTTTTACTTTTAACTAGTATTATCTCCTAACTATTTTGATTAGCTCATGAAATTCCTGAAATCATAGGTTTTTTATTTGACAAAGCTGAAAAAAATATAGTTTCTTTTTTCTGACAGTATACTTTATGTTACACATTCTGCTAGTTTCATGGTCAAATGCTTGTCCCAGATTATGCTGAAAAATATTGTACACCTGTACAATAGCAGAAACTCGATGTTAATATTAAATTCCTCATCTAACAATTACTTTAACTTTAAGTAGGCTATGACTCACTTCAGACATACGAACGAATAAAATTTCAGTAATAATATGCTCTTTGCATTAAATGCTTCTCAATAATTTTTCTAATAGTTTTTAGAATAGTTTAATACTACTCTCTCCCCTGTGTTGCATTAACTAATACATAATGTTAATCTTTTCTACGCAACCAGAGCAAGATTACCACATGCTAAATCTCATTCAAACATAATTTGTGCAAACTTTTATGCTCTCACTTAAACACTCTTCGGGACACAATCTGCAAAAAATATTAGTTGATGCCATCGAAGATTAAACTGCATTTAAAATTTTCTCTGAGTTTATACAAATTTCTGCTTTTAATGAAGAGCGCTTCCGTGATTAAAATCCTATTTCACATGCAAGGGTTCCCAAGAGAAAATCTCTCTCGCAAAATCGAATTTAAGTAAAAATTTTATGAAAGAAATGGCGTTTTATTATCAAACGAGGCCAGGAGCAAAAATAGAAAACATTTTATTCTCTCACGTTCTCTCTAATTCAATTATAAGAAGCACTCGGCTTCGAAAATTCAGATAACCCGTATTTAAACCCTTTTCCTGACATTTTAATTGAAAAAAAAAGAAGAGAGAAATGGTGCGCGAGTTCTCAAAATGGAATACTAGATTAAAGCGGAAGCATCTGCGAATATACTTAAATCATGCATACGCAGGAAATTCTAGTAGGTTCGAAGGGATTGCAGAACAGGCCCGGTTCCAGTAATATAAATTAATGAGACTTTCCAAATGTGCCTGGGGTTTGTGGCGTGTTTAGATAGCAAAGCCTGCTATCGGTTGAATGTACCTTTCTCGGTACAAAGATCAGAAAGGGTTGTAGCTTACGCTTGGGTGATATGACTTTTTTAAGTATGCTGAATTAATCATAGTTCCTTCATTTGAAGAATAGTTGTTTTTCACTGTGATGTAATTTTGGTAGCAAACAAAGTTATATTTTAGGGAAAATAAAGCGTATATTGAGATCATTGGATGATCAGTGCCCGAATTCCCAATAGGTTGAGGAAGCAGCTGCCTAGGGCGGCAAATTTTGCTTTAACCACACATTTTTTTTTAAAATTATTATTCTTGAAAGTGATATATTAACATTCTTTAATTTTCCATGTAATAGATGTACAAGCTGAATGATTTTAAATAAAGCAATCATGCTAAATTTAAAAAAAAACGAAGAACAAAAAAGTCTTGGTCTTTAACTTGGTCTTATGTGAATCGTTTTATAACCTACCCTAGAACAGAACTTGCGTCATGAACGACGTACAAAATTAAGTATGAGTAGAGGGGCCCGAACTAAAATTTTGGGGGGGGGGGGAGAAAATTCTCAATTTGCTGAATGAAGTTCCCATTTTACCGAATGATAAAAACCGAGCATTCACGCAAATCATACATACAGTGGTGGACATAATTATGAACTCAAAATTTTTTTATTTTGGTTTAACTATAGCTTAACTCAATTTAACTTTTTTTTCACTAAAGTAAAGTCGAATGGTTAAAAGAATAGTTTTAAAAGTAGTACAACTCATCAGTTAAATTAAAAGGTTATTGAAATTAGAGAATTTGAAAATTTGATATCATTACATAATTTTATCATTACGTGAAACCTGGAGAAAAGCAAAAACTCAAAAGTAAAATATCTAGGGTTACAATAAAATTTTCTTCAAAAACGTTGATTAAAGCCATAGAATGAATAAATGTTGCCATCAGTGATTGCTAAATACTTTGTTTTTGAAAATTAATGAGAAACATAAATGCACTGCTGAACCAAATTATAAACTCAAGACCTTTTTCATTTTTTCAATCATAATTTAATCCAGTTTAATTTTATTTTTTATTTAATAAAACAAATAACGCAATTTAAATGCTCAACTTCAATTTATATATAAATAAACTTTAAGGGCTCTTGTGCATTGTATTCTCAGTTTTGGATTTTCTCAGCATTAACTTTCTGAAGAATAAAATAAAAACATTCTTGTCATTAGCTTCTGCTTATTGGAGCTTCTTCCAGCAAAATTCTGAAGACTTTAAAACACAAGGTGAGCTCTAGGACAGTTAGAAGAGTTCTACAACAAGATCAGATTATGAAGATTAGAAAAATGAAACCACAGCCAAAACTGGAGGTTTGGCATATTACTGAAAAACTTCAGTTTGCACAGATACATCTGAGGCAGTGAGAACCAAAGGGATGCAAGTTCACTATTTTAAGTTTCGAGTAAAACGCGTTTAAAGATCAGATCCTATATCATCATCTTCATGGATTAGGCTTTCAGCCTGTTCCGACTTCCTGGTCAGCCCACCGCTTTATAGATCGACCGCGGTCTCGTTTGCCTTTGGGTTGATAGTAGTAGACGGCTCTTGGTAGTCTTCCACGCGGCATTCTTCGTACGTGGTCTCTCCATTTGATACGATAATCAGTAATTTTTACATTAAAACTGTAGATCTGTGATTCTTTTCGCATTTCTTCGCTTCTTATTTTGTTTAGGATGGTGCAATGTTTGACTGCTCGGAGAAATCGCATCTCCGCCGTCTGAATTCTGTTTGTTGCCTGGGAGTTATGGTCTATGTTTCCGAGTCACAGAGCAGTGTTGGTACTGCCATAACCCTATAGAATTTCAGTGAGTTTCTCATTTTGTCTTTCCTTTTAAGGTTCTCATTAGCGTACCACAAATATGTTGGAACTTATACACTTTGTTCTGGATATCAGAATCATGTTGGTATGAAATATTGCAGCCAAGGTAATTGAAATTATTGACCTGTTCAATAATTTGGTTGTTGAGGACGATTTTAGTTCTTACCGGCTCCTTTCCTCGGAATGACATCGATTTAATTTTCTGTATCGAGATCTTCATATTGTAGTCTTGACATATTTTTTGCAGTGTGTAAAGGGATCGTTGTAGGTCATCTTCATTCGGTTGGATAATGATCAAATCATCAGCAAACAGTAATGTATTAATTACATTTGTCATGTTCAGTGTAATACCAGTCTTGACCGATGCTTTCCAAGTGCGTAAAACGTCGTCGATATAAATGTCAAAAATTGTTGGTGATAGACCACAACCCTGACGCACGCTCTGGTTGGTTTCTATCTTCATTGTGTCAATTTTTATTTTTGTGCTTTGATAGAGGGATTGGCATGCTTGTATTAGGTGTATAGGGATGCCTCTTTTCTTCCTTATAATCCATAATTTTTCTCTATCTGTACGGTCAAAAGCTTTTTTAGCGCGGGGGTGATCGCTACCGCTTGCAATTGAGACAACCCTAACTTTGGCGTGCATTTAAATTTGCGAAATTGTCTTTGTGTTCTTCCCTTCTGTTTTCCGCTTCGCTTAATTGTCGTCTCCGGGGAATCTTTACTTTTTAAACTAAAAATTTCAAAACTATAAATATTGTATATATATATATATAGAAAAAGGAACCGGTACGGTATTTTGTAAAATGAAAGAAACATATATCTATTAAGGATAGGCCTTCTGAACTTTGTACAATATCCTTTTAAACACTAACGTACTAGGTTCTAAACTGCAAGTGCGCTCATGAAAAAAAAGGAGGAGGGGGAGCATGAAAATTTCATTGGCACACAAACTGTGGCATTGAAATGCATAAGGATATGCGTTCTTTCTGAAGACTTAGTATCTCTCTCCTTCCCCCTCTCTTTTTTCTTGGGGAGGGGGGTAACTCAACAGCTCTAGAGGTTGGGTGTTTGGTGCAGCTGTATGGATTGTACAAATTTTCAAATCATATAGAGTGGATATACAATCAGTAGACCTAAAGTAGCAGTTATAATTTTTAAAAAATGCAATGAAAAATTAATCTGAAATATATCAATGCAACTGACTAGTAAAATCAAGAATATTTCTCTAAATATCGCATGAATGTAAAATATGTAATAATTTGCGGTGCGTTATAAAAAGTGATTTTGGTTTGAATACTGTTTTAAAATTTCAGATTTGTCTGTCTTTGAATATCTCTATTTAACTGGAGATTTGATGATCTTTTAAGCCTGGCCGAAGTATTCCAGTTATTAAAGACTCCGGTATAGATATGACCGTTGTTGTTGCTGCGGCGTCTATTTGTGAATTTGACAGTAGCAAGATTGCGTCTGCTTTCCAATGATGGTAGACCATTCTCTTGCTCCGCCTTTTCATTGTTAATTGAGGAGACGGTACCAATTATAATTTTTGAGGCTCTATGTTGCACAGAATCTATTTGTTGTTTCGTAGTAGTTGAAGCCAGAACCCAGACTGGAGTAGCATGCTTGAGTACGGGTCTGATGATAGAGCAATATGTGTTCTTCAGAATTCGAGATCTAGAACCTCATGTGGTTTCATAGTTTCCTGAGAATATTTAATCTTCCAAGAGCTTTATTTGCCGTATGTTCTACGTGTTTTGTAAAGCAAAGTTCTGGGTCTAAGATCACACCCAGATAAGTAGGAAAATCAGCTTTTTCGATTTTTTGGTCTTTAATGCTAATGTTTAACTGAAGTTGCCTCTTTGCCGTCTATCAGTCGAGAAGATGCAATAATTTGTTTTACTAGTGTTTAGAACAAATTATTGCTTCTTTTTGACTGATAGAGATAGATAGTAATTCTATGCTTTTTTAATTAAAGCATACAATTACTGTATTTTAGCAACTTGGTTATTTCATTAACCGACATCATAAAGTTGATACACAAATAAAAAGAAACTGATGAAATTAGTGTTATACCGAATATCTCTAAATAATAGAAGTTTCTAAGTAAGAAATCTTTAGGTAGGAGTAAATATTGGGAGTGAGAAATTATTAATAAAAATACAGAAAGCTAAATGAATCGATGTATACTAGATCAATAAGACTTCTTCGCCTTGGATCTTCATCTTTAATAATTTGTGGTGAATTTAAAAATGATTTGTAAGAATTACGAATTCGCAACATGGAAATTATCGAAGGTAAAACTGTATTTTCTGCATAATCAATTAATTAAACAGTTATAAGTGTCATGCAAACTTAAGATGCAAAAAAAAAAAAAATACAGCGTCTTGTTTAAAGTAAAGTTTTAGATACAAAATACTTTTATTAATTTAAGACATATTAAACGCATTATTTTGAATTTGAGATTTAGTCGAAAAAAATCTCATTAGCATTATTCTATTTTCACTGAAGCAAAGGAAAAAACAAAAACTAACACGGATTTTCCCACCATTATCTTATCTCTTTTAGTTTTTTAGTTATTTTATCATTAATTTAATTAATATAACTTAATTATTTTATTATAATTAAGTTGTTTTATTATTTCACTTTCAACTCAGAGAGTGAAATGCAATTTGACTTCAGCTGAAAGTAGTAGCAAATGAAAGCAAAAAAAAAAAAAAAACAGGGGTGAAAGACAAAGATTTGCAGATTTTTGTCCATAAAAGAGTTGATATTAAGTCTGTTCGATAAACGTAACCAAACAACAGTTTTCTAAAATTGTTCATGAAGCAAAAATACTACAGCTCAATTTATGTTTACAGAATCAATTTGAGCTGTCTATTGAAAACCTGCTTAAAGTATTTGTCACTTTCGGGAAAAATATCAACAGGCAATTTTTCCCCCCTATCACTGTAATGAACACTATGTACTTTTTCTCTTTAAGAAATCAGTGCTTGAAAGTGATGAGTAAAATGGATGAAAAATGAAGTTTGGCTTTGCGCTAATGAATTGGAGAAGAAATTCGAAGGAGAGATATTTATCAGACCGGAATCCATATCTCGAGTCTGTCTGGACGAAGTCGCATATCTGCTTGCAGAAGTAATTAATCTCGATGACAAATGACCACTCGCGTCTCCTGCAGATTCTTAAAAGTACTTGGAAATATGAGATTTTCCTCCCTAGAGTTGTCTTAAAACACCATTTGCGGTGGTTCAACTATTAATGATGTGGCCTTAGTTCGATGTAAAGGAAATTGCTGCTGCTATTATCAGCGGTTCTGAAAGAAATACCTTTGATCATCTTTTTCATTTTATTTCAAGCAAATTTTGAACAGAATCTTCTGCTTATTGCAGCTGGTAATATTAATTGTTTTATATTTAAACACGTTATACTCACGAACTGTCATCTGGGCTCAGTGGCAGATTTGTACAGGGTTTTCCGTTTTAACCCGCGAAACCTCTATTTTCGCGACTGTTAGTCCATCATGCATACTTCCAACAGCAAAAATGTCCAAAATTAGATGCAGAGTTAAGATATTGAAAATTTGAAGCAAAATTAAAAATGAGTCAACAAGTCATACAAAATTTAATTTTTTATACGAGCCCTAAGTCCCCTAACTTATATTTAGGGATATAATCTCCATTGAAAGATATTACTAACACAAAAAATTGGACATTTGTGCGACCAAGACTCAAAGAGATATTCGAGTTCAAAATTTTAAGAGATCATATAGAAGATGAGATTGGAACTTATTGCTCTTTCAGAAGAATGACAGGTTGTCGAAGTAAAAATACAAAGTATTTATATTTTTTATTGTTATTCCAAAATAAATGCAAATGTTATGCCATGATTCCCGAAAACATTCCACCAAACCTCAATCAATTTAAAAAACCACACTGTATGCACGCATATAGTTTAAACCCTTGTTCACTGTTATATTTTCCCCCAAAAGGTGTTGCTGACGGCGAGTGCAAAGTGGTGTAAGTCACAAAACGCTGCGTTTCATATCTCGGCGAATATTGGTCATAGTAATGCCAAACTTTTTGTGTTGGAATTAGTATTTTTGGTCCTTTTTATTTTTGCTTCAAACTTTCAATATCTTAACTCTGTATCTGATTTTGACATTTCTGCAATTGGAAATCAGCATCTAGGACTAACAGTTGAGAAAATAGAAGTTTTCAGGTAAACGTAGTAGCTTGCAGATTAAAACGTAAACCAGTATAGGCTTCGGGGCTCGTTGCGATGCATTTTTCTTTTTCTTAAACATTCATCATGTGCATTTTATTAGCCATTTGGGGACCTTACGGTTGTGGGGGCCCCTCGCAATCGCAAAATTGCCACATAGGGAATCCGCCACTCTCTACGATGGTCCAGTTTCATTGAAAATTGAATTAGAGTTTTTTCTGTTTCTGTTAAATTCTGATTATTAACTATTGGGTGTACATTTTATTAACGCTTATAGAATATTAGACGTATTCGTTAAATATAGAATTAGGTTTTCTTACTTGATACCATGTGCCTTGTTTGAAAAATCGGACATTTTAAAAAAATAATTAAAAAATAACTGTTGGGAAAATAAAAGTATTTTCTGGGTCCATGTTATTATTTTTTTTCGCTTATTCTATCAATTTCACTGACTGAAAGTATTACTTTTGACTGAAGGAAATCACCCCATTTCAGAAATAACTCAGCTACAAATGTAAAACAGTTTGAGCCAGTCAAACAAAACAGAAATATCATCTTCCTCTTTTGATAATCAATCGTATTGTCAGGTAATTAAATTATCTAGTACTAGCATTACCCGCGCGGCTCGGCTCAGGCTGTAAAATTAAATAAAAAACTCTTAGAGTAAATGTAAATTTCCCTTTCCACTCCGAAATAAAAAGAAAGATTCTGTTTTTTAGTTAAAATGTGCACAAATAAATAAAAAATAACTGTTGGGAAAATGAAAGTAGTTTCTGGGTCCATGTTGTAATTATTATTATTATTATTATTATTATTATTATTATTATTATTTTGCTTATTTTATCAATTTCAGCGACAAAAAGTACTACTTTTGACTGAAGGAATCAACCGCATTCTAAATCTCTAAAAAGGATTTTTAAAGAAATTGCTTTCTCCTTGATCAAATTTTTAAACTCCTTACTGTGGTTTTTATTCCTTATTTGTAACAAGAAATGCAGAAATTGTTAGTTATGCAATATTTTCACGTGTGATATTTAAATTTAACTCCCTCATTTCGCTTTATTGACAGCAGCTGTTTTGTCTACGAATTCTTCTGAAAACGCTTTTAGATACATGTAAAGCAGAATTTTAAAGAAAAGAAAAAGAACTAAAACTGATGGAAATGAGAAAGTAATCAAAATGGTGACTACAGTTTTTACACACAAAAGAAAAAATAAATTATTTTTCTTTTGTGTGTGAAAAGTGAATCAATCTTTTTCATCATGATTTATCACACTTATAAAGTGGGGCAAAAAAAAAAAAAAAAAAAGAAATATGAGTAAAGTCTCCCGAAAAGACGATACGAATATCCTATTTTAAGCAATGACAAACCAAATAAGTGTTGTCTTTTTACTAGTTCTTTCAAATTCGTGCATAGTTTGGTTTTATCAATATATTTTATCTGGGATGTTCAATCATTCCTGTATTCTCTGTGATCAGTTTACTTTCTTCACTAACCTCTCTAACGTGAATTCGTAAAAGTTAAAGTTTCAAGGATATAGTCATCAACACATTCAGCCTAGTTTCTTGTAACTTAAGTTTCTTGTAACCAGTTTCTCAAATATTTGTTTCAAGTAAAAATGAAATTATATTACATAGCTACATAAACAAAATAAAAGTTTGATTTAAAAACAAACTCTTATTTTCTCCTAAAATAAACTTCAGAAAGCTCAAGGATACATTAATTATTTAATTTTAAAGAGGATGAATCAAAATCTTGAAAGACAAAAGCGGGAACCCCTATTACCTAACCTTTTAAAGAAATTTTCTGGTTCTGACAATTAATGCTTTTTTCCTAGGATATTTCTCCAAATGTCTCAATACCAAGCTTTATTTTTTGAAACGAACAAACTGTTATTTAATTTAGAAAAGTTTAAGAATGTTACGTTTCACTGCAAAACTTCAATGATTTTTTTTTCATCATTAAGCAAGCGTATTCGGTGAAGACAAAGGTTTCACCAAACAATTTTTAACATGAAGTCTTTAAAGTTAAAATATTCTTGTTTTGGTAGTTTTAAGACTTTTTTAACAGTTCAAGAACATTTAAATTTGCTCTCTAAAAGTAAAGTTCAAAACATTTTATAACCATAGCACAAAAAACTACTTTCAGCAAAAAGAAGAAATTTCTTTCAATGCAAAATAGGGAGGTTTTGGATGCAAAGACATCCAGCTTTTACCGGATGTCTTTGCATCCAAAAACTCACTATTTTGCATTGAAAAAGTCGTTCCATGTAACGCCGAAGAACTTTTGCAGCAAACTGCAATTTGTGCTATTTGACGTTGTTATTTCTTATTTTTTGCTTTTTTTTTGCGCAAAGGTATTTATTTATTTTGTTTAGTTTAGTTTAATAAGCTTTTTGTTATTTTGTAAGATGGTGATTTTGTTAAATTACGAAACACCACCTTACTCACAGCAAACATTTCTTATATGTGTTAGTTATTCACCCATAAGCTGTATTAAGGTTTACGTCTGAAATGATTTATTTTTCTGTATGTTCCTGTTTTGTTTAAATGTTACACTCCTATAATATCTAATTTCTTGGTTCAACAGGTTTATGTTTGAAATGTTTTATTTTTTGGTATGTTCCTGTTATGTTTAAATGTTACACCCCTATAATATCTAATTGCTTGGTTCAAACCTTATTTTAATTTAAACAAAATGTATAATACAGGAAAAAGTTTAAGCTGTTTGAGTACAAACCCAGTTAGAATTTAAAGGATTATTTGCTGTAGACGAAAATACATTTTGATCTTTGCCAATGCTTTCCCATAAGTAACGGTCTCTATATCTTTTAGCAGGAATAAAAGCTCTAAGAAACGGCTACTTTTGTAACTGACAAGAAATCACACAAGAAGTCGACGCTGTCAGAAGCATTTTATTCGGAAAGAACATTAACTTCAAGCAGTACTTCATTGAAATTGCTTTCAACGTTGCTCCTCCAAATCCTTGCCTCTTCAAATGATCTTCGCGTGACAAAAGCGAAAGAACTGTTTTACATTGCAGGGCCATTGAAGGGGAAGGAACTGCCGCAAAAGCTTTCGGTTCAGAATTAAGCCCTCAGAGCACGACAAAAAGCCTTTATTCTTTCTTCAGACAAAAAAAAAAAAAAAAAAAAGAGCCAAAAAAGAAGACTTTCCGAATCCGAAATCCCTCAGTAACTTTATCCCCATCCGGATCGAAGCGTAGGGAGGAGGGATACGGAATAAATCCCCTACCCCACCCCGTTCCAGGCCTTGGAATAAAAACGCCGCGCCTCAGGATTGTGAGAGAAATGCCGTTGATGTATGGGCTAGGAAGAAGAAAGTAGTGTAATCAAGTGCACTGTCACTAGACCACCCCTTCCTCCTGCCCTGATCCGCAGCATCCTCCGGATCAATAGACGTGGAGGAGGAGGATGGCTTTCATCGCACGCAAGAAGGGATGCGGAAGAGGAATAATCAAAACGCGGGAAAAGGGAACGCCTAGCCCTTGTCTGTTTGCCGCCCCAAGGCTCTTGCGAGGAAACAAGCTACTTGGATTAAACTGGTTCTGGGGATTTGATCGAACATTTAAAGGTTGTTAAATATTTCGCTGACTTCACCGACAGATTGTTTGTTTCTAAGTATCTTCCGCTTATTACTCTTTATCAATTGATGAAAAATCTAATTACTACTTTTTCGCAAGGCAGGCTCAGAAAATTAGAAACTAAAAATTTACAAAAGCAAATGTATCCATCTTGAAAGCTTAATTTCGATGACAACACCGCATACGCTTTTTCTTAACGTAGCCATTTTTTGCTATACGTTATTTTTGTGAAATTAAGTTTCAACAAAGCGCAGTTGCCCTTTTCAAAAAGTACATATTATTAATCATATCGCTAATTTTTTTCCCTTTTGGATTTCTCCCATAAACTGAACTTACTCACTCCTTCATTCTTACATTACTCACTCCTGTTCAGAAACTAAATGCTAATTCGATTTAATTATAATACTAACTTAGTACATTTTGGGGAATGTTTGTTATTACCCCTTTGAAAAATACACTTCAATTTAGTTAGTTCCATAAACTAATACCATCATCAATTTTGTTGAATAACTAAATATCTCTATTTTATTAATACTCTGCCATAAAAAAACAAAATTTATTTTGAGATGTTTCAGAAACTAATCTACCTTTTCAATTTTGTTTTATTGCTGAAACTTCACATTTTTTTTTTTGCTCCTCCTTGAAAATTAAAATTTGTCATTGCATCATGTAGAAACTAAATGTCACCCTTTTTTCAGTCAGCCAAATAATTTTTGTTTACATACAATACATATCATTGTTTTTTAAATAATAAAATGACTCTTTAGAAATTTAGCGCCATCGTTAATATTCTTAATCATAAAACTTTTCTACGTTTCTTCTAGTACTGTTTTAAATTTTTGCTAATCAAAGCTTTTTCAAAGGTCACGATATAAGTTTCCTTGTTATAGAATTTCACTTTTTACAATAAAATCTCCCCGAAATCAAATTTCGTTAGTTTAATTCAAAAATAAAATTTATGCTTAAAATTTATTCTAACCTTATTTTCCTAACTGTAATCTCTGAGAACATAATAAAGTTAAAAAAAAGGCTACTTTTCTATTTTCAGCATGAGTTACAGTTTCACATAAATTTGCTTTATTTGTTGATTTATTTGTTAAATTTACACAGAGAGAGAAAGAGACAGACAGACAGGCACTCTATCTCTTTCTTCCTCTCTCCCTCTCTCTCCATATATATATATATATATATATATATATATATATATCCTTATTTTTGAAGTTGTATATATTTTACGCGACGTCCCCTCAATTTATTACATTATACAAACAAATGATCCTTGCAAAATTTGAAGTCAATCCATGAATATTAACCCGTGCCCCTAGGGACCCTTTTTTGGGTTTCGAAGAAAAAATTAGGGGTTTTCTGATTTTTATGTGAAAGTATTCTTAAGTTTCATATTTGAAGTAATTTTGAACCTGAATAGATGTTGCTACTTCCAGACTGACCATTTACTCTCTTACATTCTGTAAAATTTTACATGTTACAGAGGGTTCACGTACACCAATGGCCTTGGATCAGGCATACCGCTATTTTGCGCTCGTTTCGAACCAAGCGGCAGGAGAACATTGCTTTCCACCAATATAGACACAAGTGATTCTAAAAGTCATTAATGAATGGCCTAGGCCATTAATGAATAATCTTTGACAGTAACAAATAGGCCACTCCAGGCTTTGGGGGTGTTGATTTAAAAAAATTCCTGTGTAATAGGTGTGGCAAATAGGGTCGCTAGGTTTCAATGTTATAAATATAATGATGGCTATTATATTTCAATTCGCTGTTCTTTAGTTATAAATATAATTAAATGTTTATGCAATTTTTAATTCTTAAAGATAAAAATTTTGAAAAATACTTGATTAATCTAACATAAAAATATACTTTATTTTCCATACCTAAAATATAGATTAAAAAGAAATTCCAGATCGACATAATGTAAAAATTTATACTTTAAATTAATTTTCTTCTGTTTCAGTACATAATCCTTTATTATCATCAAATTCTTCTTGCAATTCACAAGATGTGGAAACCGAAATGGGTTTCTATCCTAACTTATTGAACCTTTTTTCTATATCTGGTCTACTACAACGAAAAAAAGCTTAACAACTATTGATATCTGCTCACCTTTCATCAATGTTAAACAAATGCCATATTAGGGACAAAAATGCTGTTCATTTATTAACAGCCTATGTAGATGCAGTGAATTTAAATCGAAATGACCTTGTGGTCAATGTCACATCCCTTAAGAGAGCAAGAGAAAATCTTCGAGAGGTAAAATCAAATTTCATGACTTTAAATTTAGATTTTTTATTTATTCACTGGGATACAAAGCTATATCCAGAAGTAACTGAAAAAAAAAAAAAAAAAACCTGCCGATAAACTGACCGTGATATCTTCAGGTCCCAATGTTGAACAGCTATTCGGAATTCTTAAGATATTTTTTCAGTTGTATTTGATATCTTAGATGATTTCTCTTTATTGCTAACTGTTCAACCGGTAGTGTTTGATACAACGGCTTGCAATACCGGCAGTACAAAATGTGCATGCAAGTTTTTAGAGCAAAAACTAAACGGTGGTGTATTACATTTGGATTGCCATCATCATGCACTTCAAATCGTATTTAGTGTGTCTTTAAAGAAGTTCTTGCATTTCTTAGTTCTAAACCCGATATTCCCTCATTTAAGCGCTTCAGAATTTTGTTTAAAGATCTCCATCATTCAGAACTTATAACACTTACCACTTTAATTCTAAAATACGAAGTTGATGACATATTGTTGATTGGCATTACTGTTCGTAAAAAGCGGAATTGGGAAAGAATACAGTGAATTCTCATAACTTGTAATAGTATTTCCTGGTGAAGTCCCTCTTACAGGGACATGTTTTCGGTAACCTGGAGCTTATCCCTGAGCCAGATGGGTGGCAAAAGGAATTTTTTGTTTGAAACTCTACATATTTAGGAAACAATTTAAATTCATCTAACATGAAGAGAAAATCCATAAATGCTGTTTTACTACATAAATGCTTACCATAAATGCTAAATGAAGATATGATTTTTCGCAGCAACCCAATTTAGGCTCCTTTAAAAATACTAGCTGCGTACAAAATGATAACAAACATGCAGCAGAAGCAGTGATTGGAAAATTCATAAATAACTTATGGTATTTAGGGGATGAATTAGCAGCTTTGTCCGTATTGGATGGAGGAATTAACTTTGAAGATAGGAAAAGACTACTTCAAATAATGTTTGCTGATAAGGAAGACGTGTCTGATGACTGTATAAAATTTTTCAGATATTAGTAGATGATTTGGAATACTTCCTTAGTAAAGATCTTTCTCTTTATAGAATCAATTACAAGTCAATAAAATTGTTTAATAAGTTACAAATATCAAAAGATGTTTTCCGATTTAATCCCGATTCATGGCGAAATGAAGGAAGCTATTTAAAGGGAAGAGAAATCGTTAAAATGCGCTGAAAGTTGTGAATGATACAACTGAAGCACAATTAATCGAAGAATTTCACAATCAATTTACCAAATTTGAGTCACATGAGCAATTTAGATTACAGACAGTCCAAGACTCGGAAAAAAATGCACACGATTGAGATACAGTCGACTTCCGCAACAACGCGATTTGACTTACGCGAAATGGTTATAACGCGAGTTTTTCCCAAGTACCGAATTTTAGGGCTAACGCGAATTCCTCGTCCGCTATACGAATTTTTTTTTGGAAGGAAGTATCGGTTTCGTTATTGGGTTCTAAATATTGATTTCGTGAACATATTTCATCCTTATAGCGTCACTGATAGTGGAAGTTTCCTTCACCATACCAGTCCACGCATCGCTTTGTTAGTGCATCAAGTAACCACTCGGCGTCTTTCATACTTTTTTCTTTCTAAATATTAAAGTTGATGAAATAACACCTTAGTGCAATGTTTCATCTAAAGTTTGTAAAGATGGGAAAAAAGAGAAAGTTTCTTGCAAAAAAAAAAAAAAAAAAGTTTAAGATATTCGATATGCTTGAACAAGTAAAAAGTTCGTCGACGGTAACACGCCGATAAGTATAAAGTGATGTACGTACCATGTAGTTACATTTTATATCATTTCCTGCCATTGATCATTTATTTTGTGCATCTTAACAGTTTTTTATGTTGAATGAAGCAGCTTTTTTTTCTTTTTAAGTACAGTAAAAATACAGTTCTTAATTATAAGAAACGTTTATGTATAGTTGAGGAATGCTTTAAAGCAGTTTGAGGAGTGTTTATAAGTGTCTAAAAGAATATGGTATGCTTCAAAAAACTTTGTATACATACCTTTTTTTAAACGCGAAATTTCGACTTACGCGAGGAGTCTTGGAACGCATCCCTCGCGTAAGTCGGGATTCGACTGAACATTGAGAAAAGCGTACGATTAAGGTAAAGTTTCTAAAACACTATTTCATTCTTATTCAATGTAAAATCTTTCGATGATATGAAGTAATTAAAAAGATTAATTTTAGTGCTACCTCACTGTGAAAATATTTTGCAAACCTAGGAGAAACGATGTGCGGGGTCTGGAGTAAAAACTCGAAGATTTGTGGGAAAATTATTAAAAATGTTCAAGTTCAACGTCCTAGGGACATGTGTTATTATTAACCGATCGAGTTCAAATTTTGGACAGATTAAATTTTATTACAGTATCACAAAACTAGGGGGCGTCACTTGATACATATATATACATATAGAGGGGCGGACTGGCCAGGGCCAGGTCGGCTAGTCGGGGATCACCGACTGGGCCAACGGCCGAGTGGGCCACTTTATGCAATTTTTTATTGAACTTAATACATTTAATTCACATTTAACATTTTTTAAAGCGTAATAATAGAAAAAAAATGAAATTTGTTCACTTTATGGGAAAAAAGTGTTTGGAAGCAGGTTAATTTTTCTCCCATCCTCAGCCCCCAAGTGCCAAAGTAAAAAGCCGAAGTTCACAGGTGCGAATGCTTTGTCTACTTTCTCTCTAGTTTTTATAGCTCTGGGGTCCATGGCTCCCACATTGAGGAAACGGGAGGGGGCCAGAGAAATTAGGGTCCGACGTGACCTGAAAAAGGGTCCGGGAGGAAAAAAGAGCTTTCAAATATCTTATATTAGTACGTCTATTAACAACAATTGGCCTGAACCACTAGACAAAGCGGCCCCGGCCCTGCTATAAATGTGTGCGCCACGCTTTGGGGTGTTGATACATGAGCAGTGGCATGCACAAGGTGGGGGGGGGGGGGAGGAACCTCTGTTGGTCTCGGTTCCAAGCCTGAAGGGGGCCCGAGATTTTTTAAATGAGTGGTGAAATATACAGTAAGGACGTAGTGGTAAACAAAATGGAGGGGGGGGGGCGTAAAAGTCATTTGTAACGAGCCTCAAAAATTTCTGTACATGCCCCTGGTCTGATATTCACTGGTTGCGGCAGATTCAACTAAATGCAGTTAGTTGGCAATCGATTTCATTAGTCTAATGCAATTTATCGCTATACGAGTATTTTCATCTCAGAATCGCATCGAGAAAGCAAGTCCGGACTACGATAAACTGAATCTGAAACAGGACAAAATTTCAACTTAGAAAGGCGAGTTCCTGAATATAGGCGGATTTAGGCCTGAGTTCCAGGAGAGGCAGGGGGGAGGGGTAAGATTTTTTTCTCTTTATTTATTTATTTATTTATTTTTTTGAGCAACATTAGTTGTAATCAGGGCCAGACTTAGACTTAACGGGGTCCCAGGGTTGGCAACCTTGGAGAAACAATTTGAGGAGCATCTGTGCTGATTTTGAGGAGTAATTTAAATTTTTGCGTAGCAGTTCGGAATTTTGTATAAAAATCAATAAAATAACCTAAAACCAATTATCTGATTTTTTTAGAGCTTTAATAATTATTTTAAGCACTAGTATGAAAATAATTATTTCTAAATTAATAAAACAGCTTTAAACACAATTTCAATCTTTGAGTATAAGCATCTTTAATTTCCCATATTTACATGTTTGTTATGATGAAATAGCAAAATTTAAGCTGGAAAACTTCGACAGGGAAATGCGGAGCAAAAGAACTTCTTTGCGGAGCCGCGGAGTTTCGCCATTTTTGCGCAGCAACTCCGCAAAATGCGGAGCAGTTGGTAACCCTGGGTCCCTATGGTATTTCAGGTATGAGGTCCCTTTATAGTCCTAAAGTCGCGATAGATCTACAATTGAGGCCCAAACTTTTCCCTTTTTAAAAATTCATTTTTGCGTGCGGAGAATTGGTTGTTCCGATTGGTGCAACAACGGGTCATAAATGTAAGATTAGGCCTCTGCTTTGTAGTAAAAAATGTGGGAAAGATATTAGCCTTTCGATCGGACACTAATGTTATTGGTCTTACCAAAAATGAGTGAGTTTGGACTTACCTGGTTCTTGGTTTTTGCATCAAAGCCCAAGAAGGAAATTGTGTAATACAGATTTAGAGTGGTCCAGGACACATTTTGAAAAAAAAAAAATGGTATTAAACAATATAGAGTTTTGAAACTTTTTGCACTGATTCGCCATCAGTTTGATTCGCAAAATCATAACATAAATATTTAAAAAATATATTTAAATTTAGTTATTGTTTTCTAAAAAAAATGGAGTTGCTTTAAATTGCTAAACTCAAAATATTCTTGGTCAATTTTCAAATTTTTTTCAAAAAACTATGCACAAATATCTAAGTTTTAATTTTTATTCGACGATTTAAAAAATATTAATTCAATAAAAATAGAAAATATTTGAAGAAAAATTTCGAAAAATTCAAACATACTTAAAAAAAAAACATATTTTTTGAAGTAATGTTTTTTTTTTCAAATTTACCGTATAAAAATCAAAGTAAACTGTTTGAAAAAGATATGCTCAAAATTTCATTACTTTATCTTTATCAGTTCTTGACTTACAAGAGTTTGAATGCGAAAAATCGGGAAAAATTGCATCATGGAGAGAAAAGCGTTTGAAGTTTTAAAGTTAAATATAATATTAGTCAAAAGAATGCAACAAAAAATATTATATCTTTCGTTCTAATTAACATAGAAACAAGATTCAAACGCCCTTTTAAGCAGAAAAAGACGGAGTAGGTTTTTAAATGATAGAAAAAAAATCAAAATTTGACACACTTTGTTTCCCGGACCCCTTTAAATATCAAAAAATTGCCAGACAATGTCTTCGAACCTTAGGCATTCCCTTAAAGTCACTAAAGATAGCTTAGAATTTCACTTATAGAAATTTTCATGGGAGAGCTTCATAACCTTTTTATTTGCACTAGAGCCAAAAATTGATTTCAGTTTCAGAAAAAAATGCCCAGAGAGAACTAGAGTGTTTCCTCCAGACCAAAAAAGGGGCAGTGCGTTTTCAGATAAAAGGGATAAAAGGATAGAGAAGTTTTGTTGAATAAAAAAGGTGCTTCTTTTACTTTTTGGTATACTAGGTACATACAAAGTTCAAGTGTTTTTGATAGTAATTATTTTAAAAATATTTAAAAGCTTTTTGATGTTTAGTTTTAAAGGTAAGCCAGAAAACATTCAGATATATTCTAATCAGATTCTTGTGGATAAATGATTGAAACGAAAGAATGACGTTTCAAGGACAGGGGTCGAAGGTTAGCTTAAAAGCGGAAGGGCACGGTGTTCTTCTAAAAAATCTTGGGGGAAACCTTTCTCTTTTCCTTTCAATGTTTCCAAACATATTATAAGATTATGTTTTTAAAATTTCAATGTCGGAAAATTTCGAAGGAGAGTCGCCAGATTCCCTATAGTAACGAAATGTAATTTAAAATTGGGTCAAGTATACTTCAGTTTTTAAATACTTCCAAATGAGATCACTGATCCTCATATTCTCTCAAACGTGACCAAAGTTAGTTTTGCGTTTTTTAATAGTTCAAACTCGAAACGTTTTTGTAGAGAGCTCCCTATGCTGTTCCATTAATTTTACTAAGGGTAGCCTAAAATTGCATTTCTAAAACTTCCCATTTCGGAGAATTTCTGGGAAGAGCCCCCGACATTCAATTGTAAGTCAAGATAGACTAAAATGGATTTCAATTAAAAAAAAAAAAGGTTAAGGAAACAAAATTGTAGGGAACCCCTTGTTTTCCCTTTCCTTTAACGCTACCGAAAATTGTAAAATTGCCTTTTTTGACATCAACTTTGAAAATATCGCTTGGAAAAGAACTAGAACCCCGTGTCCCGATTCTTTTCTTAAGCCTATATAGATCAACCAATTTCAAAAAATTTACCTAGGGGGATTTACCTGGTTCCTCATCTCTTTCCTCGTGCCCTTCCTATGTCAGTACAGAAGCCTAAAGATGTTCCTTTTCAGACTTATAACCATAAGTATCCTTTCAAGGCACATAAAAAAATGTGTCAGCGTTAGCTATATTTTACGTTTCGCAATTTTCTATTTTAGAACTTTAAATGTTGATTTAGGAACTTAAAGAAAAATAGGAACTAGTAGTAGTTTAATGTCTTTGCTCGACTAATTTACAGAAGTGGGCCAAAATATTCTTTTGCCGACTGGGCCAAAGTCAGCCAGTCCGCCCCTGTATATATATATATATATATATATATATATATATATATATATATATATATATATATATATATATATATACATACAAACACATACACATGTTGGTGCCACAGATATTTTTGTTTGTTAAAGCGCGCATACTATCAAGTTCAGAGCCCGATAAATTCAAGAGACATTGTATCATGTGCATCAGTCTACCAAAGGAACTATCCAAAGTTATCTCCTATCGAAGCGGGAAAATCGAAATTCCGCCTAAAAAAACGCATTCTCATTCATTTTTCTCACGGCAACTGCTAAATATCTGCAGAGAAACAGCTTCTCCGCTTCGTCTTTTTCCTCTTCTTGCGCCGCTCGGCAAATGCAAGGGTGAATAGACAGAGGCCCACAAGTAAGTGGAAACTCCTATCACGTCTACCTGCTTTTCCAGGGTAGTCGTCGGGGAGGAGAATTTCTGACTTTAATATCGGTAATGGACATTCATCGATCTGATGCCTGACATACAAACGTATTCTGTGAAGTTCGCATGACCCGGCCTGCCACTGTACCCACTCCTCCCCATATCTACTGCTCTGCCATGCATGCCTGCGCTGTGGTTTCTGTCCGTATGGATGGGTTTCTAATGCACAATGAAAGACTTGGAAAAAAAAAGTATTCCGCTTTGAGGGAAACTAAGAGAATTTAAGTTCTTTTGAAATTGAATAAATAAATTGTATTGTAAATATTTTCTTCACACCTTTCATAGCGACGTAACTATAAGCCTTATTCTTAACGAGTTTTAATTAATAACACTCTTATACTGTAGAAATATGTTAGCCATTCATGTAATATTTAACAGAAACAGATATTAAACAGATGTTACCTCGAAAATACTGAAAAAGAGAGAAAAAAAAAACATAGATAAATCTGCTTTCGTACCTCTAGGTTTAATTAAAAACAAATAATTTATTATAAATGGATGACCTATTTATTTGTTGACCTAGTTGATGCAAACAAGTGTTATACTGCAGTTAACTCTAAAGGATTTTGAAAAAAAAAACCTTTTTTTTTTGGAAAGACGAAGTGAAAAACCTTTAATTTTTCAAAGTGAGTAAACAAACTGTATTAAAAATATTTTGCTCAAAGAAAAGGAATAGCGAAATAATAATTTGCTGTCTTATGGAGCTTTGACTAACAGGTAATAAATTTCCAAAGAATAAACAAAAACATGCTATTAAGGGACCAGCATGATAAAAAGCGCACTTGCTTCTGTCACGGTCACCTATTTGCTTAATGGTCGATTAAAACAGGTACTAAAAGGACGTCCTGTTTACAGATATTCTGAACTATTGAAGAATGAGTTGTAATTCTTAAATTAATCAGCATTTCTTTTGACCTGCAATATTCTTTATTTGCAGCGAGCGTGCTTCCGTTACGGTGCACAGTGCGGCAGCATATGGACAAAAGTGAAAAATGCGGCTTTTTTTCCCAACTTGTTTTATTTTATTAATCCTTTCACAGTGACCTCAATGAAATGGAATTTAAACTTTTAATCCAATAGCATAAAAACAAAGGATAGAAATCATGTTTGAACAAGTGACAGATCGCATTTCTCTGTCAGTGAAACAAGATTAATTTAGTAGGCCCTTCTTTCGCAATGAGGACACATCGGCAATTTTTATAAATATTTTATATTCCATTTAGTATGGAAGGCATCAAAGAAGGTGAATAAGATCTTTTTTTTTTGTTAATATCTTTGAATAAAATTGTTTCGTTTATATCTTTAAATAACGTTAAAATAGAAAAAAAAAAAAAACTTCAAATAAGCATTTTTCAATTTTGACCGAAATTATTCTGAGTTTTTGAATGATTTAATAACGATCATACATCATAAATATACAAGTATTTCTTGATTTAAACTGCTTTGAATAATTCTGTGTGATTCTCAAAAAACCTAACATTTTCCAATCACAATTAATTTTCAAAAAAAAAGCTAAAAAAATCTGAAAAAAATGTATATTTACTCTTTGTTAAGAACTTATTTTGAGAAAAATAGAGGAAACTCACTTTAACTAAACTATAATAATGTACATTACAAAATCCTGCCAAGAACGACTTTTGTCCACTTCGACCGTAAGAGCGCCGCACTGTGTGGTGGTCCCACCTTTTTCTTTAACAGTCGATGAAAACAGGTACTAAAAGAACGTCACTTTTACAGAAATTCTGAACTATTTATGAATGAGTTGTAATTCTTAAATTAATCAGCGTTTCTTTTGACCTGCAATCTTTCTAATTTTATTTTATTTATTTATTCATTTTTTTGATGGGAGAGGGTAGGATTAAGAAATCTTGACAGAAGTGTTTTCAATTACTTTAAATAAGTTTACGTATTTCTGACAACACATCTTTAAAAATTACTATGAATATTAATGATTTCTATTTAATAAATATAAGGGGACTGTATACTTCGTAATGGAATTATTCAGAGGCCAAATAAACCACTTATTACCCTAAGCTCTAAGCCAATAACAACAATACCACGAATCGAAAGCTGTGTACCAAGGAGTCATTCTTATAACATCGCTCATCTTAGTCTATTTAGAAGATAGCTGAAGGCTGAAGACATTTAAATAATAAGTATTATGTACAGTACATATTTTCATTTGTAAGTAAGCAGACTAACATTTTGCTAAAATAAGTTTTGCTAAGTAATAATAGCATCTGAAGAAGAATGTACTAGTCGACGAACAATAACAAACACCATTTTTACAGGGTGACAAGAAATAACTAGGACAGACATAATAACCATAACTTTAATGCTAATGAAAATATTACGACCAAACTTCAAAATAAATATGAACACATTATTTCGTCTAATATATTTACAAATTTTCAAAGTGGCTACCTTTGGGATTAATGCAGAGCTTTAAACGTGTCACAAAATTTTCGGCTACGGGCTGCAACTCACTGGGCGGAAATTTACTGAATATACCTTGCCTTGCGTTCAATCTTCGAGTTGAACCGAACCATTGCTTCGGTCACTCGTCTGGTCTGCTAATTCTATATTAGCTACCAGTTTGTTTCGCACTCTTGGCTTCCTTAAGAGGTTTTCCATCTCCAGCTCAGTCACTTTCCTATGCCGTGCTGATGAGTGCTAATAAGCACGAAACTGCAGTCCTTGGCTGGAAATGACTGAGCTGGCGGTGTATTTCACGTCAACTACTGATATTTTATCCCATGCGAAATTCTTATATATATATTCTTATATTAATAAATTCTTATATCTTCCATAAGAAATTCTTATTCAAGAATAAGAATTTCTTTTGGGATGTCAAAGTTTTATGAGGTTCAGCCCACACCTTTGTCTCCATGATGGACCAAACAGAATAAACCATTGGGTTCAAATCTGGGGAATACGGTGGCCATTCTTCCAAATGAAGTCCGGAAATGTGTCTTGCACCAATCTTGAGTTGCTTTAGACCTGTGCGCAGGTGTGGAATCCTGTTGGAAGTTCCATCTTTTGTTTCAAAAGAACTTTTACGACCACGGTAAGACAACTGCTTCCAAAATGCGTTTGCTATATGTTTCTTGACTAATTTTATCCATTGATCAACAAAAACAAGTGATATTTTCCCACTAGCACATATCCCACCCCAAACCATTAGATTGGGGTTATTGACGCAGTTCAACAGTGCAAGAAGTTCTTGAAGACAAAGTTGTGTGCTAAACTTCCTAAAACTTTGATATCCCTAAAGAAATCCTTATGGAAGGGATGGGATAAATGATAAATTTTACATAACCTGATAAATTTTACATAACCTAATGACTTTCAGTAACATATTAAGGTTATGTATCTACTTAGCAGAGTAACTATAAAGATGAAAAGACGAAGATATTATTAGCGAAACTTTATTCCAACTAACTAGATGATCGCCATTTTAAAACTTCAAAAACTACTTAGTGTTGCCAAACAATAATAAAGAAATATACATAAACAATAATACAACTTTAACACTTTCCCTTATTATTGTTTAGTGTTCTCGAATGTTATTTTTCAGTTCTTAATTCTAAATCAGTCCTATTTTGCTGCATAGATTTAGAATCCTAGGACCGTAAAGTGGCTTAGTAAAAAGGTCAGCTAACTGTAATTCAGTAGGAACTCGCTTTACAGTAATTTCTTCATTCGTTACCATTTCTCTCACAAAGAAATGTCTAATACGAATGTGCTTTGTTCTCTTGTGGAATTCTCCTTGATTCTGAGATAATTTGACTGCTGCCTCGTTATCCACTTTAAGTTCTGGTACCTGCTTTAAATTTGTTATTTCCTTGAACAATCTCTTAAGCCAAACTAATTCTCTGGCTGCTTCACTAGCTGCAACTATCTCCGCTTCTGTCGTGGAAATTGCTACAGTCGACTGTCTTTGACTGCACCATGATATTGCTCCACCAGCGTAAATACAAACAATACCTGTTGTTGAACGCCCTGTTGTGGTGTCTCCTCCATGGTCAGCATCACTATAGCTTTCTATAATGCCTTTCTTGTATCCTGATTTGTAAACTAATCCTTTGTCTAAAGTTCCTTTCAAGTATCTGAATATTCTTTTAACTCTTTGCCAATCTTCTTTACTTGGTCTTTCTGAAGCTCTGGAAGCTACTCCTACTGCATAAGCTATGTCAGGTCGAGTTCCTGTCATGATATACATTAGTGCTCCTACGGCTTGTCTATAAGGAAATGTTGTCTCAGTACTCTCTACTTTCCCTGATTGAATACTCTCTTTGATCATTGGCGTAGACACAGGATTACAATCACTCATGCCGAATCTTTCAAGAACTTTCTTCATGTAGGCTGTTTGAGATAACTTTATAGAATCATCTTCCTGACGATGAATCTCAAACCCTAAGTAGTATTCAGCAGGTTTTGTTGTAATTTTAAATTCTTTCTTCAGATCTCCAAGAAAATTTTCTAAGTGTTTTTTACTTGTTGACGCAACTAAACCATCATCAACATACAGAACTAACATAAGTAATTCCCTATTGCTTCTTCTAATAAACAAGCATGGATCTGCTTCACTTCTTACAAAACCAATTTTACGCAAATATTCTCCAAAACACTGGTTCCAGCACCTTGGCGCTTGCTTCAGACCATAAAGACTTTTCTTTAAGTGGCATACTCTGTCAGTACCATCTTCATAGCCTTCAGGTTGACACATGAAAATATCTTCTTCTAACTTGCCATACAAAAAAGCTGTTGAGACATCAAATTGTACTAAATTCATATTTTCACTTGCTGCTATACTAAGTAAAGTTCTTATGGTGCTTGTTCTTGCAACTGGACTGAAGGTCTCTTGAAAGTGAATTCCTTTCCGTTGAGCGTAGCCTTTTATTACTAACCTTGCTTTGTATTTATCAATACGACCATCTGGATTTCTTTTTATTTTGTAAACCCACTTGCATGGTATCGGCTTGACTCCTTTAGGTGGTTTACATAACTTCCATGTCTGATTATCTTTCAGAGAAGTCATTTCACTGTCCATGGCTTTTTTCCAGTTGTTCACTTCAGAACTTTCTATAGCCTCTCGATATGTTTCTGGATATTTTTCATCATAGACGAAGGATTCAATTTCCATGATGTATTCTTCAAATCGCTTTGGTTTCTTTATCTGAGAACGATCTCGTAGATTCATACCATGTGAAGACTTAAGTTCATCCTCTTCATCTGTACTTTCAGTTTCGGTATCGGACATGTTAATACTTTCATCTCTTAATTCTTCTTCCTCTTCTTCACCTGTTTCTTGATCTGGTGGATGATTTATTGAATCTGAATTTTCCTGTAAGACTGTAATATGTTTTTCACACTCTTTCATTTTCTCATGAAAAATCACATCTCTTGACAGGATTATTTTTCTTTCTTCTTCTATCCAAATTCTATAGCGTTCATCCCCATTATAACCAATCAGAAAACCTTTTACAGCTTTCCGATCCATTTTCTTTCTTTTCTGTACCGGCACATGAGCATAACAAAGTGAGCCGATTATGCGCATGTGTTTTATCCTCGGCCTTTTTCCAAACCATAATTCATGTGGACTAACGTTTTCCACGGATGAAATTCCAGTCCTGTTTAAAATGTATGCAGCTGTATTAACAAGCTCTGCCCATAAAAATGCTGGAAATTCGATTTCTTGGTTGGAATACTTTAGCGTTCTGGCCATTTCTACAATTGTTCTGTTTTCTCTTTCGCTCGTTCCATTTTGTTCAGGTGTATATGGTGCTGTGAGTCTCTGAATAATTCCTTTCATCTGAAGAAATTCTCGAACTTCTTGGTTGTCGAACTCACCACCATTGTCACTAAGGATTTCTCTAATTGAATGTCCCAAATTTTCAGCATGAGCTATGAACGATTTTAGAGAAAACACGACATCCGACTTATGTTTCAGAAAGAAAACATACCGGTACTTAGAATAATGATCTTTGAACACAACAAAATACTTATACTTTCTGTGTGACTCTTCGAATGGTCCACAGACGTCAGTCGACACAAGTTCACCAGCTCTTGTAGCTTTTGGTTTAGTGCCGAACCTTAAACGATGTGCTTTACCATATATGCAAGGCTCGCATGGCTCTTTATCAATATTCACTTTGATATTAAATTCATTTTTGAGCATATTCCTAACGTGACGCTTGTCTTGATGTCCCCATCGACTGTGATATAATTGCAGTAAGGAACTTTTACCGCTATGCGTATCTGCAATTTGAACTTCGAATTCTTTTTCTGGAAGTATTGGCTCTAGAGCAGCCCTGTAGAGAGTTCCACATATACTTCGAGTGCCATACAGCTTCACTTCATTGTTGATCTTCAACCAGCATTCAGTAGGAGTAGAAGTAAACTCACTATTCTGATTTCTATCCTGAGCAGCTAACACTGAAAACAAATTTCTGCTAATTCCAGGAACATACCAGACATCTTTCAACTCAATTACTTCTGTATTTCTTCCAACTGAAGCTTTGACTAGAATGCTTCCTTTCCCTAAAGCTGTCAACACTTCTTTTCCTGCCGCTTTGATAGTATGGGTGCCCGAAGAAGGAAATGTCTCAAAATTGCTAAAATAAATAAATGTGTTAGTAACATGCCTTGTCGCTCCGTTATCTATCCAAAATGTGCTTGTTTCCCCTTCTGATAGGAAACTTTCTTCACAATAGGATGTCATTGCCGTACTTGGCGATGAAATATTCACTTGATTATTACAGGACTTATTCTGGAAGCTCGAGCTCGGCTTAGGAGGTCGGCCATCTGCAATCCATTTGGAACATGACTTGACCCAATGTCCAACGGCTTTACAATAATTACAAATATTTTTGTTGCTTAACTTGTTCTTGGCTTGAAATTTCTTCGCATGCGCTTTATTTTTAGACTTGGCGACAACAAGAGCTTCTGCAGCTTTTTCACTTCTTTCATTGTTGTCGGCAAAATTTCGCTCAAACATACTTAACTGAGCAGCCAAATCTTCAAAAGGCTTTTCTTCATCTTTTGCAAGAAGCATCCAACTTGATTTGAATGATTTAAAGTTACTTGGTAAAATATGTAGAATTTTGCATACGAGCAACATTTCTGGAAGTTTATTTTCCCCTTTAGCTATGAGCCCGTTATTCAGCTCATTCCACAAACTACTTAATTTCGCTACATGTGTTGAAATGTCATCTCCAAAAGTCCAACCAAACTTAAAAAATTCATTGCAGATTTTAAACAGTTGATCCTTTGATGAAGCTTCAAACAACGTTTTCAAAGCTTCCCAAGCTTCAAAAGCTGTATCTTTGTCCATAATCTTTTGATAAACGGAGTCTGTTACTGTACTTGCGATCATACTCTTGGCATAACTGTTGGCTTTTCGGTATACATTGGCGCATTTTTCATACTTTTTGACTTCTGCAGCGTCTTCTGTACTAGGTAATTCTTCCGGTTTCTTTAATTTACCATCAATTACGTCCAATGCCCCTTCGTGATAATCTAATATATCTCTTATCTTCCGTTTCCACATTGGAAAATCTGCTTCTCCAGATAACGGCTTCACAGTTGTTGATAAATCCATCTTGAACTATTTTCTTTTCGGGTTTAACTTAGTCTCCGCTTTAATCTTTTAAAAACGCAATGAGCTTGCTGGCGCCCATAACCTGATAAATTTTACATAACCTGATAAATTTTACATAACCTAATGACTTTCAGTAACATATTAAGGTTATGTATCTACTTAGCAGAGTAACTATAAAGATGAAAAGACGAAGATATTATTAGCGAAACTTTATTCCAACTAACTAGATGATCGCCATTTTAAAACTTCAAAAACTACTTAGTGTTGCCAAACAGTAATAAAGAAATATACATAAACAATAATACAACTTTAACAATAAAATATCAATCAGTGAGTTGCGGCCCACAGCTGAAAATTTTGTGGCACGTTTAAAGCTTTCTCTGTTAAAACTAAAGGTAGCCACTTTGAAAATTTGTAAATATATTAGACGAAATAATATATTCATATTTATTTTGAAGTTTAGTCGTAATATTTTCATTAGCATTAAACTTATGGTGTATCATGTGCGTCCAAGTTATTTTTTGTCACCCTGTATTTGAGTCTCAGAAGTGTTTAGCAAGAGAATGCATTCTAAAGTACGAAATATTTACCGTCATAGTAATCAAATGACAAATTTATAATAACATAATAACAAATAAGATTCTAACACTGGAATTAAAATTCCCAACTATGTTGCTTTTATGCTTTTGACTAGGTTGAAGCTTTTTATAGAAATGGAATTTTAAAATTCATTTCGTTAAAGTTTAAATTTGAAACAACAAATTTCAAATTTTTAATACACATTGAAGTTTTACTTGTCACTTAATGCTTAAAGAATGAAAAAAAAGGCTAATTACTTTATATCAAGCTATAGTAACGTATTATAATCTTTATACAGACTCTTCATTCTAAATAAATTGATTTTCCTAGAAATAGCTGTAAATGTAAAAGAAAAATGTACTTTTGAGGAAAATTGATTTTTGAGAACTTTAATTACTGAATTCAGTCTTTTTTTTTTCTAAATCAGATTTTATTTGTTTTTATATTTAGCTCTTTTCTTTTTGTCTTCTTTGATTCAGACTATTAGCTATTAAACTGCTCATGAAACTACCAATTATTTATAATTAATTCCAAAAAATAAAACTATACATTTTTTTAATTTTTTTTCTAATTTTCTAGAAAGGGATCTATTTTCCATGAATTTAAAAAAATATATCATTGTCTGGAAAATTGAAGGTTTGTTTTCTTTCATAACTTTTCCAAAGTAACGTGGTTATGTATCCCGTAACAAAAGAATGCAAAATGTTGTTCTCCGATGAATGAAGTCGAGTTCTAAAAGCAGAACAGAGAATCGGACAAAAAGATCAAACGATCTTATTTGCGTAATGGCTGAAAAAGAAACTACGCAAATAAGAGGGCGAAGTCGTTTTTTCTCTTGGCTATTGACCGCCCACGGACATGCAGTCAGTCAGAAAGCACGAAACCTTTCCCTGTTATTATGTCACACGATCGCGCTACAACTGTTGGGGGTCTTTTGTTGTGGTAGATCATTTTCTAAATTTTTTTCTACTATTTTTATTTGCTTCTGGTTTCATTTGACACATATCCGCGATTCATAGAGAGGGGTCGAGTATTTGCTAAATGTGTGGTCATAAAAATAAACTTTAGAGTTAAGAGGAAAATCTTTTCTTTTTAGTGATTAAACCAAGAACAATAAATGAAAAGAGAAAGTATCTAAAAATCTTACATGGGTTTAAGAGATAAATAGAACATTAGTTAAAAAACGAGCTGATGTGTGCATCACATGACTTCCTTTTACGCCAATTTAATGATAAAAGTAGTGTCTTGGAGTAAGCAAAGGAACACTTTTAATATTTTTGCTCCAAGTTTGTTGCAAACAGAAGCAAAAAAAAGAAAAAGAAAAAACGTTTTATACAGATTAATTTCTCCAATATTGGACATTTTAATGTGATTTAGGGCCAGAAGGGGCCCTGGCGCCTTCACTTTTTTCAGACAATAATTTATAACTTCTTATTTATTTTCTTTTTTATTTATTTACTAATTTTTTTTTTTGCATACGTGCTTGAAATTTACCGTGAAATGTACCCTATTTTTCTGTTTAAAAATATTTAAAAAAAAAATCTTTTGGTTTTGAAAAACCAGGGGAGGGGGGGGGGGTTGCGAGAGCACCCATGACCTGGCCCCCTCACTTTTTCAAGGCACGAGCCGCCACTGCCCAAAAAAAAAAGTCTCCAAATTTTATGTCGCTAAGTTGGCGAAAAAACTTGGCGACCAAAAGCTTGCCGATAGGTTGCAAAGTGTTTGCCAAATTATAACACTACTTGAGTTTGCATTGATATTAACAATGATTTCAACCCAAAAAGGTGTAAAGGACTCCCTTAGGAACATTCGAATGCAACCAAGGCATGTGCAGGGGAGGTGCACAACTAGACACCACTAGGGATCTACGTACCAAATTTTATCTTTCTAGGAATACCGTTTTTTAGTTATGCGAGATATATACGCACATACACACAAACGCACATACGTACATAACCACATACATACGTACATACAGACGTCACGAGAAAACTCGTTGCAATTAGTTCGGAGATCGTCAAAATGGATATTTCGGGTGTCTAATATACGTTCTTATATCTACGTGTGGTCGGGTTGAAAAAAAAAAAATCCACATTCATTCGGGGGCGAGCAAAATAGAAATTAAGGCCTATTTTCGGGTCAAAATTTTTTCGTGAATACAATACTTCCTTTACTTCGTACAAGGAAGTAAAAAACATAACCTTAGCGGAAGTAATTGTTACGCATAATCTGTCAGAAAATTTTAAGCAAATAGATTTCTTTTTCTATGAAATTATTTCTTTCTTTTACAATGTGAATACAATTGTCTGCAAAAATAATTATGAAGCTCCATTCTTGGTCATTTTCAAATAAAATTGCGACGAATTATAAATAATTGCAGTGGAAGAAATACAAGTAAGGTTTTGTAATTTTATTTTGCACAGTTTTGTTTACTGAAATTTGTTCCTGTTGTTTTCAATAATACCACTAGAAAGACCAAAGCGTTTTTTAAGTAGCGAGTGAAGATTTAGCTCCGGTTTTTATGAGAGTGAGACTTTCAAATGAGAGGCAGGTGGGCTTTGATCTCCACACATTGCAGCACCACCTTCACAGTTTATTCATAATTCTGAAGAGGAGGAGAGGCCTCCTCTTTCTCTGCAACCACGGAGACTTCTAGAGAGACCAACCACAAGACTATTGAATTTAACTAGCACGTAATTCGCATGTCCTCGGTTTTTGGGTGGCGTCGAGCTTCGAACGCAGGAGTCTCCAACTAAGGATAAAATCCTGCATTTACCTGCGGGATACCCAGGGCTTCTGAAATTTAATTTATATATAAATCAAGCATTTATAGGAAAATCTTATTTGTAAACTGAATTAGAATTGATTGCTTTTTGCTAAAACTAAAAAAAAGAAAGCTAAAAAAAAAAAAAAAAAAAAGGAAATAACCATTTAAATGTGATACAGTTGTTTGAAATAATAATGATAATAATAAACAAATAAAAAAGAAACAGGAAAAAGTAAAAAAATTTTACGGAAATCAATTGTTCGACTGTTATTAGATTTTGATGATTCAACTCAACGAGAGTACGGAGCTTTACCATTTTTAATAATCGAAATCATTTTTACTTTTGCATAAATTAGAGCACTTTTTTTGACTGCAACCACAAATTTGTCCTCTTATATTTTACGCAAAATTAGTTCCACACTTTCTTTTATTAGATTTTTAAGAATATATAAAGTAATGTTGTTAAGTGTGCATCCAAATTTTCTTAGTTACATTTTAATTATTCATTCAATACATGAGACTCCCATGATCGAGCTGTCCTGATTGCCTATAGGTGCGGTATAGGCGGTCGTGGGTTTGGTTTCCACCGGTGCCATGGGTATAATTTTGTTTTTTTGCTGTAGCCTCGTCTGTCAATCAAAAAAATGGCAAAAACTGTCGCAATCATTAAATGGGATAGAGGCAAATCGCACATTACGCAGCCCTATTATAATTGCGTAAGTGAATGCTCCCGTTTGAGCATTTTGCTACTTGAAATTAAAAAGATAATAATTATAGTATTCGATTTTTTTTTCCAAAGAAAAATATTATGAAATAAAGATCTGCTTCATTTAAGATATAAAATAAAATAATATCGAAATTTAATGATTTGCAATAGCTTTCTATGTATATATACATTTTTTAATGGGGCTGCATTAGGCTATTTATCTCTTTGCTGACAAAGTGCGATTTTCCGATATGGCATCCAGTCTTTTCATGTGCCATCGTTAAGGCGCGGATATAAATGGCACAGACGATTTTGAAATACAGTTTCAACCTAGGCTCTCTTCAATGCGAAACTGCACTTAGGATGTTTAATTTTGCTGAGGGCGTTCATAGCCAAAATAATACATAAGGGATCTTTTGCATGCAGCATAATCGTACAACAAGAACACTCATAATTTTTTGCATATCGAAAAACCACCGAACTGTTAACGCGAATCAGAACCCGGGACTACGGCACAGAAGGCCAACTCCTTACCACCATGCCACATATAGCTTTCTATTTAAAAGTGCAAAATAGTGCGATATTCGTAACAATACATTATTTTCTCGAAAATTTATCCTAAACCACAATTTTAATTTATCCATAGTGAACGAAATATCTTTCTTCCTGACTGCGCATGCGCGACGCAAAGGACGGTAATGTGTTTATGAGTCTATGTATGTTTGTTCCTATGTGGCGTTGTAGAGGCTAAACGCCTTGTCCAATTTTGATGTTTCCTACGTCAATCGATTTGTCTTAACCTTAGGAGTGTCACTAAAAACATGACAGTAATCAAAATTCTCCATATCAACAACAAGTCGCATATTGTCAGTTCGGGATCGTGTCGCACGCAGGTAGCGTGCGACAACTAAAAAGTATGGTAAAAAATGCAGGTAGCATTTCAACTGCCTGAATTTTTTGTTTACTAAGTCTACTCATTCGATTTTCATCTCCAACATGTTGCATTTGTTTTTGTCTTGATTCAGGAGACTGAGTTCCGCGACGCTTTTTCTTTAGTTTTGCGAGAAAAATTTGACTGACGACGTTTCCGAACTCGCGTCATTATGAGTTATACAGGCCGTTTTTTTAACTGTGGTTGTCATAAGTTTGTTCATTTTTGCTAAAGGTCAAGTATATGTAGCTTTAAGTCGACTTAAGTCCCTAGAGGGAGTAATAATCAGTAGTTTAGACTACCGCAAGTCACTTAATAATCCTCACAATATAAACTCTCTCAATAAAATGACAAGATTGCGAAATTTACCGTCTTATAATCATAATAACTAAGTCAATAAAAAATTAACTAAAAAGTGTGTAAAAAAAATTATTATTGCACAAAAATAAAGAAGCCGAAAAAAAACTAAAAAGAAAATTTTACTAGCCCAATAGTTTAGAATGTTCTTAAGTACTACTGAGTAATTACACCATTGAAATAGTTTTATAATCGATACACACATAGGACAATCATAAATTCAAAAGCAGAATAGAAAGAACAACAGACGGGGCCAATTTAAATTTTACGGGGTTCCTTGATTGGTCCAAAAAAAAAAAAAGGGCCCCGACGGTTGATCCTTCTATTCTGCTTTTGAATTTATGATTTATCCTACGTGTAAATCGATTATAAAACTATTTCAATGGTGTAGTTATTCAGTAGTTCTTAATAGCATTCTAAACTACTGGGCTTATATATTTTTCTTTTTAGTTTTTTTGGTTTTTGCGCAATCGGGTGTTTTGTTTTTATTTAGTAATTATTATTTTTTTATCTATTGATACGGTAAGGCCTTCTGCAATTTTCTAAGTCAGCTATCCGACTATACTTCCAGACGGTATAACTCCTGTGCGTTCAGAATCGTATATCCAATTTGTAGCTGTTCCCGATGCTTTTAGCCGCGGTCTAGGATCTAAAATGCGGTAAGCTAGAATCAAACCGAACGTTTGCGAAGACTTCCATCTCGTTAGGCGACGCCCCCAAATGTACTGCAATCATCGTATGTAAATGGAACAAGAGAAAAAGATTTGGGGGGAGACAAAGAATGAACTCGCTCACACTGCAATTACCGCCTCTTCTGCTGGCGCTCAATTCGTGACGTCAGCGCAAATAGTCCAAAACATTACAAAACCAACGGTGAACTAAAAAAAAAAAAAAAATCCATCAGAAATGGTAAATAAAACTTCGAATTTTGCTCAGTTCAATGCGAGGTATGGAAAATAGCAGGGGTATTAATGATTGTTTTGTTAAGTGACCGATACCGTTGTGTGATCGGCTTTTATTTATTCCGTTTTATGATGGAAGGTAAATAGGAGCTACTAATGGTTTTTCAATCGGAGGAAAATAAAGTTAAGTTATTTACACATATTCAAGAGGATTTTATTTCCTCTGCTCGGTAACTTCTCGAATGAGCATAAAAGTAGGCGTTCATTATTCATTACTTTTTTCTGTTGAACCTTGAGTATTTTTTACTAGAAAGTAATTCTTTTATCGTGAGCATCCACAATTTTTTTCCCCTCAAATAAAAAGGTTTCGGGAAAAAGGAGGAAAAGAAGAACTTACAAAATAGAATTTTGGTAAAATAAAATTGGTAAGAATTAGTCTGTTTTTGCAGAAATATAGTTCCTCAATTTCTCTCAACTTTCCAAGTTTACTGCTCTGTTTGATCGTATTGTGAAAATTTGAGAGTGAAGCAATACCTTTCTGCAACTGAAAGCTCGTTGTTTAATAAATTTTTAAAAAGGAATTATTTAAGACTAGTTCATTGTACGCATATTTTCAAGCTTTTGAAAGTTTACTGAATTTCTTATGAATCATTATCTGCTGATTCGTAAAACCAATTCCTACCAAACACCAGTTACGTGTATTGTAACTTTCAGTGATAACAATACTGTAAACATGTTTCCTCTTGGTTTATACATTAACCAAGTGAGAGTTTCACAATCTAATTGTATTTGCACTTAACTCACCTGCTCAAAGACGAACAAAAAATCTTAGAGATGTTTGAGGGGAGTTGGTACCTTAAAACCTTTAAAAAATACAATGTTTAGTTTTTATACATTAACAATATTAAAATCAAGAGTTTTCAAAAGACACCGAATTCATGTTTCTATGTAGATTAATAGCCTTTTAAATATTAAAGGGGTAGGAATGTATCAAAATGTACGTACAATTTTACCCTCAGAAACGAATTTCTCAAAACGTCAATTTTAAAAACTCATGTTCATTTTCCTAGAAAACTACTTTACATACTACTTTGAAGGTTTACCACATTTTAATTACGTGTTCATAATTATAATGAAATGAAAATTTTGCTTTAATATACTCACTTTTCCTGAACAGCTGTTTCATGGTCAAAAAGATTTTTTTTTTTTTCAAATTTAAAAAACGTCTATTGGTTTCAATTTAATAAACTATAAACTACACAGAATTGCCTTAAAATGTCACTTCAGTAGTCTCTTCGACACTTTTTGAGAGCACTGAAAAATGGTAAGTTTTTATCATAAAAACATTTTGAGAAAAAAAATATATATATAAAGTTTAGAAATTTAACATTACGTGTGCACAGGGTACCGACTCAATTATTTCAAGCAGAGTGGAGCATTATTCTTTGCTTTTTAGCATACTTTCCTCTAATAATTATTAAAAAAATATGAAAGCAAAAAAGTTAGATGAAGGCAAAATGCATCTTAAAAATATTATTGAAAACAAAGAAAAATAAAAATAATTTAATTATGGTTGGGAAAAAAATGGATAGTAGGGTTTTGAGATGAGGGATTCTGTGTTTTCTGATCTGTCTGTCCACCCCACCCCATCCCAGTAACTTTTGAAGGAATAGTCAGATTCAAAACATGCTTTTTTCTCCCGAAAGATCTTGGCAAAGAAAACTCATTCTCATATTTATTTTTTTTGATCCGAGCAACATTTCGTTTCATTTCAAACTGCTCAAAAAAATTAACATTAGTGGTTACGAAGAAATTTAAAGCAAGCAGGAACTCCGAACTAAAATGCGGATCTCCTTCAAACAAATTTTATTAAAGAGAACACTCGAAAAAGGCCTCGTACAAAAATAATTTTGCTTATATAGCTACTTTAAGGGCAGTTTTTCAATAAACAGCATGAGTTTAAGAAAACTGCGTAGACTGCTATGGCTCATTTTGTCTCATCAAAATCAGGCTCACCTTTCCCTAAATTTCAGGAACATCAGTATTCGATTCGCGTATATGGGTCAAAGTTGCCTGAAATTTTAACGATGCTAGAACATCAAGTGTGGCTGGAAATTCATTCGTCACCAGGATAATCTGGTGCATAAACGAGTTGCACTTGCCACGTGCACAACATTTCAATTCAGAGCACGTTCTTCGACGTGCCATCGAGTCCGTGATATAGCTGAAGACGACAACACGGAAACACCCCTCCGAACTGCCCCGTCCCGTCCTCTATATAAGCCAGATAGCGTGGCAGATGGCGGGAAACAAGCGCATCTAAACTCCGCGAAATTTGTCCGATGTGGTGGGGGTGGAAAAGTGTTCATCGGGGCGCACCGGCAGGAGAGAGGGGTGCATGGGGGTGGAGAAAGCAGAAGATTTCAGCAGTTGTACCACGGTAAATCACCAACCGTAACCATGGGCGAACTTAATGACAGGTTGAAGCGATATGGATCCCCTTCGCTTTCAGGGCCCTCGCAGATATAATGCAGGGGTTGCCCAAAACAATGGTTTCCAGGGGTATGGCGTGTGTGTGTACACTGATGAATATACTCAATGAAATATTCATTCGAAATAGACGGGCTTTGCCGGAGTCAAAAGCCGCTGAATATCCCCCAGTTTCATCCCTATCGAAGCCATCTGCCTCTGTCCGACTATAGCATTGTGAAGCATTATGTCGCCAGCCAACATCTCTGGCGTGTCGAAAAGCTATAAATCTGCAGCCACGCGGTGGAGTGTTTAAAAGCGTTTAGCTCCGGAAAGTGTTACCAATTAATCATTTTTTTCCTCTCTATCCGAATCGGTATTCATTGATAAGGGTTTAATGTGTTACTTGTTGGGCGATTTGTCGAGGTTGGAAAAAAGCCTGAGGTATTAAGAAGACGGATCTAGTTTCTGCTATTAGCGAGGTTTAATATGTAGTGGGAGACCAGTCCTATGTCTCATACTTGTTTCCGTTTATTCAGTTAATGTTTACGTATTAGACGGAGTTCAAGTTATATGTGAATGAGAACAAGTTTTAAAAACTATTGACATCCCAGAGACGCACGAGCATTTCAGCAGCTTAATTTATCGGTTTTAAATGCTGTGGCAAGTGACTCCTGAAAAACATAGGTATCCTTCACTTATTTTCTTTGAAATTAAGCCCTTAGCTGATTGTATCCATCTTGTTTGGTTGTGTAACTTAAATTTTCATCATCTGGTTTGTTTGATGCTATTATTAAGTTTTTAAATTAACTTCATAACATGAGACCGTACGGCGAATAAAATGAGCAAACAATGTGTGAAAAATATTAATATTTTGAAAATAATGTTCCAGCATCAGGCTATTTTCTTATTCAGTATCAACTCTCTACACAACAAGATCAAGAGCAGCAACATTGTACTAAATTACTCTTCAAAAAAAAAAAAAAGAAGGAAGGAAAAAAAAAAAGAAAAAGTGTTCAGATAAAAAAAAAAAAACGAATGCTAAAATGTTCTAAATAACAGCTTAAATAGCTTGATTCAAGTGTTTCTACGTTATATGTTTCAATCTAAATCCATTTTGAACTTTAAATTCTTTCATATTTTGTTGAACTTTACATTTTTTAATGTAATTTATCGTTAAATTTACATACATAACTTCAGCTAGATTTTATGATTTTCTAAGTTACTTTCCCCCACAATCTAACTTTCAAAAGAAATGAATCACATCTCGCACAATTTCAAAATATTTCTTCATTAAGTTCCATATTAAATGCTATGTCCTTTGATATAAAGTAGTAAAATTAAAGATAAAAATATAGTATTTTTTACATTAAAGATGTTGCATATTTGTATTTGGTTAATTTTTTTATTTAATTCCCCCCCCCCCCCCCCCCACATTTTTTACGAAACTAAATAAATATTTACAATAGCATACTGTTTTATTAAAAGCTTGTCTTGGCTCCCACATGAAATATGAAACCTATGTGAGGTTCCGATTGACCCTGCTTCTGCTCAATATATTGTGATTATTTATATTTATCAAGCCTTATCCAAACTCAAAACTAGTAAATAAAATGTCTAACTTTAAGTGAAAAAGTAAAATATTACGCAAATTGTCATTGCTTTGTGATTGCATCTCGTTCTCATAAAATAGACTGTGTTGGTGTCCTTTGAGAGACAACTGTGTTGATTGAAGAAGAGACCGTCTTTGACCTCTTTATGCAACAGGATCTCTTGGTTTCCGTCTGTGCTTCTAGACTAAGGGAATAAAAGCCAACATTTTGTTGAATCAAGCTCAGCCTACGAACACTCAAATGCCGTAAGAGGGTCCAAGCATGGTTTTATTTTTATCAACAATTTGTATGTTTTTTTTTTTGTAATGCCGATTATACCGATTTATAGAAAGGTTGTTCAGTGCAATCCTTCTTGTCTTTAGCTAATATAGTCTAGGCTTTAGGCCTAGAAGTTAAAGGTGGTTCTGTGCAGGAAAGTTCAGTCGGTCCGAATACTTCAAGCGTAACGTTAAAATATAAATTAAAATATTTTCTTTATTTTTTTTATCCGTTTCGAATTATTCCACCCTAAACTTTTTGGTAATCAATGAACCAGTATGCGAAAAATGTTAAAAGAAAACTATTTACCTTAAAAGTCGTGTTCTTATAGGCCTACCGGTTGATCACATGATGGTTGACCACGTCAGCAGTTAGTCATGGAACGTTTTCATATACGATCGGCTAACCTGTAACTCTCTTATAGAACACTCCTGGTTAGCGCCTAGTGAACCCGGGGCAACCGGTTAGTCTTTTCGAATGCAACCAGGAGTTCCTTTGGACTAGACCTGAAGAATTAAATTTTTAATTAAATGCCAGTGGGTGGAAGATTCTTTCAGTTAAGTAGCCACCTTTGTGTTGTCAGTAGCCGCTTTATCTAGGACTGCAATGTTATATATGTGCATACTTATAAAAAAATGAATAATGAGAGTTTAGGAATAAATATTTATTTAATCATCATCTTTTGTAAAAATATTTGAAATGTACGCAAGGTATTCTTATCAGTTGAAGATGTAGAGTAGGGGACACCGGGGCAGATATTCTACAGTGGCAAGTATTCCAACGCGCCATAGTTTAAGAGTTTCTAGCTAGGTAGCGACGCTTACCGGACAGTGTGAAACTACAGCACTGCGCACGCCTTCCACGTGATCCTCAGTTCATCAGCTGGCTTTGTCTTGATGAGACATCAACTTTTGTGGTTTTTCTTCTGGTGAGTAACTTTGCAAGCATTTACTTTTCATTAAAAAAAACATGTATGATACTGCTTTTGTTTCATTGTCGCGACCTAACTTTAAACTATATTTCATTACGGTTCTGATGGCGTGATTGCTTTGGCAAATATTTTTCATTTTCATAGTCAAATATTACAAAAAATACCAAATATGGCGTTGGGGCACGTATTCCAATTCAATACGGGGCACATTTTCTAATTGGAAAATCTCCAAGATTTTTTTTTAACCGTTTAACTTTATATTTTTAGCCAATACAGTTTATAATTACAGCATAAAACCGCAATTATAAATATTAAAAATTAAATTTTGGATAACTACTTAAATGATCTTATTTTTTTTTTAAATGGTATCAAGTCATATCTGAAACTGAATTTTCACTCTCCAATGTGATATATCAGATGTACTGAAAATGGTGCACAATTACTGTAAGAAGTCAGACCGAGGGAACTACACGCAAGCGCAGAAATAAATGCAGCGCTTGCAGCAATAAGAAATGGATGTAGTGTTAGGAAAGCTTCTATAGAATTTAATATAAATACGAGGACATTAATAACTACCGCCAGAAGTTCATTAATGTTCAGTTGGCTCCAACTGAAGTACCTTAAGTCGAAGTGCCTCAGGCCGAAGTTCCACAAGTCGAAGTGCCTCAAACCGAATTACCACAAGCCGAAGTGCCTCAAGCTGATGGCCCTAAAGTCGGAATGCCACAGGCCGAAATACCTCAAGCCGAAGTTTCTACAACCCAAATGCCACATATGTTGATGTACCGTCAGCACGAGTTCCTGCAGTTGAAATGGCTTCAACTGAAGACTTGTCCCCTATACCAGATTTACGATTCGGATTCGCCGAAATATGGAGTGTAAGTAGACTTCTTACAATAAACCTTCAATAATTTATTAGATATAGTAGACAATCTCCTTTGCGACAATCTCTTTTTACTGTACGTTTATAGGTCTAAGCCAAAATAAAAGTCGGTCCAGTGTATTCGTTGCAAGAAATGGGCTCACCTAGCTTGCGTCAAAAAAGAAGACTCTTCGTTTTTTGTTTGCATTAACTGTCACAGTAATGTGGAAGATGACTCTGACTAACTTTGATTATTGTTATAATACATTTTAATGTAATAAATTATTAAGAATGTACCCATTGTACTTACCAATGAATTATAATATAAATTTTACGTTACACTCTATGTTTATTTTACCTTTATTATAGACCATTTAAACTAATTGGAAAACTTGCTCCGACCCAATTTTATATGTTAGAAAACGTGCCCCGGCTAAGGGGTTGGTTTTCCAACGTGACTTGGTAACAAATATATATTTATTTCTTTAAAGTTTTTTAAATTTTTTATGTTTTAGTAATGTTAATACTTCGCCTAAAATACAAGAATTCAAGGCGTAATCAAAACTTAACAAAATGTTTAAATAAAAAATTTAAAAAGAAAATAAAACAAAAAAGTTGGAAAACCTGCCCTGGTCTCCCCTACCATATGAGTACTTGGAATGGGTCATCACAAGCTAAGTTCGACGAAATAAAAAATGACTTGTTTAAAGTAAATGAATGAAATAATAATTATATGTGGCCTGTAGTATTTTTTAAAAAGTAGCGAGTAGAGTATTTTATTTAGTCGCCGAAGTAAGATCTTTAGTCGCTAGGTGGGGCGTGATTATTTTCATGTCTACGTCAGACGAATTAATACTGCGTTGCAAAATAAGCCTCCAATTCTTAGTCAAAGAGATATTGTCAAGCTTGCAACTAGAATCTAATCATCACGTATGGTAAAGAACCGTTCACTCTGATCTAAAAGGTCTGCCTCTCTTCACGTTTACACAAAAATGTCTTTATGAATTTTAAAAAATCACTTTACGGAGAGCGTATCAGAGTCGTTCCCAAAAGAGCAATAATGTATTCAACGACGCACTTGACGACAGACCAGTGCTATTGTCCCAAAAGCTGCCTTTATCGTCGAGGGATGGGGGATACTTGGCTTTCCACTGGGCACAGATGGGGCTCGTTTAATAGCTGCTAATGCACAATAAAATCCATAAAAACCGATTCCTCCCTTCCTGCTTTTCAGACGTGATCAACACGAAAAGGTGATAGAACTTTTTTTTTCGTACTTTTTGCTCATTCTGGCTGCGTGGTAAAAAAGGAATAAAGTATTACGATTGCAACTGAGGCAAGTGACTAAGATATTTTTTGACTAATTGTGCTACTCAATGCATAAATCTCAAAATTAAGGTTTATTATTGTTTTGGTAGTTTGTTTTAATAATCGACTCCAGTTAATATACAATACCAATATTGAATTTTATTTCAATAATTTGCTGGGAAAATTGACTATCCACCCTTCCTTGTAATAATCTCAATTCGCAAATACATGGTATCTTAACAGTATATTTTACATAAATATCTTCGTACTTTCAACTAATCAAAAACCTAACACTCATCTTTAATTAATTTAATAATATATATTTAGCTAGATCAACAGAAAGGAATTCATAGAGATGACTCCAACCTCAGTTGGTCTACACTTCCACTATCATGCAGCACAGAAGAATCAAGGTATCTAATTAATGGTATCCCCTTTCTTACAAAAAAATTTATGTTAATGAATGCAAATAATTTCTCAATGGCATCGTTTTCCCAATCGTGATTTCCTTGAAGGATGTTTTAGCGGCATTGATTCTGCTAAGGGTTACGTTTTTGCAATTCTTATTGTTTCAAGGGATTTTTTTTCCTTTTTTGCCGTCGCGACTTTTTTACAAATTCGTTTTTGTGATCATGATTTTTTGAAATTTTGTTTTTGCGATCATGCATTTGTTAAAAATCTAATCTGAGGCCTTACTAAAGCACTTTTGAGCACTCTTTGGAAACTTTTTGACATTTCTAGATCCTTCTGAGGATAAGCTCACATTAAAAATCACACCTATTTGTTCTAAAGCAGACATTGGCATTGTATACTTTTCAGCCATTGCGTAAGGAAATTTTGAAACAACTTTAATGCATGCATGAAATAGAGAGCTGAATTAAGCATGTGAAAACTTTTAAATACACATACATAATTTCCGTTATCAGTATTCATTTAATTCTGCTAAAAACAAAAGGAAAGCAAACATACTTTAAAATATTTATAATAATGAAAAATAAATTCGTAAATTAGTTGAACTAAAGGGGAAAATAATCAAAAAATTGAAAAGAAAAAAAAAGATTTAGAGCCCTAAGAGAATTATTTTCAAAAGCGACAAAACATTTATAAGAGCTAAAGGTGGTTTAAGTTGTTTGAAAAGAAGTTTTATAGCGATGAAAAATAAGAAGCGTGTCTGAAGAAATGCTCTCCTGAAACAAGCTTAGTACATTTGAAACTATAAAAGAATAATAGCTTGAGAGAAAGTTTTTTGTGCACCAAGTTTTGTGTGATCGAGAAAGAATGCAATTTGAATGCAGGGAAGTTTAGTTTTTTAGAAGAAAAATTTAAAAAAAGGAAAATAATAATAATAAATGAAAAAGATAGGAAGAAGGATAGAAAAGTGTTAATATAAATTATAACAAAAATTAATTAATGTATTAAATATAAACTAACTTTGTGCTGAGAAGAAAATGCATTAAACTTCTAGAAACTTTGCAATAACGCAAAGAAATTAAGCAAATGGGGGGGGGGGGGGAATCGTCTAATAGTGAAAAAGACAGCTGAAGAAAGTTTAAACAATGCAGAAAAAAAACTGCATTTGAAGGAAAAATTTTCCGCATTGAAAGAAAAGTTTGTTACTGAAAAAAGAATTTGCTTAAAGAACGTTTTTCAAAAGAAATGCTGATAAATGTTTTTTTTTTTAAAGATGACTTTTTAAAAGTGCAAGAAATGTTAAAGTTCAACAGAAGTTTTATTCAGTTGAAAAGAAAATTTAACATGGTGACAAAAAAAGTTTTTTCTTTGAAAAGCAAAACAGGTTTATGGAAATTCGAAAGAAGTTTTAAACAGCAAAAGAAACTTTAGCAAAAGAATTTCATAATTGAAAAAAAATCAAGTTACAACTTTGGAAGAAAATTTAGTATCTGTAGAGAAAAAGGAAGTAAAGCTGACAATTTTTTTTTGTAAAAAACAAAGGGAAATGCGATTAGAAATTTCTGTAGCTACGAAGAAAATTATAATTATTTCTGAAAAAAAATCGGACAAAATTGAAAATTTGAAAAGATTTACTAATTCTGAAAACTGCTAAAAAAATCGAAGATATAAATTTCAATATGGTAATGAAAATAAAGCTCAGTAAAGTGTTACTTTTTTTAACGCATTTCAGAAAGGTTTTGCCACCTAAAGTTTTCAATTAAGAAGTTTTGTAAATAAAACTACAATGCCCATATTTTAACGATTTATCACTGGTTAAAACTTTCCAAATCAAATATCAGCAACGAAGTGTTATTTGCTGCAAGTTTTTATTCTCTGAAAAATGTTGTAAATGTGGCGATTTCGATAACGGTTTATCCGAACTCTCTTACAAGAAATAAAAAAGGTTTTTTTTTTCGAAAACATTTAGGAAACAGTTAAAGTATATTACGAATATCGTTTGGATACCATGAATCGAACTTCAATAATTGAAGCGCATAACTGCAAAAGTAGACATTTCCAAAAAGATAAAAAACAGGAAAATTCACAAATTTGTAACTGAAAAAAGATACTAGTTAAAAATAACTATTCCTATTTTGTTTAAGCCATGTAAGAGACCATTTGAAACTCACTGATTGTCTCAAATAGTTGGCCTACCTACGCATTGCACTGAAAAAAAAAATCACATTTGAACAAATGTTGGAATTGGTAATACCTACTTTTGCAGCTACACGATTCAAATTAGGGAATATATTAACTCCGCTACATTTTTTCCACTATGAGGCCTACTTTATATTCCAAATACATTAAAGATGTTTCGGCAACCCATTAAAGTTTAAATATAATTTTGGCTTTAGTTTGAAAGATTTCACTCCGCATTAAATGCCCCTCAATAGGTGACAGCTAGCCTTTTATTCGAACCCCCCAGTTATGTGTCAAAGATCAATGTATGCGGTGATGCGGGGTTTAAAGCATCAAGAGGGGCAAAAAAGTCCAAAATAAAGGACACAAAGCGCTCATCGATTTGAGCAAATTCACGACAAAGCGGGGAACATGAGGATACAAAAGACGCTGCATATTTTAAAGCTCTTTTAAAGATTTCATGCCTTTTAGCCAACTAACATATGTTACATTCGTTCCAGATTTTTCTTTCTACCAAAAAATTTCATCAAAATAAAAATTGTACCACAATGGAAGGAAGATATTTTAGAAATGGATACTTCGGCAGAATGTTAATTTCTTGTGAAAAAATCAATAAAAGTGTCTTGATATTCAAAGACAAAATATTTAAAAAATAGTCCTCTTCGAATTACTGCTTTTAAGAGTGAGAAATTTAAAACTTAACTACCAACTTTTGAACTCTTGGAAAACAGATGTATTACGTCTGTGATAAACCTTGCAAAACACTAAAATTTGAAATGTATAACTCAAGCCAATTTATAAGAAGTCCGTTTATTAAATTCCGGTTAAGCTAAACAAAGAAAAAAAAAACAACCTCTGCAGTTTTTTTATGTTATACTTAGTTTTATTACTTCCTTTTACATACTGAAGAAAGTATTGTATTAGCGAAAACATTTTCACTAAAATTTCGGCCTAAATTTTCATTCTGCTCATCCCCGAATGAATGTTGAGTTGTTTTTTCGGCCCGACTGCACGTTCATATGTACCTAAGAACGTATGGACGCCCGAAATATTCATTTTGACGATCCCCAAGTTAGTTACTACGAGTTTTCTCGTGACGTCTGTATGTACGTATGTATGTGCGTATATATTTCGCATAACTCAAAAACGGTATGACGTAGGATTCTGAAACTCTACAAGTAGACTCTAAGTGGGGTCTAGTTACGCTCCCTTTTGGTTGCATTTGGATGCTCTAAAAGGGGACTTTACACCCTTTGGTGGAAAACCAATGTTGATTTTAATGCGAATTCAAGCAATGTTACAGTTTGGCGAACATTTGGCAATATATCGCCAAGCTTTTGGCCACCAAGCTGTAACGTGAAATTGGCGAGAAAAGTTACTTTTCAAATTTAGTTTTAATTTGGCGCTCTTTGGAGAGTTATCTATTGAATCCAGTTGTTGGAAAAAACTACATTTTTTTTGGAGCGAACTACAACTACCATTTTTTAAATGTAGCAACTACAAACTACTTTTGAAATGTAGTCACTACTTCACTATTTTTCAAAATATAAGTAAATAAAGAGCATACACACTAATGTGTCCCGCAAAAAAACGTAAGTCGATTTTTCAAGTCGCATTTTTCTTATATACTGTTATACTATTTCTTATATACTTTCTGACTTGCGTCTTAAAATATAAATCAGCACTTGTATGCCAGGCCAAATCGAAAAGAAAACTTTTTTTGGAATCTTGAAATTTCTGTTGATAAAACGTTGCTCCCCTGCACCCCACACCCCACATGTTCCAATAAAGTTTTATTCAAAATAAAAAAATATTTAAATATCACACACGTGGCCTAAAATTTTAAACTTTCTTCAAAAATTTGATTTTTTTTCGATTTATCTTTTGAAAAAATACATACAAATTTAAATTTAAAAAACAAGTTCAAAAACTATTAGCGAACACATTTTTAAATTAACATTTGCAAACGAATATTGAAAAAATAATATATTTAAAATGAAACATTTAACTTAACCTTGAAAAATTCCATATTTTTAAGCATTATGTTGGGAGAATAAAATATTGCAGGAGAGCAAAAATTTCTATTTAACGTTAATCACCTACTTTACTGTTTATATTTTTCAGCTTGATAATTTCATAAAATTTATTTTACGTTTTTGAAAAAAGAAAATTTTTTTTGAAGGAAATTATTAATTTTAGGCCAAGTGCGGGACACCTAAATGTTTTTTTTTTTTTTTTAATTTGAATAAGCGTTTTTGCGGTGCATGTGTGGTATAGAGGCAACGTTTTATCAACAGAAATTTCGGGTTTCTAAAAAAAGTTTTTATTTGCTTGTTTGGCTTAGCTACAAAAACCGGTTCATAGTCTTGCACTGGTTGCCGTTATTCAAATTTTTGAAACATTTTTTTACAATTGTTTTGATGTAAAAGGAAAAGTATAAGAGGGTGTGCGAAGTGAAAAATCGACTTTCGATGTTTTGGGACACCCTAATACACGCACACAACGTAGGAGGATTGTATGAAAAAAGGTTTAGATTGATAAATTAGCTCATCTGAACATAGAATACTACTATCTATTATTTCTTTTTCAAAAATGACCGTTATCACACTCTAATATAATACTGTAATTCTCGTATTTATTGTAAGCCGGCCATGGCAGATCAATATTATCTTCTTCTATAACTAAAATTTATAGTAGCTTCTTTATTTGGTGAATACAGTAAAAGCGCTTATTTTCACGAGACTAATTTTCGCTAGTTTCGCGTGCCCGTCGTAATCACGAAATTTTAAGTCTCACAAAATATTTTTGTTTTTCAACTTCCGATTTTCATATATAAAATTCACGAAATTATTTACTTGCGAAATCACCGATGTCTTCAACTTCGCGAAAATAAGTGCTTTTATAGTATTGGAACATGAATCTCTTTGAAATCTAAAACGTTCATCCGCAGCACATTCTCGGCAGGCAGAAAAAACAAAGGAGTTAATAAATTGGCGGTAATTCATTTTCTTTTCTTTTTAGATCAAGCTCTATTCAATACAAATATTGGCGAAATATAAAAATTACAATGCAAACGAACTAACGACTTCAAATAAATAGAACGTATGGCGTCAAAATGATGTGCCTGAGGTCAGCTCGTATTTTTATGAATCTTATTTCTCATAGAATCCGCTGATGCACTAGTGTAAAATTTGCACCAGTCAAATTCGTTTAAACCTTGATTTTTTTTAAGTTTATTTAAAAGTAGTTTCCAGAAATCACTACAAACTACGATTTTTTTTGTATCAAACTACTTACTACACTACATTTTTTAAAAAGTAGTGCTTTAGTAGTACAAACTACTAAATAATTTAGCTACTACAGTAACGTCGCTACTTGTAGTGCGCTACTTCCAACCACTGATTGAATCACGTTAAAATATCGATATTGAAAACTTAATCTCTGTAAAACCTCTTTTTTTGCATCTGTTCGCGACTAACTATCGTTGGGGTAAATCTAACCTGGCAGCAGATCAATGCTGTGATTAAGATCTGTGTTGCATTCCCAAAGATGCCAAGTTAGCATTGCCTTAACTATAGTTAATATTTAAAATGTTTTTACATTCTTTAAGGTGAGTGACGCGCCCAAAAGAGGAGAGGTTATGGTGTAGGTGTGTTTCCGAAATGTTGATTAAAAATCATTAAATTGTCAATTGTTGTTAAATTTAACATTAGATTATGGCGCTTAAATCTAATTCCTAAATATTAAAACCCATAAACATAATTTAAATACTTTATATCTATATTAATTAATATCTGCTTTGCAGTTAAGGCTAATGAGCAATAGCTTAATCCTTTCAGTTGGCCACTTTAAAAATAATTATTGTACTTTAATTAATGAAATTATTTGATTCTCTAGGGGCCTCCGCCCTCTGCTCGCTTTATCGTCCAATTTTCCGATGATTGATACGTTTAGTATACTTTGCTAACTACTTTTTAATAGTAAAGAAGGAGAAGTTTGCTTGACAATCCATGCTGTGAGGAATGAGGATCATCATTCCAGTGGTAGAAGCCAATTCAGTTCCAGCTAACAAAAAAAGAAAAAAGAAAAAAAATAACTTGCAATTTTTTTTTCGTAAATGTTTTTATGAGTTAAGTTTTTCAAAAAATATAAAAAAATAGTGTTGACTATTGTTAAAATTCAGAGAAAATCTCGTCATAAGTGTAACATCTTCACCAAAAATAAAAATTATACAGAGTGCTTATGAACCCTTGGACAAAACTTTAAGGGGTGATATACACATCAGGATTAACAATATAATGTCGAAAATGAGGGTCCCAAACGTCTTCTGAAGGAGATAGGCGCCATTAAAATTTAGTGTCCAAAATTTCAAATGATCATAAAAAACGGAAAAATCGTTTGCGGTTTTCGCCAAAATTATTCTTTTTATTAGTATTCTCTTTAAAATTTTTTTTTTGATGATGTAGTTTAAAAAATGCCGATAGAGGGCACTTTAGACATTAGAGTAACGAACAACTATTTTTTACCGCTATTTTTGAATCTCATTAAATGTTTTCTAATGCTTGGACGTAAATTTTTAACTCAAAATCAGGAGTGATTAAGTCGCGCAAATGGGTTGAAATACACTTTGTCACAGTTACTTTTGTTTCGAGGTTTCGCTCGATTTCACACACACACACACACACACACACACAGAGATACAGGCACTACTTTCGTCACTAAAACTTTCAATAAAAACTGAACAAAGCGTCCCACAGTTTTTTTTTTTTTTTTGAAACCATTGGAAAGAGCGACTTTTTTTTTTTTTTACCCCAGATCTATTTCGACCTATGGTCGAAGATCCATCCAACCTTCTATCTCAATTAGAAAAAAAATTTACAAGCAATTTATCCTGAAGTTAGAAAATCTATTCTCCTTTCAAGTTATTAAGATTCATTTTTTTAAAGCTCGAAAAAGTGAATGGGGGCCTGATAGGAGACACCTTCAATATTCCTGAAACTTTCAGGATATTTTACTAGCATTATGATAAGAAAAAGTGAAGCTTCTTTCCTCTCTAATTTGACTTGTTGGCCCTCGAGTGGAGATCAAAGTTTAGGGTCGTGGGAAAAAAAGAGCTAAATATATGATCGTTTTGCTTCAAAAGCAATGAGTGAACCGAGCCAAGTGTTTTGAATAACGACACTACTTGATACTGGGTATATTCTAGTATAATTATTTTGGTGACCCACTCATGACTTTTAAGGCAAAGGTCAATTGAAAATGCAATTTTTAAACTTTTTTTGCCTTGTTTGGGCCCGGATATCTGCTAAAGCCTTGAGTAACCCTCGAAAATAAGTATATGATTAACTACTCACCGCAGTATAGTACTGAGAAAAATATAAAATAGCTTTCGTTTCTCTTGGCTTTAGTAGTTACATGGTCCCAAAGTCGATGATTTTTAAAAAATTGCCAAGTTTAGAGGTTAATAACTTTGATCGTGACGGGTCAACAACTTTGGAACACAGCTGTAGTTATACTCCGAGTGGTGTAGTTTAAGGTCCAGGTTAGAAACCCATGACAACTAATCAACTTTTTTAATTACGTGGTCTCAAAGTTGATAATTTGAAACAACAAGAATCAAAGTTTTAGGTAAATTACTCTATAACGTCTGAGTCAATAACTTTGAGTAAGAGCTGTAATTATGCTCTTCGTAGCGTACGTAGTTTTAGACTCATGTCAGAAAACCACGAGATCTAATCATCTTACTTAATTAAACGGTCTCAAAAATGATGATTTCTTTACAAAAGAGCGGTTTTCCACAAGTTTATATGCGTGCTACTCAAAATCTTATGAGCTCAAACTCGCATAAATACTAGAACGAATCAACAGCCAAATGTACTTTAAGCTTCCGAAATTTCATGCTTCCAGTCTGATAAAATTTTCCGTAATCTTGACCACAACACGGCAGTTCTTCTCACAAAGCTGCTCCGCCATTTTGGTGATCCTAGATCCTCAGGATTCGCATCTCGGAAGCTGAAAATTTGCATAGGTTAGTTTCAAAGACATCTCTAAACCTCTATAAAATTTCATCCCATTCGGGGATGATCGAGCAGGGATAGTTTGAAAAATTTAGATCAGTTGACGTGGAATCGCTCTGATATAACATTGTGACAATTCACATGCATCTTTGGTTATTTTTAACTTTATAATGATCATAAATCAATGCTATATTTTAGGAAGAGGATTGCAATTGGGTAGGAAAATTAGTTCATAATAACGATTGAATTTGCATATACACTACTTAGTAAGTAAAATTTTATAAATAAACAAATTTATTAAATTTGGCTCAAAAGTAAAAACATAAATACAAAGTCAAAAAAGAAAAAAAAAAAAACACTGGTTTGTGAGACAATAAAAAAGATGCGAGTGAATGGTGGATAATGTTTATATCAGAGAGATTTCAAGTGAACTGACCTGATTTTTCAAACTGTCCCCGCTCGATCATCCCCAATGGGCTGAAATTTTATAGAGGCGTATAGATGTCTTTGAAACTAACCTGATGCTAATTTTAAGCTTCCGAGATTCGAATCCTGAGGATCTAGGATTTCCAGGCTATAGAGCTCCAAAATGGCGGATCAGCTTTGTGAGAGGAATTGCCATGTTGTGGTCAAGGTTACAGAAAACTTTATTACACTGGAAGCATGAAATTTTGGGAGCTTAAAGTACATTTTACAGTTGATTCGTTTCAGTATTTATGTGAGTTTATGCTCGTAAGATTTTGAGTAGCACGCATATAAACTCGTGAAAAAACGCTCTTTTATACTAAAATCATCATTTTTGAGACCGTTTAATTAAGTAAGATGATTAGATCTCATGGTATTCTGACATGAGTCTAGACCTACACCACGTACAGCATAATTACTGCTCTTGCTCAAAGTTAATGACTAAGGCGTTATAGAGTAATTGACCTAAAACTTTGATTCTTGTTGTTTAAATTGTCAACTTTGAGACCGCGTAGTTAAAAAAGTTGATTAGTTGCCATGGGTTTCTAACCTGGACCTTAAACTACACCACCTGGACTATAACTACAACTGTGTCCCAAAGTTGTTGACACGTCGCGATCAAAGTTATTGACCTTTAAACTTGACCATTTTAAAAAAATCATCAACTTTTAGACCGTGTAACTACTAAAACCAAGAGAAACGAATGTTATTTTATGTATTTTTTAATACTTTACTGTGGTGAGTAGTTAATAATATACTTATTTCCGATGGTTACCCACGGCTTTAGCAGATATCTGGGCCCAAACAAGGTAAAAAAAGTTCTAAAAATTGCATTTTCAATTGACCTTTGCCTTCAAAGCCATGAGTGAGCCACCAAAATAATTATACTAGAATATACCTAGTATCAAGTAGCATCCTTATTTAAAAGAATTGGCTTGGTTCACTCATTGCTTTTAAAGCAAAGTAATCATATATTTAGCTTTTTTTTCCATGACCTTAAACTTTGACCTCTACTCAAGGACAAACAAATCAGTTTTTTTAAAAAAGAAAGTTAACTTTTTCTTATCAAAGTACCACTACCACATCCAGAAATTTTTACGATAATTGTAGACATCAACTATCAAAAGTGTGTAGCTTTAAAAAAATGACTCTTGAAGTTTTATTTTGTGTTGTCATGGTTACGTCTTTAACTTCTTCATTTGTTCCATCAATCTCATTTTAATTTCTTAAAATATTTCAATATCTGTCGTCATTATTCGGAAAGGAAATTTTGCATGATGTTTTTTTCTTTTATTTAAATGTAATTGTTGAACATACTCCCGTCACTGAACACCACTTTTATTTTCAAAGCAGGCCGTGCAAAGCCAGGCGGCGCAGTTAGTTTGTAATATTTATTACTCAATCGAATCACTCATAACAATACAGCAGGGTCAAATTTAGCTTCACGCCGCCCCTATGCAGATTTTAAACCTGCCGTCCGCCTCCACTTAAGTGATATATCCAAGGTCAATTTAAATAATGAAAAGCACTTATTTCACGAGGTTTTAATTTTCACAAGCCCGTCGTAGAGAAAAAATGCCTGAAAAAAAATTTTGAAAAAAAAAAAAAAAAAAAAAAAGAACCGATTTCAAAATTGCTCTAAAAAGTGAAAAATAATTTTATTCTTTAAACAACATCGATAATGCTTTTAAACATAATTTTTGAAGTTGGCGCAAAAACAAAACGTAAAATCCAGTGTAATCATGCTTCGTTCATATTTTTTTTCAGAAAAGCATCCAAAGTTACGAACGAAACATTTATATCGTTATTCAAATATGCTGTCATCAATGCATAATGCATGTGATAGTGAAGAAACTGGGCCTGGTTAAATTTATAGTTGTATTTGAGTTATGACTGTGAATAATTTTATCTATCGTTTTTGCGCAAACTTCAAAAATTATGTTTAAAAGCATTATCGATGGTGTTTAAAGAATAAAATTATTTTTCACTTTTTAGAGCAATTTTGAAGTCGGTTCTATTTTTTTTTCCAAAATTTTTTTATTTCATTCTTTTTAGTGTAAATGTAGGTATTTCAGAAATAGTAAGAAGTTACCATCACGAAACATCACATTTTTTTCTTAAAAATGCTCCATACTAAAAAAAAAACTATAGACACGCGTTAAATTTTAAGCGATTGGCACTAAAAACTTATCCTTGTTCCTCTATGGAAATCATGCGTAGTTAATTTAATTATAACCGTTTAAGTATTGCGTTTTTCCTAACTAATTTACATTCCGCAGCATCTAAGTTGCTCATGATGCAATCCTGTATTTTCTTACTTAGCCCCGATCATCTGTTATCGGCATAGATGATAACAATAAAAATACTACAGAGTAGTTGAGTCAAACCTAATGGTAGCATTGTGAAGGCTATGCAGATCCTAATCACTGCATCACCTCGCTTCCAGGTTAGGTTTACCCCTACTATGGAGCAATAGCACTGAAGAAAGGAAGATTTTGATAATTCACATAGGGTTACTATGAATCAGCAGGGTTACTAAAATAAAATTATTTACGCCAAAAATGAGACGACAGCGCCAGATTCCCCATTATCGAAATATTCCTTGAAGAAATTTGATGCTTGCTTCAGAGAAGCCTTCATTCAAAATTATCATTACAATTACTATCAATGTTACTGTTATATGGCACCAAACTTTTATAACAATGAGTTTCATATTGTCGCGTAGATGAAGATAGCGAAGACAACGTGAAAGCCAAATGAAGCGAATACTCGTTAGTCTCAACTCGAGATCTTTATTCAGAACCACGAATGAACGTTACATCTCCTTATATACAACTTTGAGAAAGTGCTGGAACTTTCCAGTCTTGGAAAGATACAGAAATTAATAGAACATTCGAGAAAATACGGGATACAGTAGAAAACGAAATTTTAGTAAAATTCACTCTAGTCGGGATTTGAACCCGGGTCGCTCGTGTTGGAGGCGAGAATTCTACCACTGAGCCACCGTTATCCACGGATGAAAAGTGCGAACTTCTCTACAATATCATTTTAATCATTTAATAGGGAAATTGCATAAAATTTACTGTTTTTTTGCCCATAACTTTTTTTCTAAAGAACAAATATGGCCAAACAAAGTAATGGGACCTAAGTTGAGCCATCCCCTATCCATTAAAAAAAGAATCATCAAAATCGGTTCACTAGGTGAGAAGCTATGAGTGGACAAACAAAAAAAAAAAAAAAACATACATACGGTATGAACTGATAACCGCCTCCTTTTTGAAGTCGGTTAAAAAGTTTGTGATTGCGAATTTTAATAGCAATCACAATACTTGCAATATTCAAAAGGAAAAACATAAGGTGCATGCAAAACATGACTATAAGAAGTATAAAGAGGACACATATATATTTTCAGGAAAATAAAGCTATCGGTGATTTCGCGTTTTAAATATTTTGTGAATTTACTATTAACAGAATCAAAATTTGTTTATAATATACTAGCATTCCCGTACCCGGCATTGCTCGGGTAATGGAATTAGCAGGGGTTAACAGTGCTTGGTGCACCTAGTTTCGAAAATCCCCTATAATAATTACTTATTACCTATAACTTTTTCTAATTTGGGGAGGATCCCGGGGACCCTGGACTCCTTATATATATATATATGCCCTTGTCCTTAACCGATCTTTAACTGTTATTAACGATCTTTTTAAAGTATTTATTATCTTTGCAAACACAGGTCATCCACATTTTATTGTTATACCTATGTTTAAGCTAGAACTTCTTTGTATACAACATTTTTAGTTTTTTTTCTGGTGCTAAAATTATTAAACTGCTTGATGAACTGGCTTTGGAGCAAGCTACATAACATTGGTCGTGTGAAAAAAAAGTCTTCTCTTAAATCGATCTCTGCTACTTTTAATGTCCGCCCTTGTGACTTATTAATGGTTATTACAAAGCAAACTTTAACAGGAAACTGCACTCTTCTAAATTCAAAAGGATAGTCCGCCTGTGATGATGTTCTTAAAAACTTCGTTTCTAGTTTTGAAAAAATAAAAGTAACAGACAAAAACATTATGATTTGACTTGAGAAAAGCTTCGAAGAATCACGTGAGAAACAAAAACAATATCAAATTTATATTTCGCTATCGACCAAAAGTTGAGATGAAGTACTGAATAATGATTTGAATGGAGGAAAGCCTTCGAAAATAAGGGATTTGAATTTCAATGACAGGTTTTTAATTTCGCAGAAATTAAGGGGTTTTAATTCGGAACTCCAGCGCTCGAATACGCTACCTTGCGGTGATTTATAAAACTGCGAATGCAACTAAAACATTGCCACGTTGCGCTCCACGTGTATCTGTTGACGTAAACGCGGTCAGTTTGTTCTGAGTAACGCATTCAACATGTCTAAGAACGCCTTCAACAACAGAAATTAATTCGTCCCTTAGTAGTATTCTCGAGCTTCTCAAAATAATGTTAGTTTTCCTAATTTCTTTCAAAAAAGTATTAAATGGTGGAAGCGTAAACAAGAAAACTCTGGATTAACAAAAATGGATAACGTTATACCAGGTAAAAATTTTTATTGTTTTGTATGAATTTGTAAGAATATGAGTTTTTTTTTAATCTTAAATTAATTTAACTAATCATATTTTACAGCAGCATTTAGTTGGAATGGACAGTATGCAAAATATTTTCTTGAATTTATTATCGTAGAACAAAATGAAAAATGTTTAACCGAGAAAGAATTTACTTTATTCCTTTTATTCTCAGCTGAAAGGTTTCGCCAAATTTGTTTAGGGTTATAGTTTTGGAATTGTGCGAGCAAAGTAGCCTTGGCGAGATTTCGCGTTTTTAGTTAAACCATTTTCAATTTTTATCATGAGTGGAATAAAATGATAGTAAGATTACAGAATTCAATAAGTAAAAAGAAATAATGGTCAATCAACTGAAAAGAAAACTACCACCATATATAAACTGTGAGTACACATTTTATTTATTTTGTTCTGAGTGAATTTGAATAAATATCAGTTTTTCAATTCGATGAAAAAAAAAAAAAACGAACTTAACAACATTGACTGGACACTTTTCCTTAACCTAATTCCACATAAATGATTTAAATATCCTTTGTTACTAAAGTGTCCTACTGAAATAGACAGTATGCAAATAAATTTTCTTGAAAATATTTATCGCAGAACATATTGAAAAATCCAGAAAGAACGTTAAGAATTTGAACAATAAAAAATAAAAGTTCGCCAAAAATCTGTTTATAGGCGGGTTATGATTTTAAAATTGTGTGAAAGAATAATGTATCTTGACAAGATTTCGCATATCAGGTAAATCATTTCCATGACGAATGAATTAAATGCATGATTTCTTTAGATATCCAATCATATAGTCATAGAAATAAATTATCTAGTGTTAAACGTTACTCTTGACAGTCTGCCACATATGTGCACTATGTGACAAAAATGTCAACAAATGCCGGAAATGTCACGAAACTGAACTTAATATGTACTAATGTATAGAAAAAACGGTACAAAATGAAAATGCCGTTCGAAGCGAACCAAAAATTTATGAATTCCGAATTCAACATCGTGAAAATGGCTGCTTCAGAACAACTTACTGTGTGTTCTGCATTAATTGTTTACTTTCGTAATACTTTTTGGTTTCTAATCTCTTTCTATATGGGTCAGAATAACCAAAAGACTTTGAAAAATCTTTTCAAATGAATAAAGCGAAAAAATCATACATAACAACAAAAATCACAACACTTTTAGCATTTTCTTCGTTACCACATGCGTTTGTTTTAGTTTTTAATTCCGCCATTAGACAGTGACTGCAGTGCCCCCTATAGTTCGTTGGAGTTGCGAATTAATTTCTCCCGAACTTATTGAGATTTCAAAAAATCCTTTCTTAGTGGTTACTTTTGTAATCATGCGGATATGCCTGCCAAATTTCAAGTCTGAAGCTTCAGCAGTTTCAGCTGTGCGTTGATATATATATATATATATATATATATATATATATATATATATATATATATATATATATATATATATATATATATATATATATATATATATATATATATATATATATATATAAAAACCTGTCATTGAAATTCAAATCCCTTATTTTCGAAGGCTTTCCTCCATTCAAATCATTATTCAGTACTTCATCTCAACTTTTGGTCGATAGCGAAATATAAATTTGATATTGTTTTTGTTTCTCACGTGATTCTTCGAAGCTTTTCTCAAGTCAAATCATAATGTTTTTGTCTTTTACTTTTATTTTTTCAAAACTAGAAACGAAGTTTTTAAGAACATCATCACAGGCGGACTATCCTTTTGAATTTAGAAGAGTGCAGTTTCCTGTTAAAGTTTGCTTTGCAATAACCATTAATAAGTCACAAGGGCGGACATTAAAAGTAGCAGAGATCGATTTAAGAGAAGACTTTTTTTCACACGACCAATGTTATGTAGCTTGCTCCAAAGCCAGTTCATCAAGCAGTTTAATAATTTTAGCACCAGAAAAAAAAAACTAAAAATGTTGTATACAAAGAAGTTCTAGCTTAAAGATAGGTATAACAATAAAATGTGGATGACCTGTGTTTGCAAAGATAATAAATACTTTAAAAAGATCGTTAATAACAGTTAAAGATCGGTTAAGGACAAGGGCATATATATATAAGGAGTCCAGGGTCCCCGGGATCCTCCCCAAATTAGAAAAAGTTATAGGTAATAAGTAATTATTATAGGGGATTTTCGAAACTAGGTGCACCAAGCACTGTTAACCCCTGCTAATTCCATTACCCGAGCAATGCCGGGTACGGGAATGCTAGTATATTATAAACAAATTTTGATTCTGTTAATAGTAAATTCACAAAATATTTAAAACGCGAAATCACCGATAGCTTTATTTTCCTGAAAATATATATGTGTCCTCTTTATACTTCTTATAGTCATGTAGTGCATGCACCTTATGTTTTTCCTTTTGAATATTGCAAGTATTTTGATTGCTATTAAAATTCGCAATCACAAACTTTTTAACCGACTTCAAAAAGGAGGTGGTTATCAGTTCATACCGTATGTATGTTTTTTTTTTTTTTTTGTTTGTCCACTCATAGCTTCTCACCTAGTGAACCGATTTTGATGATTCTTTTTTTAATGGATTGGGGATGGCTCAACTTAGGTCCCATTACTTTGTTTGGCCATATTTGTTCTTTAGAAAAAAAGTTATGGGCAAAAAACAGTAAATTTTATGCAATTTCCCTATTAAATGATTAAAATGATATTGTAGAGAAGTTCACAGTTTTCATCCGTGGATAACAGTGGCTCAGTGGTAGAGTTCTCGCCTCCCACACGAGCGACCCGGGTTCAAATCCCGACTAGAGTGAATTTTACTAAAATTTCGTTTTCTACTGTATCCCGTATTTTCTCGAATGTTCTATTAATTTCTGTATCTTTCCAAGACTGGAAAGTTCCAGCACTTTCTCAAAGTTGTATATAAGGAGATGTAACGTTCATTCGTGGTTCTGAATAAAGATCTCGAGTTGAGACTAACGAGTATTCGCTTCATTTGGCTTTCACGTTGTCTTCGCTATCTTCATCTACGCGACAATATGAAACTCATTGTTATAAAAGTTTGGTGCCATATAACAGTAACATTGATAGTAATTGTAATGATAATTTTGAATGAAGGCTTCTCTGAAGCAAGCATCAAATTTCTTCAAGGAATATTTCGATAATGGGGAATCTGGCGCTGTCGTCTCATTTTTGGCGTAAATAATTTTATTTTAGTAACCCTGCTGATTCATAGTAACCCTATGTGAATTATCAAAATCTTCCTTTCTTCAGTGCTATTGCTCCATAGTAGGGGTAAACCTAACCTGGAAGCGAGGTGATGCAGTGATTAGGATCTGCATAGCCTTCACAATGCTACCATTAGGTTTGACTCAACTACTCTGTAGTATTTTTATTGTTATCATCTATGCCGATAACAGATGATCGGGGCTAAGTAAGAAAATACAGGATTGCATCATGAGCAACTTAGATGCTGCGGAATGTAAATTAGTTAGGAAAAACGCAATACTTAAACGGTTATAATTAAATTAACTACGCATGATTTCCAGAGAGGAACAAAGATAAGTTTTTAGTGCCAATCGCTTAAAATTTAACGCGTGTCAATAGCTTTTTTAGTATGGAGCATTTTTAAGAAAAAAATGTGAAGTTTCGTGATGGTAACTTCTTACTATTTCTGAAATACCTACGTTCACACTAAAAAGAATGAAATAAAAAAATTTTGAAAAAAAAATAGAACCGACTTTAAAATTGCTCTAAAAAGTGAAAAATAATTTTATTCTTTAAACACCATCGATAATGCTTTTAAACATAATTTTTGAAGTTTGCGCAAAAACGATAGATGAAATTATTCACAGCCATAACTCATAAATAACAACTATAAATTTAACCAGGCCCAGTTTCTTCACTATCACATACATTATGCATTGATGACAGCATATTTGAATAACGATATAATTGTTTCGTTCGTAACTTTGGATGCTTTTCTGAAAAAAAATATGAACGAAGCATGATTACACTGGATTTTACGTTTTGTTTTTGCGCCAACTTCAAAAATTATGTTTAAAAGCATTATCGATGTTGTTTAAGGAATAAAATTATTTTTCACTTTTTAGAGCAATTTTGAAGTCGGTTCTATTTTTTTTTTCCAAAAATTTTTTTCAGGCAGTCTGTAAGGCAAGTTGATTCTCTATGATGCTTTCAATCTACATGAGGTTTAGAGAGACTTTTTTTATTATTTTTAGTTCGTTTCAGAAGCGTGATGAATTCAAAAACTATTTATTGCAATTATATCCTGCTTTTTAATATTTGTGTGTCTGATTTTTCATTCAATTTTAAACACATTCATAAAACAGTGACAACGGCATTTAAATTGACAAAACAGAATTTAGTTATTTTTTTTGTTTATAAAGTAACCGCACAAAATTAACTGAGCAATAAAAAACACCGTAATTTCAAAATCATTCGGTTCACTTACTTTTTTTCCCATTATTCAAATGCATACATTAAAATACATTAAATTGTGGCGTTTTAAAGCATCATCTTTCGTAAATAAACAAAACTAACCTACTGAGCGGAAACAAAAATCCCAAATTACTTTCCAATTCTTAAAACATTCAAGTAATAATGTTTCGTGATGAACACTTCAAAGGGCATTAACGAAAAAAATTCTCCTTTTACGCAATAGATAATGGTCACTCAGCCTTTCCAGTGCTGCACATAGTCTTTTTAAGAGAAACAAGATGTTATGTCTGTTTTACCTGAGGCTCTCTTCTTGATGCGCTCCGGAAGGACCTTCTTTCAGTTAGAAATTCTTGGAAGGTATAGATCAAAGTGTATGTTTTCTGCCGGGGTGTACTCCGTCCCTGCCGCTAGCTAAAAATGAAACTGATTACCTATTAACGGAAGTCTGTTACATCACATTTTCTGTGGTTTCGATAATTACGGTCAAGTCCGCTGACAAGTTAGGATCAGTTATGTCGCTGTTTTGGGGAAAATTAAAAAAGAACTGATGTTTTATTTTCAAGAATAATAATTTAAAAAATGAGATTGAAAATTTTGCCACCCTAGGCTAGGCAGCTGCCTACTCTGCCTATTGGGAAATTGGGCTCTGCAATATAGTCAAAAAAAAAAAAAAAAAAAAGAAGAAGAAGAAGAAAGAAAAAGAAAAAACTCGGTCGAATATGGAAGAGCTTAGTTTGAGCTTCGTTTCAATTTTGTTGCTCAGTCGCATTCAAAATCAATTTTATTGCAGAACTCTTGCTCATGCGTGCTGAAATTACGCATATTTTGCTGATATTTATATTCTACAATACATGTTTTGGTCTTTTATGCTAGAATTATCTTTCATCGTCTCCCTCCTCAGAAAATCAAAGTGATTTTTCAAAAGATATTTGCCTACAACGCAGTCTGCATCATCAACATTACAATTTTTATTTCCTCAGTTGTAATAGAGAAATTTGACCATAAAAAGCACATATTCTAAGCGATGTGACAGGTCATCTATAGTGGTCATGTTGCTAAAGAATTCTTCTTCGCAGGGGACTGCTTCTTCCCCTTTTGTTCTTTCGTTCCTTTTTCTACTTGGCAGCGAAATTCATGTATTGCCTCACCCTTGCTCGAGGAAGGGGGTGGCTCATCTCCCAGCAGGGTTGTTACAGCTCAACGCCTGCTGAGTGCTCCTCTACTTAATTAAATTGATTGCTGCGCATGCGCAAGAACGCTTCCTTTGTCCAAAAGCCACGGAGCGGTCCTTTGTATGTGTATGTCTGTGGACATAGATATCATTGCGACATTAATCAGGTCTCTTTGGAGAAGCGAAAAGGGAGGAGTGACCAGGGGGTTATCAGTGACAGGTGCTACAATAAAGCTGTAGTGTTTATGAATATCTGACTCTCATTTGATTTTAAAAAGCTGAATTCACAACTTTTTCATTTATTTTTCACGCAGTACCGAATGTTTCAAGTATCAAATTCTCAGGAAGAAAAAAATACCAGTTTAATTCAAGTGTAATCGCATATGTGAATTTTTAAGTGCTTTATGTCAGCGAATTTTGTGATCGATTTTTTTATAATTCGTACTTATAAAATGCGGTCGGTTCCAAAAATGTAAAAGTATTTTTTTTTCTGAAAGAGCATGCTTAAAAACAAAGGATTTGACCATTTTTTAAATAATTTGATAAAGTTTAATATTTTTTAAAAATATTTTAATTGGTGCGCAGATTCAATTTCCTTTTTTACGCTTCTGCACATGAAATACCATTCACTGATGCCATTAGAGCAGAGCGCATTATATAATGCGCTTACTCACATGTACTGGCAACGACTTGGTTGATAGCAAGCGTAGAGCGCAACATTTAATTCGCTTCTGAATTATCATAACCTTGAAACGTGGTAGACAGCAAACGTAAACATTCAGTACGCCAGTGGAGCGAGTGCCAAAGTTCACCACTTGTGACGTCATAAAGAGCCTTATTTGAAAAATCGGACACTGTAAAAAATCAATCAAAAATTAAATGTTTTGAGTACAAAATGATTTTCCTCGCTTCATGATTTTTTTTCTCATTCTATCAGCTTCAGTGACTAAAAGTAGTACTTTTGATTAATGAAAACAGCTTCATTAAAATTAAAGTTATTTCGGACAAAATTGAAATACAGTTAAACTCTGTTTATCCGAAATATCAAAATTTCACGAATTTGTTCACATTAGCCGCTATGCGTAACAACCGTGAATGAATGATACTATGAAACAATTAAGAAACACTTACCTATATTTAAAAAACAGTTCTACTAATACACACATTGTACCAGTGGCGTAGCTAGACCCGACTTTCGGGGGGGGGGGGTTACTTCTTATATATATATATATATATATATATATATATACTAATAGATGTATATATATATATATATACATATATAATGTATATATATATATATATATATATATATATATATATATATATATATATATATATATATATATATATATATATATATATATATATGTATAATCGCTTGGAATTTTTCCCTTTTCTTCTTTTTTTTTTCTTTCTCTTCTCTCTTCTTTTTCTCTTTTTTTGAGACTAACTTTTCGGGGGGGGGGGGGGGTTGTCCCCAACCCCCCCCCCCCTTAGCTACGCCCCTGCATTGTACTCTAACTACTAGTATATTCAGGAAAAAATCACTTATTTCTTACAAATGAATGTTTTTGAAGGATATTGAAAAAGGAAAATAATAATCGACAATCGTGGAACAGGTTGTATTCCATGATGAAAAATGAAGTTTTATCTCCTAGTAAATTGAAATGTAGGGTCCACAGGTAAACAAATGTACGAACTTTATTTTCTATATAAAACTTAATACTTCCTTCTCTTTATACAATGGGACTTCTATTATCTAACAAAATGATGAATAATTTCTTTAAAAGGAAATTACAGCGTTCAACCACGAGCCTTTTTTGGAAAGGTCAAGAATTGTTTGTCTTGCCGAGACTTTCAATTTAATGTACGTATTATACGTGAACTTTTTAATGTAATTAGATAGCAAACCAAACTCAACGAATAAAATGTTCGTTTTAGCAGTGATTTCGTATGAAATGTGATCGTATTAAGAGTTCAACTCTACTCTATTTATATCACCACTTAATAATTTTGTGATGCCATATTTTTAAAAAAAATAAATTGATGTAATTTTATCTCAGAGCTGAAAGAAAAGTACTTAAAGAAGAAACAAAACACATTTTGCATTGCCTATGAGTTTCACATATTTCTTGTTTTCAGTTAAAACAATAGTAATATCGATTAAACTAATAATAGTATAATCAAATATCGCTGTTTCAATGTTGCCTGTGTAATGACTTTTATAAATCACTGTTTCGTAAAAAGGAATTTTAGAAACACTTTACGGAAATTAATAAGAGCCCAAAGAAGATCTTAAGATTGTGACTACTTGGAAATTGATGGTCTCCGTCCAGTGATGCATATAGGAATTTCTTAAAACGGGGGGGGGGGGGGGGGCATAAAAACATACTCTTTCGATTTTATCGATTGTCGGGACTAAAAAACCTTTAAAAAAATTATTGAATGATTACTCAGCATTAGTTAATAAAATAAATTTATGAATATCAAATACTTGGTTAAAATACCAGAAAGCACAAGAATGAATGTATTTATTATTCTCATAGTTAAAAATAAAAACATTCATTCTTGCGCTTTCAAAACAAAATCATCATTCTAGAACAGTTTATGTTCACATACAGTTCCATTTTGTAAGGAAAGAAAGAGAGAAAATGAATTTTATTTTTTCATTTATTAAATCTGAAATTATTGTTTACTTTGTTTGGAATTATTTTACGTACTATACATGCATAGGATTATATAGTCAATTGAAAGCACTCAAGGGCTATGGGAGGGGTCCGGACTCCACGGACCCTCCTTTTGTGTGCGCCACTGTCTCCGTCAAATGATTTTCATAACTGTATTTTACTATTACATGCATTTGATAGGATTTTTTAAAAAAAACTCTTAATTATTTTGTTAGAGGTTCGCTTTTTCGATCGTCGGATTTTTTTTTTTTTTTACTTGGTAAAGTCTGGATTATTGCCTTATTTTTGAATGATCTCACAACAGTGCATTTTGTGATTGTTTCGTGATTGCAATTTCAACTTGGTCAAGGATTTGTTTTTGCGATCGTGCACTTATAGTGTGTGTTTCGTAGTTTCAATTTCCAACTTTGTTAAGATCATGGTTCCACCATTGTGATAAAAATGATTTTCGCCACCACCTCATGTGATTCCTATTCCGGGCTGATGAGTGCTAAAAAGCACGAAACTGCTGTCCTCGGATGGAATAACTAAGCTGGTGGTGTATTTTAAGTATTTTTGCTTTAGCCCTGGCTTAGGGCGGTAGCTTACTACAAAGCAATTTATGGCTACTGTGAGGGAAAAAAAATCAATTTTCGAATCGTGTTTGTCTTCTACGCATACCTGCCATTTTAAAATAAACAGAATATTAGGGAATAAATAGACAAGAAAAATAACGGCAAATGACTTTACAGTGTCATTACAATGCAAAAATAATAAAAAAAACCCACATATGATAATTTTAATCATGAATTTATTCGAAAACACTTCAATGTACGATGACTTTTGTGGCGTATTTTTTTCTTTCTCTTCGTTTTTTGTCAAATTTCAAAAATAAAATCTGGTAATATTTTGAAAAAATCTACTGGGTTTTATTCAGAATGGCATAGGAATGGTGTGAAAAAAAATTGGACTTGATATTCGAATTCAGTTTTGCGTTATTTTAGTTTTACTACAAAATTTCAAGGTGTACGAACACTTTTGGGAGCCTCTCTAGATTATACAGCGATAAAGTTGGGACTTTTACCACTAGTCGTTATAATGGAATGGTCTTTATAATGTGTGGTCTTTATAACGAGCGTCGATTGTACATGTAATTTAAAGATTTTTTCACATTAAAACTAAAATAATGTAATTTTAAGTAGTTTTATTTTAGATGCGAAAAGTAATACACGCACGAAGTTTTGTTTGTGCCAAGTTTCTTACGCATGAAATTTTGAATGCGCAAAGTTTTGTCCAGGCGAAGTTTTGACCGTGCGAAGTTTTGTCCACGCGAAGTTTTGACCGCACAAAGTTTTGTCCACGCGAAGTTTTGACCACGCGAAGTTTTGTCCACGCGAAGTTTTGACTGCGCGAAGTTTTGTCCATGCGAAGTTTTGGCCACGAAGTAGGGGAAACCAGGGCAACGTGAATACCTTAAGCTTTTCTCGATTATTGTCGTTTAATTATAACTTTAGAAATTGAAACAAATGTTTATAATCAGTCTTCATTTAATGAACTTGCGTAATTCAATAATAGTTTTCCTTAATATTAATTACACTATTAGATATAAGGCCAGTTTTCAAAAATGGCATAAATATCCACTTTGCCCAACACCCCGGATAAAGTGGATTCGTTACTTGGGCAAAGCGAACAGCAACATTATCTATCATGAAACTAAACATTAAAAATAAAATGACCATCGAAAATTAAAGGAACATATCCAAAAAACATTTTTTTGCTACAATGTTAATTATTGTAGTTATTGTAAAACAAAGAAATTAAACTTAAAAATCAAATAAACGTCGAAAATAAACGGAACATATTTAAAAGCATTTTTTTGCTGCAGTGCTAATTATTGTTGTTATTACAAACAAAGAAATTGAACTTAAGAATAAAATAAGCATCGAAAATTAAAGGCACATATTAAAATGCATTTTTCTTCAATGCTAATTATTGCAGTAATTATTATAACAAGCAAAGAAATTTTTCAAAAAAAGTCAACAACTAAAATTTAAAAGCATATTAAAAAACACATTTTTCTTCTACAGTAATAATCATTGCAGTTATCACAAACAAAATCATTACCATTTTCGAATGCTGAACACTCTTTATGACACCACTGAGTACAAATACGACATTGTATCCTGTTTTTCATTGGCTGATCATCTTCTTCAATGAAAATTTCATCACAGAAAATGCATTTTACATCATCATATTTCTTTACTTTCTTCTTATCATTTTCTTATGCAGTCCTATGTTTTGTAGCAGAGATTTTTGATTAGTCTTTTTGGTACTTGGTCTTTTTAATAGTCTTCTGAGAAGCTTTAGTCGAAACATCATCTAGTTACTTCATGACAATCTTTTTTGATTTTTCAAATTTTTGTCTCTGATTGTCCTTTACTGCAGTACTTGTCTGGAGTATAGAGCTCTGTAGTTTTTGTTTACATGTTCTTATTGGTTTAACAGGCTGAGGAATAGGTAGTAAAACTTAAGAACTGTAGTAGTTCGTATAGAACATCCAGGTTTGGGTGAAGCAGCGGGAACATCATTGCTTTGGACTTATTCTGTTGTTTCAGATCCCATGGGAGTATAAGGACGGTCTTCAATGGTAGTATTGTCTTGAGATCTTAAAATAGAAGGATTTCCAAGTTAGATTGAAGTGTCTTTTCATGACCGGGCAAAGTGAATATGGTATTCACTTTGCCCAATCCGCTTTGCCCTTCAGGTACATTTTTGATGTTACTACAAATAACTAAAAAACCAGAGCATCTAAAATCGTTGTCTACTGAGAGTTGAAAGCTACATAATCGTGCATCAAATCTTACTCATAACAAAGAACATGTCGCAAATAGTATTAAAGTTATAAATGAAGCACTAACCTCTGTAAACTAATATTGTTTTCCCCAAAAACATACTTTGTTCGCTCACTGGCGTCGCGTGAGGCGAACTCGTCCCGACGTGTTTGCTGCACTCGGAGCGACAACAGGCGACCGTTGCTATGGCAACGCGGATGCCGACCAACTAATTATTTGGGAGTTATAAGCAAAATTCGCTTTGCCCGGGGTATCCACTTTAGCCGGGTTTCCCCTATTGTCCGGCGAAGTTTCGGCAGCGAAGTTTTGAACTATTACCGACGGGGGATCTTTCAGCTCTAGCGTTTCCAACCGAAACTATGCAATGTTGTCTTCACCGCATTGGCGGTATGTGGATGACTTTGCACAACATGCCTAGCCGTTTTGACTTAATGGCTCGTCTAAGGCTCTATAAGGTGACTTGATAACGCTTGGCATTGATGGTGGTTCCCAGTTTTAGGAATTCGACTGCAGTGGGCCCAGGAAGTGGGTCCCCTCCCCCGGAGTGGGCCCTTGTGATCAAAAAAGGACCTGTATTGTAGTGGACGATAACTTGAGTGAAAACCTTCTCATCGGCGTTAAGCCACACTGTCACTGTGCAACATGAAACGTTGCGCACGCGTCAGTCTCTATACCAATATATGGTGTCTCCATACATGCAGTTACGTGGTATCGTCTAACGTCTAATGGGAAGTAAGACGCACTGACCTGGTTTCATTTGAATGAAATCTTATAGAAAATGATTGATAATCACCATCGGAGGTAGATATGCATAAATCGTATACATAGATCGATAGAAAAATATAGAGGTCGATATAGATAGATGGTCAGTAAAAGATAGATAGGCCCATATTTAAGGAACTTCAACGGGTGATCAACGCACCCCCCCCCCCCCCAACTTGGAAAAATAAAGAATTCACATAAAAGTGGACGTGCTTATTGTTATTTTCCGAAAAAATGGGCAATGAGAGTTCACCTTTCTCCCCCCCCCCTTTTGGGGCTGTTTGCATAGAGAAGCGAACCAGCTGGTCACCGCAGGCGGCTATCTTTTTTTTTTTTTTTTTTTTTGCGTTTCGTCCTATAGTTTTAATTCCAAAGAGATTTTAATAGGTTTTTTGAAAAGATGTGCACGCATTTTAGTTGAAGGAAAATGATCATTTCACATCAAAAGGAGAGGGGGATTTCTTTTATTCAACGGATTTCCTTTAAATTCTTAGCACGAGCATCGTCATGTGGGTACTACTAGTTTAAAATAAAATCATTCATGACTACTTAATAAAAAGTACCCACAACTTCCCTGTTTTTGGATAATTATTGAGGATAGGTAAATTAATGAGGGAATGCATCATATCCAATTTTTAGCTATCATATTCTATTTATAAGGAACTTTATGTCCTTGCGGCCGACAATTGGAGAGACTGGTCGACTATTGGACTACTTCTCCTATATTGACTTTTAGTTTTTATGTAGGTGCTAATGTTTAGGGTTTTGGAACTGCATACAAAAATGAACGAAAATTTCTTTTAAATCAAAAATATTTTTTTTCTGTACGTGTTCTTCATCAAGAGCTTTTTCCAACAAAGTTTATTTGAAGCAAATTCGTCTTTTAGCTCGGGATTTATATTTGCCTTAAATTTCCTCGTAGACGTAAATGTTAGGTCTTTTTGAACTGTTCAAATCAAAAAGTGAAGTATGAAAATGAGGTGTCTTCTCCGAGATCTTTCGAACAAAAAACAAGTTTTTTGTTCGTCCCACTCTCTAATGTTTTGATATTTATTTAATTATTTTTGCTTTTTTTTTTTTTGCTTTTAGCTACATTTTAAAGCATTATTAAGCTCTTATTCTTGCTTTTTTTGTCTTTCTTATACTTTTGTGGAAAAGTAGGCTAATGATGACCGGTGGAGCGTTGCCGACCTCTGCACCCTCTAACATTACCACAGATTGTCCAGAATGCATTCTTCAGATTGCAAATTTCAAATTTCCGTGGATGTGGGCCCGTAAATTTCTTATCCTGAAACATCATCAAAGACCATCTAAAACTGCGTTTTTAGAACTACAATTTTGAAAATTTCCTGGCGTAAGGTCCTGAATTCCCTTTCCATGTAACATAATCAGGGGGAGGGAAGCAACTGCTTCTTTGTTTCTTTTTCGAAAAATTTACAGAAGATACCCCCAAACTTTTCTATCTCCAAATATTTCCGGAGGAGAAACCCTCGGTCCCCTCTGTTTCTGAGTGAAAATTATGTTTGCGGATAGGTCAATTCTTAGATCTAGTAGCGACTTCCTCTTAAAAAAGAAGGTGAAGAAATTCCTTTTTTTTTTTCGTATTTAAGATGCGTTTAAAATGGTCCCATCAATTTGCCCGATCAAAATAAAAAATTTACTAAATCGCAAACGTTTTAGAAAATGAACATAACAAGTCAAGCTTTAATATGCAAAACTGCATAATTAAATAAATAAGTGAAAACCAGTTTAAGAAAAGGTCCTCTAATTTGAAATAAGAAACTAGGCTCAATTTAACGCAACTACATATTCTAATTGCTCATTTTTCTTAAGTAAACATTCAAAAAATAAGAAAGTTGCTTGTGAATGTTTTTGTAGCCGTGTTGCACCAAAAAAAAAAACAAAACTAAAACACATAAAAGAAACTTAAATGTCTTTAGATAAAAGCCAACTTCAATCTAGAAAAAAATAAAATCTAGAGCAGCGGAAAGCGTTTAAAAATCTTAAAGTAACTAATAGAAAAGTTTTAATTAAGAACAAAAGTCAACTCTTTTTTCAAAATTAAAATGGATAAAAAAAAAATAAATGAATTCATAAACACAAAAGTTATTTGATTCTCTTTCTTTCCGAAACATTTTTTCAGAGAAGGAAAAAAAAAGGGAACTGTAAACTTTAATCCTCACTTACAGTAACTCATTTTCCACAATCAAGTTAAGTTCCTGGGAGGCAATGGGTTAAGGCTAGAACTGTGAACAAGAGTTAAAAATTCAATTAAAATATATTCTCCAAAATAAGATTGTCACCTCAGCCCGAGGGGATATCCGTCCTCCCGTTGATAACAGGCGTAATGACAGGTGGCGTACGGTAAGACCCGATCTCTGGAGAGCAAAGCTTTGGAGTCAAAATCTGCGATATTTCCGGTCGGACGCTTAGTACTTTGACCAACCGCTAAGCCCCTGGATATAGCTGTATCCCGTTAATCCCGAGAACGGACTTATCCGCACGTGCAGTGCTATGTTGTATGAGAGGTGATTTGTCCGGGTATTAAGGAGGGTGTCTGCCCCCCTTTCCATCGCTTGCGGGAGTCAATAGAGGGTGCGTGGAAGCTGTAGCAGGAAGGGAATGTTCCTTTTGGGTTCAATAGATCAAACAGATTTTGTTAAGCAAAGTGGGGTGGCTCCCTAATTAAAGTATAATTTATAAGTAATATTTGAAGAGTTTAGTATCAGAATTAGAGATCAATTCATTTTTTTTTTTTAATTTTACAGGAGAGTCAAAAAACGTTCCACGCTCTGACCATGTAATTTTTCTAGAATGATTTTTTTTTTTGAAAAGCATTCGGAATGCGACTTAATTCGTTTCTTCTTTTTTTTTTTTTTGTTTTACATTAGCAGAATTGTCTAATTGTTCACCAAGGTTTTTTGTACATTTTACTACAAAAGTGACACATGCCACTAAGTTTAAGTCTTTTATTCAGTAGAAGACCGTTATAATGCACACCTCGGGACCAGAGCTTTTGCTTTATGCAGGGTTTAGTTAAGTGTAATGAGTATTAAAACACTAATGGTAACATATAATATATATATATATATATATATATATATATATATATATATATATATATATATATATATATATATATATATATATATATATATATATATATATATATATATATATATATATATATATATATATATATATATATATATATATATATATATACATATTGTCATTTACAAATAACTATATGTATCACAATCAAAATAAAGCGAATTATCCTGCACTTCTGCTAGCTTCATGGTTTGCATAACAGCTGATTTTCAAAACCAATAAGTTTTTTTTTTTATTTTTTTTTTTTTTACTGTGATTACAAAAGCTTTGAACTAAGATAGAAAGATGAAAAACAGTATTTCCTGTTCTGCTGATAGTTCGAAAGGAGCACTCTACTGCCTCAAGAATCTCTGGAACAGCTCTGAAGCAAATTCCACGAAATAGTTCCTTCATTTTAGGATTTAAGTCAGTCACAACGGCTTTTTTTTTGTGATGATCCACTAAGATGAAGGAACTATTTCGTAATATTTTCTTCACAACTGTTCTAGACATTCTTGCGGCAGAAGCCCGCTCTTGCTTTCTCTCTCAATCATTTATAATATCAAAATATTATTCAATGTATTCAATCAAATAGTTTATGTGCCTTAGTAGTTAATCATTTATATATCTTTCACTTAAAAATAATTAAATAATTCCTATTGATATCACAATGAATTTAAAACGGAGATGGGTAAGGTGACAATACGTCCTGTTTTGAACGGCAGAGCCACATTTGCCGGTAACTTGTCCCGTTGTCCCCACACACGGTTCTCGGACACTGAAATGTCCTGTTTTCTGAAGTGATAAAATGGAACTGTCGTAATTTTTCAATTGACAGTCATTGGGTGGAATTGTTTAAACATTTTCATTCCAGTAATTCAAATCATGCAAACTTTCGTATTATTATTAAATATATTTTGAGTTTGTCTGGCACTGATAAAATGGGTATTTTAGACTTCGAATAATTTGTAGCCTCGTGAAAGAGCATAGTTGCAAATCGCAGTTCTTAAAGCAATATCTTTATGAAAATCAAATGCTAGCTAAACTGCTTTGTTCATTCTACGAGAATTGGGAGGGAGCCACGGAAAACCGGGTGTAATCAACTTCCTTTCTCTAGATTTCCTTTAAAAAAAATTGTGCAGTGCTAGAAATGCTAAATGACGATGATCACCTTTGGCTCTTTATTAAGACAATTTTAACACTCTTGTACCAGTAGGGATGCTCATTACGAAATATTACTTGTAAGAATCGGAAACTACTATGCAACTGGATTTCCGATCTGTAAGCAGTAAAGTGTTTTGTTAAAACCTATTCAGCTTGGAAAGTTTAAATACTATTTTTCCCTCTTTAATTTTTGGGAAAATAAATGAATACGTAGGATTTCTGGGAGAGCTTTTTACCCCAAACCCATCCCGCGGCTTCAATACTGATAGCTAAGTGTGAGCTTCGACTTACTTTTCGCTGGAAATGCGTTGCACTTATGATATAAACAAATTGTTGCTTCTATTGAAGTTCCCATCCTCGTAAATAAATAAACTCTTCAAACAAAGTCATTTGAGAACAACTAAGATCCCCAATAGTGGTTACTTTGAAATAAACACCGACAATATTGTAAATACGTAAACAGTAAAAAGAAAAAAAAACTTTTAAAACCGCTTTTTTAAAAGGATGACTTGAGTAAGAAATCCGAGAAAACTTGCATCATTTGAAAAATTTCTAAAGTACAAAATCCACGAATCTACACTTGCTTAAGTTCAGCACCGAAATGAATTTGTTAACTTCACTAACAAAATAATCTTTGGAATTGATGTTGTTCATTTTTGCTTTTGATTAAAATGCTTGTCTCATCCACTAACGACTGAACAAGTAAAATAAAAGCTAATAAAAAATCTAATACGAACTAGTTATTTCAAAAAAAAAAAAAAACATATTGTTAGTAGTTTTAGCAGGAGTGTTGTACGACTGTACGACATATTTTAAGATCTATGGTTAATATCCGTACTTGTAACCAAAAGTAATTTTCAGCAAGAGCTCTGTCGCTAAGATTGAAAAAATATCTAAAGAATAAATCCCCAATTCACCCATAAATACCATCCATGACTCCCGGGGGCTATTCCCGCAGACAAAAACGGGGATGGAAAGGGATTGATGGATACACGTGGCGATTGCTTCACCGTCATCTGCGGTGAACATCTGCACAGAAGAGAAAGCTCGATGGATGTCGTCCGCTGTCCAAGCCAATAACTGCTTTTTGGAGGGAAACCCCCATGGGTGGGATAAAGCCTGTCGGACCTAACGCAATTAGCACCGGAAAGGGAAAATTAATGGACGGTCCCAGCTCAAGACCCCACTGTCAATACGGAGAAGATACGTCGTAAAATGTGCAAAGCAAAAAACGGACAGCAACATGTGACTTTTGGGGGAATTAATGTTTGATTCATCGACGGCAGTAGTTATTAATTGGGAGTTTTACAAAGAAGGAAGTTAAAAAAATCTTCAGAACCCAAATTTTAAAGATATTTTATCGCATAAATCTTTTTGAAGTTATGATTTTACAAATATATTTGTATTAAGGTGAAGGAATACATTTCAGCAAAGGAGAATTTGCACTCTTTTATAAACCACGAAAGCTTACACAAACATAGATAAGGGAGGTAATTTTCCGTTACAGGTATGTCATGGATCATTTTCAAGATTTTTCACCTATATAATCAAAACAAAATGCTTAGTGGTTCATTAAACGCTGCCAAAATCAGTATTGCTCAAATTTGAAATTTAATGCTTAGTTTTTAAACTAAGCACTCTATTAAATAAGACAAATTTTTATATATATATAAAAAAAGAACAATTCGTCCGAATTTTGAGATATAGAATTCAAATTATGTTTTTCGCAATCAGGAATTGCTATAGGAACCTTCTCGCTGGTTTTCTTGCTTCTAATAATGGCTTTTATCGCAACCATAATTTGAATTCAACGTCAAAATTCAAGTGAATGCCAGGGGCTGGATGTTTATGTGCTGGATACTGTTTTAGCGTTAAAAGGATTGTGTAAAGTCGAGGAGGTCGTTTAAAAATAATTCGATTCCGAGTCACATGGACGCCACCGCGCCATGCTCGCGGAGGCCAGTGGACCAGAGCACTAGACGCCACCACCGAAGAGGAGGGACATGCTCTTGGAGGCCCGTACACCAGAGGAGTTAGCATTATAAGCATCTCTACCTCTACTAATAATAAAGCTGAAAGCCTCTCTGTCTGGATTTCTGTCCGGATTTCTGTCTGGATCTCTGTGACGCGCATAGCGCCTAGACCATTCAGCCGATTTCCATGGAATTTGGCAAAAAGTTAGTTTGTACCATGGAGGTGTGCATCTCGAAGCGATTTTTCGAAAATTCGATTTTGTTCTTTTCATATTCCAATTTTAAGAACAAGATGGACGAGTAAATTACCAAGTTATCATAACGTGGAACCGTAAGATGGGCAAGCCAATTGGCGAGAAATTCTCAATACATTAGTTGTAAATATACAAGCGAATCAAAAGACCTTTTAATTTTCTACTACGAGCAAAGCCGTGCGGGTACCACTAGTATAATATAAAATTAAAACAACGAGTTAGATTTTTCTCGTCCTCATGGAAAGCTGAAAAATCAAAGCAACATCAAGCTCAAAAAAAAAAAAAAAAAAAAAAAAAAAAAAAAAAAAAAAAAAAAAAAAAAACAGGAAAGTGTCTGACATGGGCCTGATATTATCATCGTTACCGTTAGACTGTCAACCTCATTGTTCAATTCATTTATTTGTCGCTTTACTCAGTGCTAAGTTAATGAACACTGTAAATGTCGTTTTCTTATTTCATTTCTAACAGTGTAAAGAAAGCAACGTACAGGTTTGTACCTGATGATGGGGTTCGGACGAATTCATGACGTAGTAAAATGAAGAAAGTAGGATACTCTTTACTTTAATATCACATATTTTATTAAAAATGTTTATTCTTAACTTAATAAAATAAAAAAATACAAGATGTTCCGACTAGATTTAAACGAGTTTTCTTTTCTCTATTCTATCATCAATTTTCTCGCATCCGGTCAATATTCTTTTAATTACCTGAAAATGAAAACTGCGTCAAACATAACATTTTAACATTTAAATTTGATTTCTAAAAACAAAATATGCCTCTCTCATCTGATAGAACAGGTCTGTAAAAAATAAACAAACGAAAAAAAATAAAGTCGTTAAAGTCGTGGAACTTTTAAACAATGCAGCATAAGACACTTTTTCCATAAAAAAGTATTTAATCGTTTTCAAAAAAAAAAAAGAATGAAAAATAAAGTGAAAAAGCACTTCAAAAAGCACAATTAAAAAAAAAAAAAAAAAAAAAAAAACACAAGAAGTTCCGATCAAAACTAAACGAGCCTACTTTCCTGTATACCAATATCGACTTCCTAGTATCTGATAAATATAATCGGAGTCCCAACTTTTCCCAAATATGTTTGTCTGAAGCAAATCCGCTTTAAGTTCGGGATCTAAATTAGCCTTAAGTTTCCTCGTGGGTGCTAATTTTAAGGTTTTTTGAACTGTTAAATTCAAAAGGAAAAATTTCCTTGCAGATATCTTTCATTATTATTATTTCAGGGGTTCTCAAACTGGGTGCCGTAGGAAGAGAGGAGGGCATGTCGCGAAGTGTCCATAGTATCAACATGTATTTAAGGTGGGTGTGCAAATTAAGGTCATTTTCACCAATAAGTAATCTCTTCATTCATGTAGCACAGTAAAAATTTGCTAGATCGTGACTTCGTCGTCATCAGAAAATTAACTGATGATAAAATATTCTCAACAAGTAGTTTTTAATTACCAGGCAATAGAAACAAGGTAACAAAAGTTATTGCAAACGAATGATGTCAAAACTACTTAACCTTATTATACAGGTTACTAGTATGAAAAAAGGTATTTATTGTTCTTGAAGACTAATTTATGATCCCAGTAAGGCTAAACCGTCTTTCTTTGTTAAAACCGCTGGAAAAACATTATTAAAACTTAAATTTTCACTTTTTTTATTTTTTTCTTAGTTTTTATGTATGAGTCATTTTGTGACCATGCAAAAGCTGAAACCAATTCAATCATAAATGAGCGAGAAACTAGGTTATGTACCTCAGGGTGGTCTTGTTTGGTGCACTTAACTTATATAGTAGACATGGGCTCGGGTACCGTGAGAAAGTTCTAATTATTCAAAGGGTTCCGCAAGTCGAAAAAGTTTTAGAACCCCTGGTTTATTTTATTTTTAATGTCATTTTTGTCAAAGCACTCGCTGTAAATGTAGTTTCCGTACTTCAATTTTAGCAGTGCAAAGAAAGCAATGCTCAGGTTTATACCGGACGAATTCATTTCGTATTAAAATGAAGAAACAAGATAAATTATACATTATCATCATATAAATTTTTTAAAACCTGTTTTTTTCAACGGAATAAAACTAACAAAAAGGTAATAAAATAAATGAAACATTTTGTCTCAAGTTGGTCTAAAATTGCCGCATTTAGATTGTCAACCTCATTGTTTATTTCATTTACAATAGTAGTTCTTTAAATGGTCCACAGGGACTCCGCTTTCTTAATACTTATTTTATACTATGACTACAAGATTTTACAGGACAGAAAAATGAACTCCAATGAAAGAAGTTTTAGAACGTTGTTTTAAAGTTGGGGAAAATAAAAAAATTCCATCTCTTTCTGCGGAATTTAAAAAAAAATTGTTTCAGTTATATTTTTCTGCATACAATCAATTTGAGCTATGATAAAGTAATTTCTTTCACAAAAAATGCCTGCATTGACAACCGAGATGATTTAAGGTCAGGGTTACTTAAAAAATGACCAAACAATCGAATTTTTTTATTGCTCATATCCAAACTTCAAACCATTTCAAAAACACGAAAAAAAAGAAAAAAAAAAAAACATCACTCTGTAGTTCAATTATTTTTTAAAGCTACGAGTGGTCTTACGCATCAGCTCTGACAGGGGTTTTTGCTTTGGGTCATGCACGCTAAGTGATTTAAAAATGAAACAAAACTTAAATGAAGTATTTTCTCCTCTCGGTCAATAGTTTGGATGTGTGCACGTGTTTACATATTTCTTGAATCGCTAAGGATTATTTTTTTCTATAACGGAGAGATTTCAATGATACTTTTTGTTGTCAGTAGTGTATAATTTTAAAAACTGCGTTTTATACATATTTTCTACATTTTTAGAGCATGTTAAAAATATATGAAATAATTGTCTTGATGTTTAAACTTTATTTGACTGCATAATACCATCTGCATTGATTTACATTAATGCATAGATTTGTAGAAATGATTATTGCGGACATTTAGAAAATAACATGTTCCAAATAAAAGAGCGCTTAAAATTTTTCTTTAAATTAAATGTTAAAACTGCGTTGAACTTTCATAAAAAGTGGTCAAAATTATACATTTCAGGAAATAAATTACTGATCAGTAAAAAAGTGAACGTACAAAATTTTCAAAAAAATTATCTATTTCACTCGAAACTGACAAGTTTATGAGAGCAATAAGGCACCATAAGCATGACAAATTTACGATTAAGTATAAAACGTGTACTGTTGAAGCGTCAAATTCACCCTTGTCATTAAAAACATTCTTTTTTGTGCACATTCTGTATAGTAATATTACCAGAAGTGCATTTTGTGCCGTTTTAATTACTTAAAGTATGGATAAAAAGTTATAAAAAGTTATGTTGTTTTCTTTTAATTTTCCATTCTGTAGTAAAACCTATCACACTATCTCTTAGCTTGCTATCAAAAATGTTCTTAATTACTGTAGTAACATTCAATATTAAGAGCTTTCGAAAACCCTTAATGCGAATTTTCACACTATCAAGGTCATTCGGAAAATTTTTATTTGCTCCATAATATTTCCATGCATTCTGCTTTCAACTTTCGAATGTAAATATGGCACTGTTTTACTAATTTTGTAACCGTCCTAAGGTAGGGGTCCGAGAAAAACAAACAATCCGCATAAATAAGTTCGGGAACCCTTGATATGTTATGTTTTTGTTAAAGCACCAACTTTATACAATCGCTGTAAATGTAGTTTCCTTATTTCAATATTAACAGTGCAGAGAAAACAGCGCACAGGTTTATACCGGACGAATTCATGACGTAATAAATGAAGAGAACAAGATAAGTTAAACCAATGCCTTTTTGCATAAAAAGTGAAATAAGAAGTAACAACGTCAAATAGCACAAATTGGCATTGAAATAACAGAATTTCTTTAAATATTAAGCCCTTTTCATAACGCAATCAAAAGGACAAAACAACCTTTCTGGATCAGAAAGGACAATTTAAGCATTCCTATAGTTTTCGAAAATTTCAAGAAAATGACACCACAAACGAAGAAAAGTGCAGCTCAGGTCAAGAAGAGGATTTGTCTCTTATCATTATCTAGCTTTCAATCATAACTTTGAGTGTTCAAACATGCATATTTTTCATATTGGGAAAGTTTGGTTTGAAATGACTAGAACCGCACTTTTCATCGTTTGTGGTGTCATTTTCTTGGAATTTTCGAAAGCTACAGGAATTCTTAAATGTCCTTTCTGACCCAGAAAGGTTATTTTGTCTTTTTGAGTGCGTTATGAAAAGTGCTTAGTTTTTTTTTTAAATTCTGTTATTTTATTCTTTTAGTGTAAATGTACTTCAGAAATAGAATAAATTTACCATCGCAAAACTTTTATTTTTTCACATAAATGCTCGGTACTGAAAGGGAAAAAAAAGTTTTTACGTTTCTAAAACATTAAACAGTTGGGACTAAAATTTAACCCTTGTTCCTCACTAGGATTTATGCTTGCTAATTTCATCCTCGCTTCAGAGAAGCCTTGATTGAAAATTTTCATTATGATTGCTTTTAACATTACTGTTACAAGGCAACAAAATTTGTAACAATGGGCTTCATGTTTGAACATTTAATGGGGAAATTACATGAAATTTGCGTTTTTCCATCTTAACCGAAATAATAATTTTATTTCAGAATTTTAATTTTTCAGCGTTAAGTTGTGCCTTAGATTAAGCAAATCATTTAGTGAAATCCAGAAGTCTCTTTAGTGATCTAGTGGTTGAAATGTAAGCAAAACCAGGCCTCCGATTACTCCATGACAATCAGGCCGAGTATAATAAAAGAGCTTAAAAAACGTTCCTTATTTCGCCGAAACACTTGTCTGCTGTAATCCGCGATTTATGCTATTTGACGCTGTCATTTCTTATTTTACTGAACAAGATAAATTTTACATTATCATATAATTTTTTTAAAACCTGTTCTTCCTCAGCTGAATAGAATCAATAAAATATAATAAAATAAGTAAAAAATTAAAAGGAAAATATCTTACGTTTGCATTAAATTATCATCTTTACAATGTCAATATTGTTTATTTCATTCATAGTGACATTTTTGTCAAAAAGCAAACTTAATAAAACCGCTGTAAACGTCGTTTCCTTATTTCAATGCCAACAGTGCAAAGAAAACAACGCACAGGTTTCATCTTTTATCTTTAAACGAGCAATTCTTTTGGGTATATACAGTGGCATAGCTAGGGAGGGGGCGCTTTTGGAGCGCGGAAATTTCACATTTTTGATGTGAAAAAATTTAACGCGTTTTCCCAATAAGAAAACCACGCTTTCGATCTATTACTAGAGGAAAAAAGAAAAAAAAATATCATCGAATTGTAAGGTTTTAGTACGACTAAGATAGTAAAATTACTCTAATACAAAATATGTCTTTTTCTTGTGGACATCTCATCTCTATTCTTTGTTTTTTCTCTTCCTTCGTCTGAAGCTACAGACTGAGGGAGGTGGTAGTGTAAAGTCAAGGGACCATGTTTTTTTTTTCTTTTCTTTTTGCTGTTAAAGTTAACTATTACGGAGGAAACAAAAAATTTCATAACCTTTCGTTATATGATGAAAGTACCACCTGATTTTAAGTAAGTTCCTAGAAAACCACCGAATTAAAAAAAATACATTTTTTTAAAAAGAAAGTGACAACAAGAGTAAAAGGATAGAGGTTTAAATAGGAGGGCGATTTCTTGTTCATTTTCAGGATAGCACTATCTGATTCAACAATTGCTTTGATTGGTCATTGACTACAAAATTTTCACTAAGGCAGAATAAATTTTATGGTCACTTTATAAAACTAGTATGTTGTGGCCATCACGAAACTTTCTTCTATATTTTCTTTTTTTTTCTGATCCCACCCCATGCTTGACGTGGACGCAATATTCCCAACAAAAACAAAATTACACATGCAAAAACTTGACGACCAACCCAATGTCTGAATTATTGAAAAAGCAAAGAGCGAAAATTGAAAGTTATTTTAAAAGCCTTGCTTGAATTAATTACAAATATTTTATTTGTTAACAACCATAAGATGGCAACAGTTAAAAATTTTAAATCATTGAGATAATATTTCCGATCATTTCCATACAATTACTAGTATGTTGTGGCCATCACGAAACTTTCTTCTATATTTTTCTTTTTTTTCTGATCCCTCCCCATGCTTGACGAGGAAGCAATATTCCCAACAAAAACAAAATTACACATGCAAAAACTTGACGACTATCCCAATGTCTGAATTATTGCAAAAGCAAAGCAAAGAGCGAAAATTGAAAGTTATTTTAAAAGCCTTGCTTGAATTAATTACAAATATTTTATTTGTTAACAAACATAAGATGGCACAGTTAAAAATTTTAAATCATTGAGATAATATTTCCGTTCATTTCCATACAATTAAAATCACGAGAAATACGCAGACGACAATCTATTACGAATTATCTTTCTTATTGCTGCATTAATAAAAATATTTTTATTCGCAAAAAAAAAAAAAAAAAAAAAAAAAAAAAAAAAAAAAAAAAAGAAAATCAACACCTCTTGGAGCGATCGGCGTCAAAATTGAACCAAAGCCTGTTTACATATGGATTCACATATATTCCAAATTTCAACCAGAACGTAGCATTACTTCTTGAGATAGGGCACTCAAAATGGAAAAAAAGAACGGGTGATTGCGCTACCCCCTTTTTAGCTGTTGACACAAAAATAAAATCAGTTCTTATACCCACTAAGGGCTACTTGCCGATAAATTTTTCTTTCATTCCGTTCATTATTTCTTGAGATACAGCAGTCACAATTGACGACAAAAAACGTTCTATAGCTCAACCCCCGTTTGAGTTATTGACACCAAAATTGAATCAGCACCTGTTCCTGTTAATACCAACATATGGACCAAATTTTGTTTGATTCCGCCAGTTACTTCCTGAGGAATAGCAAGCACGCGTAACTCGAAAAACGTCCCATTGCTCCACCCCCCTTGGAGGAATTCGCGCCAAAAACTAATGGGCACAAGTTCACATAGGGGCACATATGTGTACCAAATTTCGTTCGATTTCATGCGGTAGTTTTTGTTGTAGAGCGGCCACAAAAAACTGGTCACACACAGACGTGACGCACATAAATACACACACACACACACATACATACACACACACACACAGACAGACAGACATTTTCCAAAAATGGTCGAAATGGACTCAGCACACCTCAAAACGTTCGAATCCGTCAAAATTCGAAATTCGAAAATTTGCACGAATCCAATACTTTCTTCTATATATTAGATATAGAAGAAAGTAAAAAGAATATTCACAACTCGTATAATAATTGCTTGTACTGCTGTATTATATCAAGTAATTCCTTTACATATAATGAGTTTCACATTTAGTCATTCATTTTAAGGAAAGGATTTTAATTTGTAAAATGATCTCTTGGCAAAGCCGTTCACATTTCGATCTCTATTAAATTAGTGAATAAGAGAATCATTCAAATTTGGTAATGTAGCAGTACCGGATCTGAGGAAGGTGAGGGAGTGAGTCTTGATTGTATCCTGCGTGGCAACTTCTGAACTAGTCAACATTAGGTGAGTCGTTTAAGTACGGATCCAAAAGGGAGTTATAACTCCCTTTAAGAAACCAAATTGACCTTAAATTTGCGTTTTTAAAACTTTAAATTAGGAAAATTACCCCGACCTACTGGTCGACCCTACAGGTCGTAAAATTGTGACAAAAGGGGAGTAAGAAGTGTGACATCAAGCATTTTTTTTAATATGAATATGTTTATAAAAATTAGTTTATGCAAAATACTTTGTGACATATGGGGAAGGGGGTCAAAAATGTTGAAAAAATTGTAACATCATTTATGGACAGCCCCTTACCAAGAAATAGAACGAAGATTTGCAGAACTACGTATATGCAGTATAAATTAGCTCCATACCCATGGCATTATTTAACGAAAGTGCACTGAGGAAGTGCAGAAAGTTAGCACTTCTTCAGTAAGAAATTTGTTAAAAGTGATTAATAAGTAATCATACTGAAAGTCTCCAACCCTAGGAGGGAAGGGGAGCCAGATTTTGTGGTTTTCGATTATATCTCGGAATTGGAAACGGCAGGAAAAACTTGTTTCGAATAAAAGTGAAAATTAACTAAATTTATTTTGAAATTGTTTTTCTACATATATGTTATATTTCCAGTGGTTTACAGTATGAATAGATGGATTGAGGACGTGCAGAACGTCATCACTATGCATACTGCTTAAGGAAATTGATAATGACATTGATTTAATAAAAATTGAATTTGTTGTTAATGATGGTACCTTGTCTACAAAACTGTTAGGCAAAAAGAGGCAGCTGCATAAACCATAAAAACATCAATAACAGTTAGAACATTGAAACGACAATCAAACGAGAAGGTCTCTTTCCAACTTTCATAATAAGTCAGCTGACATATCCGCAAATGATGAAACTGTTAAAAAACGAGACAAATACGCTCTAAGCTTTTGGTGATGTTGACATTTATATTGCGAAGACGGCTATCATCAGATGGTAAAATTCATCGGTAGCTATCGTTTGAGAGGAAGTAATCCTGGTTGTTTCTTTGATAGCCAAATCCCCAAATGATCACATCATTCTGCTGTCAAAATGTACCAGAAATCTAAAATCATACTACATGTATCTAAGGTATAGATCAACAGTTCTTCTTCCCTTGAATCCATTGAGGCTGTTGGGGTCACATTTATCTCTAATGGGTACGGTGCTCTAGTCACAGAAAAGTCCCTCAACGAGTTCCCTTACAGATCATTTATCAAAGTAGCTGCAAACATCAAGACTGATTTCTAACTCTGCCGTACCACCAGGTACACCTGTAGCTAGGAACTTAATGGTGAAGTACCGGTTTGGTGGTTTGGGAAAGGAGAAACAACCGACTCGCGCCGAAATTCTCGGAATCGAATGTTGCTCCTGTCGGATTCTTGAAGATGATTTTGACCGATTGCTTTTCTACAAGTGACTGGAAGGTTACTTGTTGAAAATCATCGTTAAACTACTCTCGCAAGCTTGCATTGCAGGGGCAGTTGCAACAACGGAATCAAAATATTTATCCAAGACGAAGGGGACGACGATGACATCAATACATTACCCATTTCTCAGAACAACTTTTCCACTGCCGGTGACATGACCTATCCGCCTCAAAATAAAACCAAGATGTCACCTTCAAGATGATATTTTCATTTTCTAATTACTGTTAGTCCATATTTCATATAACCACTTTCAAAATATGATTAGTAATAATGTTATAAAAACTATAATTACAAAAAGGTGCTGCCGGTCAATTACATTTACCTTATTTCTATTATTAAAATTTTCATTATCACGCTAATAGCTTCACATTCATAGGCGGATTTAGAACTGAGTACCTGGGGGGGGGGGGAGGCAGCATTTTTTTCTTTTAGCATTATCAGTTGTATTGATTACAACTGGCTGGTTTAGACTTAGCGTGCCCCTAAGCTATTTCAGTGTTTGGGTCTCTTAAGTAGTCTGGTCAACTTTTCTATCAGTGGCAAAAAAGGCCATGCATTATACATAAGGTCTAAGGTAGAAAATGGAGTCCCTTTTAAGTAGGAAATAGAATATCTCCAATTTTAGGGGGTCCGGGGGGTTTCTCCCCTGGAGGAATTTTTGTAAAATAGATATAAAATTCTGCATTTTGAAGTCTTAGAAGGGCTAATTGAAACTACTAAAATCTCGGGGACAAATAACAAAACTCTTTTGCAAATTACGATAATACACAGTAAAAATTGTTTTCTGGTTGACAAATCAATTACAGCAGTTCTCAGAGAGAAAAAGCGAGAAAGAATAGAAGATTATGCATTGTTATTTGCTTACTTTGGCTGTCGGCTCAATTTAATCAGTTTTGATCACGCCTCCAACCCACCGACAAATACAACAATGAATTAAATACAAAATGATCAATAGTAAAAAAATGCTTTTAAAGAAATGGTGTATAGATTTAGAAAATAGGCCCATTTGGACAATTTATAATTTATACACTTGATAAGAAATAAAGTTGAAGCACACTTTGCTTAGGAATTTCAAAGACTCGTCTAATCGGTTTCAAGGACTCGAGAACAGTTAAAATTATTTAATGCACTTAAATTGGCCTTTCCAGTCTCTGAAATTTAGTACTTGATTGTACTGTTTTACAGTATTGTTCTAAATTTGTAAGAAACAACTATTTCAAGTTTCGGGCCTCAGTGGCCGAGCGGTATTGCTCAGAAACTGCTTACATGCAGAGAGGCACGGATCTGATTCCCGCCTACTGCCCTGGGTGTTCTTCTGATTTCCTTGTATTGTAATAAATCTGAATTGTACTATATGTGTCTGAATAAAAGTCGGACTTCCACCTACAATGGGGCTCAGTCAAATAGAAGCCGCTCATATTAGCATCAAAAGCGTATTAACGCCTTCGTTATTCATTACCTTGGCTGCTCCAAGGGGCATCACGAACAACATTTGAAGTTTAAAAGAAGAAAAAAACTATTGTTTTCTCATTACAACAACTTTTTATTTTCAATTACAAGTAGTGCAAAAAACGTAAAGAAAAAATAGAGGTAGTGTTTTTTTTTTTTTTTTTTTTTTGCTTCCTTCTGGGCTGAACATATTAACAATCTGCAGAAGAAGTAAGATAAACGCAAGTAATACAAAATAATTTCCAAAATTACTGCATTCGGAATTAAATAAACAGCAATATATGAAACATGCGAGTCACAAAAATTTATCTCAAGTAATATGCTACAGAAACGTGAGAACCATGATTTTTTTAATATTTTTTTTGCAGGATGTGGCAAGGAGCTAAATTTGACACATTTCGGCATTTCTCTTCCTACCCCCCATCATTTGTTATAAATTTTTTAATTTCTGGCTGGTATCCACACTTCTCCAAATTTTCAAGCACTTTAAAATGGAATTTATTTTTTCAAGTACTTTTCTTCTTTTCTTTAAAGAACAAATCATGAAATTTTCCGGAGTTGGGGGCCTTCAACAAAGCGGCTGCCCTAAACTATAGGTTGTTTAGTTTATAGGTAAATCTGTTTCTTTCTTTTTTTTTTTTTTAATCTTTGTTTTAGTTTCCAATTTGTTGAAACAGTCGTATAGCGGCTGATTACTCATATTTTCACTCATATACTTGCTCTAATGGTTTTCAATTCAAAGTAGTCGTTTTCAACACATTTCAACAACTCGGCCACAGCTTTACTCTTTGTAATACCAGTGTACAGTCCCCCCCCCCCCATCAAAAAAAGGACAGTCGCTATTCTCTTCATTTTCACTTCTGAACTTTTCAAAAAAAAAAAAATCATTATTTTTTCTTTCACATTTTTGAAGGTGTGTTGTTACCATGTATAAAGTCCTCCCAAGACTGGGGGGGGGCATTGACCCCCCTCACCCTCCCATAAATCCGCCCATGTTCACATTCATTTCAATAAGAATAACGAAATACATTAAATTGAGTACATTCAAGAACTTCATAATTTTTTATTGCTTTTCAGCTGGGTGTCGCGTTGATTGGGCTTTGTATTTCTTTGGTATCAGGTTCAGAAGTGTTCAGCTAGTGGATTTCCGTACACAGAAAACCGTCAGGGTCCTTGTCACATGATTGCTGCACAAGATCCCTTGAGCGTCTATTTGGCACAGAATCAAGTAATGGAGAATTAAAGACAACTACAATAGTAATAATAGTAGTAAAAAGAAGAAATTTAAAATTCAAACTTTAAATTTCTTTCCATTAGAATTATGTTGCCTTGACATTAATTTCCCCATTTTCCTTCAAATCCTAATTATCTTATTCACTTCGGAAATAGTTTCGATTTTGCGTGCTCAGTCATAAAAAAACGAGGTGCGTCATGGCCGGATAATTGGACAGTTCGAGCATTTAGAGTTCGGATGACTGGAACCCTACTTTGATATAACCCTAATTAAATTTAGAAAGTAGTAATTATGTTATGAGGGGGGGAAATTCATATTCAGAGAATTTACAATTTAAAAATATCGATTTTTTTTAAATCCACTTTTTGTGAGTTTTTTTCTGAAATTAGATGTTTAATAGAGCTTTAAACGGTAAAAAGTATAATGAACATCTATGGAGTGATATAACCAATGTTAAAAAATTATACATTTTTTTTTAAATCGCCATTTTTGGTTTTGGACCAAAAATGGCCGCCAGGGGGGGGGAGGGTTTTTGGAATGTCTCCCCTTCCTAAAATATTTGTATATACAATGTCTACAAACATGCCAGTTTCAAAATTTTATCACAAAATGCAGTTTCTTCCCCCATAGCCCCCTGACTAAGAGCTACCCGACCGATTTCGCTGAAATTTTCAGTATCTTCCATTCAGCTCTGGAAAAGTTTGTGGACCGGTTCGAAAAAATTCGACGAGCATTTTTTTTTAAAATTCCAATTTAGGCCCGATTTTAAAATAAATTCTCGAATATTGGGCTGAAAAATTGCTTGCACATATTATTATTACATATCGTTAGAAAGGGTAGAATTTTCCGCGTTCCACGCAATTTGTTTCAATGCTCTAACTTAATTGCGGCGGGAGTTATTGGTGTTTTTAGCTCGAATTTTTTTAGGCATAGCTGAAATTTAGGCATTACTTCCTTAATTAAATATATCAAAAGTGAAGGAACTGTACAACAGTTTTCTTTTTGACACCATTGGAAATAGAGACATTTTTTTACTCCAGATCCATCTCAACCTATGATCGAAAAACCAAGCTTCCATCTCCAAATGGAAAAAAGTCACAAGCCTTTTTAAATCAAGTTCAAAAAATCTCATATCCTTTCAAATTGTAAACCATTTTCTTTTGCATTTTGGTTCCTCAAACTTATTTTATTTTGTGTTTCCATGGTTACGCTTTTTTAAATCCATTTTTCTCGATTAATTTCTAAAATGTATTTTAATATCTGTCGTCATTGTTTGGGAAGGAAATTTTGCATGAAGTTTTTTTTAAATTTATTTATTCAAGTCTGATTGTTGAACATATGTCACTTGACACAATGTTTATTTTCAAGGTGGACCAGGCAACACAGCTAATTAACATTTAAAAAAAAATTGGAACCTACTAATATTTGGTCATTATTTATTTAATATTAAGCTTATTTCTTGCTTAAACATTTTGTACAATTAGTCAATTGCATGTGGGGTAAAGTGAAATCCTTCATTTCGTTTACTTTGTTCAATCCTTTATGAATTCACTTATGAATTCATTTAGTAATAAAACTCTATTAAATAAGTCACTTATTTTCTCATTCATTCACTCGTTTGTTTTTTCCTCAGATGTTAATTTATTCCTTTATAGCTTCATTTTCCACTTATTCACTCATTTATTTAACCAAAAATATTTTCAATAATCAAATATAAAGTATTTTGAAAGATTTTTAAAAAAAATTTTCACTTAGCTGTCATGGGGAAAAAAACAGGTAAACTTTCCACTTTTTTTTTTAAAGAAACGAATTTAATGCCAAAAATAAAAAAATGTTTCTATTCAAATGCTTTTTTAAATACACTGTTCCTTCTTATGTATTGTAATTTTAAAAACAAATTTCCAATATGTTCATTTAAAAAAAATTAAGCTATCTTAACTATTTTGCTCTGACCTACATTCCCCAATATATGTGTGTGTACAGCTTCAGTTATTAAAATAGTAAAAAAGTAACACTACAAAATTGATTTATAAAACAGTTTATTATATACACATCTTTAATTGCACACATATAAATAATAAATAAAAACTGTCATAATTCTTAAAAATAATATGTAACCAATAAATTAATCATAAGTCTCTTTCTATGGAATATTCAACATCTGATAAAGATCCAATGTTATCATGTTGTGATCTTGAATAATCTTCTTCAATATCATCTTCCTGTAATAAGATTTAACAATTCATATCAATACTTTAGACAAAAAATGTTTTACAAATTAGTATGCATATTTTGGAGCTCAAGTGAGTAAAAAACCCTTCACACAAAGAGATGTAATAAATTTTGAACTCACCTTTAAAAAAAAGTAAATAAATAATTTAAAAACCTTGCTTTAAAATCATGTAATACATTTTGAACTCATGTTAAAAAAAAGCTTAAACTAGTACATTACAAAAATTAATACTTTATTAGGTTAATAAAAATTGCTGACTATTTAGATACATAAACATTTTCCGGAAAATTTTTGGTACTTTTTAATTTCAGACCAGCAAATTGAAGGGCCTCTAAAATTAAGGACATCTATATGAACATGAACTAAACATAATCATATTTAAGTCAATCTGTACCATGTGCTTTGCCTTGGTTACAATTTAAATACTTTCTCACTCTCTCCCCTATAAAACTTTTAAAAGATACAGATATCAGCTAGCTGCTGAACACCTTTGCATAATAATTTGAGTAATTAGTATGCAAAGGAAAACTGGTAACTGGTGTTCTTGATTGACATTTTCCCACTAAGCACTTGCAATTATGGTTTTGCAAGGTCACTAGGTTTCGGTAAATTCAGAATCATTCTTTCTCATGTTACTTTTTTGAGACAGCAAGTTTTAAAAATGAAAGGTGAAACAAAAATGGAATCAAATGAAACAGATTTTTTTTTGGCAATAGAATATTTTGCACACAATAATGGAAAATGCATTTATATGCTACAAAAATTGGTTAATCTCTTTTTTTTTTCATAATTTCATGAATCTGTTACTTCATTCAGGAAAATGAAAATAATAAGAGAAAAATACTTATTATGCATTAATATACTTGCTGCATATGAAATAAACAGAAACAGTAGATTTTACTTCGAAAAACAAGAAATAAACAATATGATTTGTATCAAAAAACAGAAAAAAAGAAACAGTACTATTTTTCTTTGAAAATATTTTAAAATAAGTTTTAAAACTAGAATTTTAGTTAGATCAACATATAACTTCCCGACATTTGAAAACTCACCTTCAAAATGATTACAGAATTTTGTTTAAACGTTTTCGAATTAAGGTTCAAAAGAAAAATTCTTTTTCTAGCCTTTTAACAAACTTTAATAATAATAATCGAAAAAAAAAAATGAACTCAGACGCAACAATATTGCATTGTTCTATAAGAAATATGAAAATGGGAAACAAAGAACTTTTTAATGAATAAAATAATTTACAAAATGTACTTAAATCTGGCCGTGCTGAACAATATCAATAATTACCAACACAGTAGCTAGCACTTTTGGGTAAAAAAATAATGGGTAGAAAAAAATCTCTGATTTGGGTAAATTTTTTATCCTTTTTTGTTTCTTGAGTTTGAAGCATTTTTTTCTTTTTAAATTAGCTGAATCTAAAAAGCGGAAGGAAATCATACTAAAGAGGAAACCATGAGGCAGCCTAAAAAAACGGTGGAAAGGCGGAAGCTCTTTAGAAAAACAGTAAATTTGGAAGGCATGCTTTAACTATAATCTTATATCTTTAAATGAGTAATTCTTGTGGGTATGTATGTATATATATACACTGGTGTCCAAAAGTTAAGCATAATTCATAAAATGTAAGAAAACTCTTGTAAATGTTCATAAAATTATATAAAATTACTTATGGAGATTCATTGGTTGAAGAAGAAACATTTTGCTTATGCAAAATATCATAGTCGATGGCATCATTCGCGAAATAGGTGCGCTTGTCGGAATGTGGATAAAACGACTCTCACATTTTAGAGAGTTCAAGCTCGTTTCATGCAATTGCTGTACCAAGAAACATTTATTTTGGTGAAACAAGATTAATAGTGGCACAAAAGTGCCAATTAGACATGTTTGCGAAGGAAAGAATCGTTGCAATACTGGAATCTAAACAACCGCAATCCGAAGTGTCTCGTATTCTTAATGTAGCTCAGTATGTAATCTTGAGACTGTGGCAGAGGTTTCAAAATACGAGTGATGTTCTCCGATGGTCAGTACCAGGTCGACCAAGAGTCAAAACCGCTCGCCAAGATCAATTTCTGGCAATTTCTGCGTGACGTCATAGGGACAGCTGTACCAGAGAACTGGGTTTGGCGCTCAGTGCCGCCACAGGAATAACAATTTCGAGGCAAACTATTTACAGGAGACTCAATCATGTTGGTCTGTATGCCAGAAGACCAGCAGTTTGCATTCCACTCACGTCAGCGCATAAACGCGGTTGTTTAAACTGGAGCTTGCAACATCACCATTGGAGTGTGGGGACAGTGGGCCAATATGATGATGAGTGATGAGTCCCGCTTTACTCTACAGAGTGATTCTCATCAGGTAACAGCATGGAGAGAAAAAGGAACTCGTTTCCAACAGCGAAACATAAGAGAAAGACACCACTTTGCGTCAGCGGGAGTAATGGTGTGGGCGGGCATTATGTTGGACGGTCGCAGCGACCTCCTTATTTGTGAGAAAGGTCCTGTCAGTGGTAAAAGATACGGAGACGAAGTTCTTGAACCTTATGTTTGCTTGTTTCAAGGTGCTGTCGGTCCTGACTTCATATTCATGGGTGATAATGCGCAATATCCCCGTACAGCTGTGGTCGATGACTTCCTTGAATCAGAAAATATCTAGCGAATGACGTGGGCAGAGAACTCCCCTGATTTGAACCCTATTGAACATGTCTGGGATATTCTCGCGAGAGAACTTGCAGCCCATTCTCCCCTGCCAAGCTCCGTTCCGGAGCTAAAAAGAGCTCTCCAGCATGCTTGGAACTGTTTGAGCCCACAACTCATCCATCATGTCATAGAAAGCATGAGTAATCGGTGTGCAGCGTGCATGGCTGTCAGAGGTGGTCATACACATTTTTAAACTCCACTATCATATTTTTTTTCTTTTTTTTTTGTGTAAAGAGTAGATTCCTCATACGCCTAATTTTCTTTCAAACTATTCTTTTGAATGATAAAAGTAAATATTACAGTTTTTTTAATAGTTTCATTGTGTTGTAACCGTGTTGCTTTCGCATATCACGTTTACTCCTATTCCGATGCATACTTCATTCATTACTCACATAAATAGCAATTATGCTTAACTTTTGGACACCAGTGTATATTTGTATTTCGTATCTCGGCAACGGCTCTAACGATTTGGATGAAATTTTGGATTTAATTGTAGTTTTGCATTCTATGTTCATCTACATCAGTGTTTTTTCTGTAAAAACGTGATTTCTTACAAAAAACTCGTTTTTAAAAATGAAGTCTGCTTAAGTTAAGCCTTGAAAAAAAAACTATGAATTGACACATAAGGCAGAGGATTTGAAACCATAGCAATGAAAATTAGTCGTTTGAAAATTTCAAACTTGCTTAGGGTTGCCAGGCTTGGCTGATTATTAGCCACTTTGGCTAATTTTAATCACACTTGGTTGAAAACAAATTCAAGAGCATTATGTAAGTTGATGTTAGGAATTTTTTTTTAGCGAAACTATTGTTTGAGTGTATTATTTTCGTTTTTACACTTCAAATAGTTTCATATATTTTTAAAATTGGGATGAAATCGCGAAACGCAACATAGTATGGAAGAAAGTATGAGGTTAAGAACCAAATTCACCATAGTAAAATTGACTCCAAGTTTAAATTCTTATAATTAATGACAGAAAAATTTTATGGTGGAAACAAAAATGTAACAGATAGTTTAAAACGAAATGCTGATTTAATTGCATTCAGAATATTTTTTATTTGGTATTTTAGTGTTATTAGTAGGTCGCCGTGCATTTTCAATTCTAGCAATTTTTTTCCACATTTACTGTCACCATCTTTGGTCTAAGAAACTACATTTTTTGGTGATACCGTACATTAAACATTTATATGCAACCAGCTCAGAGTTTCCCTAGGTGGATGTCTGTGGGGGAAGGGAGTCCTATATTCAGTAATAGGCTTCTTATGGCTGAAAATATTATAATTCTGATGAAGTGTTTACATGTATCTCTTGCATCTCTCTTTTCTCGTAAGCAGATGCAAGGATTGGCGAGAACAGAAATATTTTGTAAACGCTTTGCTTTTCAAGCATATTTAAAAAAGTACTTTGAACCTTAGACAAACACGATTTTACGAAAGGAAAAAAAAAAAACTTTTAAAGTCGAGTGATGCTCGGTCATCCAGGTACTACAATATAATTCAAGGCAGCAAGAAGCAAGGGGATGTAAGTGAATCTTAGTTGCAAGTAAAACATGTGCAAAGTTCAAACCAAAGGTAGAGCTTCATTGAGAAGTTTTTTATGAAGTACGCTGTATTGCAGCATCTGCTAAGGTTACTAGCACCAGCTCTTGTCACAAAACAAGATGAAAGTTTCGCCTACCATTTTTACAAGTTCTCTCTCAAATTTTTATTTTTTGCTATTTTACCCCTTTGCTTCTAAGTGCTTCATTTCTAAACTATTTTCTCATTACCTTATCTGTATCTCCCAATAAGCTCGGATCAGGTTCTGACGTATATCCATTGACATCACGGTTATAGAGGTCAGATTCTTCATCTGAATCTGGAAAAGAATTAACAGTAAATTTTTTCAACATCATTAAAAGCTGACATTCGTAATTTGATAAATTGAGAAAGAAAAATGGAATACTTTCAAATTTACACTAAAAGTTGCAATTTGAATTTGGTAGTTGAGGTAAAAAATCCTACTAAGTAGTTCTTTAAAATTGTTAAAAAGACTGAGCTCACCAGTGCTGTCCTTGTTATGGAATTTGTTTGAATTCTCTCTTTGCTCCAGCAAAGGGCAGTAACTACAGTCGAACTCACTCATAATGAGAGTGAAGGGTTTGTGATGTTTGCTCCTAATGACTGAGAGCTCGAAAAAAAAATGTTCGTGAAGAAAAACATACAACAGGGGTTTCGCAAACTTTTTCCACTAACGGCACTCTTTGAAGAATTAGAATTTTCTCATAGCCCCAGACCTGTTTTATTATTTAGATAAGTGCGCCAAATAAGGCTACTTTAAAGTTCATAACCTAAAATCTTTCTCTTTTATGACTGGATTGCTCCAGCTTTTGCATATTCATCATATGACTCATAAAAACTAAGGGAAAAAATAAAACCAAGTGAAAATTTAAGTTGTTTCAATTGTTTCGCTCCAGTTTTAGCAAAGAATGCGATTTAGTCTTAAGAACATTGGCCTTCATAAGGAAAACGCTGAGCAAAGGTTACTACTTACAAAATTAAAGAAAAAAAAGCCATCAAACAAACAAACAAAAAATTGAAAGATCCTTTAATACCAATCTATATTAAACTACATTTGATAACTTCAAAAACATTACCAACCATTCCATGTTTGCTTCCTAGGAAGGAATCGATCGTCATATTCGGGGCAAGTGATGATTTGTTAATTTCTGTTTTTTGTCCCTAAGGGGCACAATTCGTACATATATGAACAGCTTCTGCAGCACATAAGCATATCTTCCACCCGATACTAGGGCGTCACCTTATAAAGACACCAGAGTGCCAAGAAGGCTAATCACGGCCTTAACAGTTAGCAAAACATTTTTCTTTGTTATCAAATCACAGGGAAAAAATGACTTTTTATTTATCTTTGTGTATTAGATGACTACGTATGAATTAGGTTACAAGAACAATAAAAAACTTTTTAATAGTACCTTGAACCATGTAGAAGCAAAATAAGGTAAGGTAGTTTTTACATCACTCTTCTGCAATAACTTGTGCTACACATTTGCCAGGTTATTAAAAAATACTTGCTGATAATGCTTTATCATCAGTTAGGCTTTCTGATGAAGATGAAGTCACAATCAAACAATTTTTTACAATCTTACTTCAAAAAATGGGGGATAGCTTTATTGGTCAATGTGACTTTATTTGGCAAACTCACCTTACATATACTATATTGATAAAATAGACACTTTGCGGCACCCTTTGTCTCCTCCTACGGCACTCCAGGGTGCCGCGGGAGCTGAGAGTCCCTGACATACAAGTTCACCTGTTAGTGATTGTTTTTGTTCCATAAAATACCAAACAAGTCGGCTAATTTGCTTTTAAATGTCTTATTATCGCTTTATTGTTTTCAAGGAATAATCATTGTCCAAAAAACATTCTCATTTGCACCACATACATCGAAAAAAGCTTAAAGTTTTTCTACACATTAAAAGCCATTGAGTGATTTGAGGGTTGTTCTGTTTCCAATTCTTCAAATTTTGTGTTATCGATGGCAAATCTAGGAGATGGGCTATGGGGCTGCAGCACCACCCCCCTCCCTATAAGACCAAAGTCCCTGAACTCTTTCAAGTCCTTAAACATTTTAGGACTTCCATTTTTTACACATTTCCATAGGATCGTTCTAGAATTCGTTTCTTCCTAACATCATCTAAATGGAACTTAGATTTCAAAAAACATTTCTGTGAGAGATTCGCCATTTTTTCAGTAAGTTACAGCCCTATAGCCAGGGCTAAAGCAGAAATACATGAAATACACCGCCAGCTCAGTCATTCTAGCCGAGGACTGCAGTTTCGTGCTTTAAGCACGAAAATGCGTTGCCTTTAATCTTTGTGTTGAATCGAACCATTGCTTCGGTCACAGGTCTGGTAAGTGCTAATTCTATATTAGCAATTAGTTTGTTTGGCAGTCTTGGCTTCCTTAAGAGATTTTCCACCTCCAGCTCCGTCACTTCCTATGCTGAGCTGATGAGTGCTAATAAGGATGAAACTGCAGTCCTCGGCTGGAATGACTGAGCTGGCGGTGTATTTCATCTCCATTGCCCAAATGTCTTCAAAAGATGTCATACAATTGCGTTTCTAGGACTTCAATTTCGAAAGATTAGAGAGCATTCTTGATCCTCCACCTCCCCCCCCCTCTTAGAGATAATTTAAAACTTCATTTTTGGACTTCAACTATAAGTGGTTTCCAAGGAAGAGTCTCTGAGCTTGAACCCTTTATAAAAATAATAGAACCTTTCCTCCTCCAAATATCACCAGAGATAGTATAAATTGCATTTTAAAGACTACAATTTCGAAAAATTACCCAGTCTCCTTTATTCACTTCAGTAAAGGTTTGAGACACAATGACAATTTACAACTGTTTTGACCTTAGCGAGCCCCTCTTAAAACAAAATCCTAGATTCGCCATTACTAATTAGTATCATCACTTTTCTTATTTTTTTTTCAACTGCCATAGTTTGAGTTTGAGTTAACCCTAGAGTCAATGACCGGGTACCCGGGTACCTTTTTGCAACTTTTATCATAATTTTTACACCTTGTAACAAGGTCTTTTTAAAATTGATTTTAATCCTTGTTATTTACATGAATCTGAACTAAAGGAAGTTGTAACGTTGTTTTCAAAAAAAGTTTTGAGGGGAGTTTTTTAGCCTTTAAAATTTTTATACCTAGATTCAATAACCAGGTACCTGGGTACCCATTGCACTGAATGTCAAAAAATACCCCTTCAAAATGCTTCTGACACCAATTTTTGACTCTCATGTAAAATGAGCCTTTGAATCAAATTATGACCACCGTTTCCCCCCTCACTCCCAATACCCCCTTTCGACATCGCACCCCCAAATTGTATAACGCTTTCTGCAATTACATAGTAATTATTTATATTTGATAGGGAAAACAGCATTGTATTCAACATTAATATTCTTCTGAAGGGTTAGAGAAGATTATAGTTCAAAAGCATGAACATTTGTAGCAAGTTGGGACACTCAAGCGCGTACCCCCCCCCCCCCCCCAAAAAAAATCTAAAAAATCCTCAGAAACGATTTTTTTCGATAAAGGTTTGTTTTTCAATTTTTTCACTTATTTTCTGGTGTAAAAACGAAAAATTGGAGTCGCTTCCCATGTCCGAAATTTTTTTCGCGCTGTAAAAAAAAGTAAAATAAATAAAAATGAATAAACAGTTGAAAACATTGCAATTACACACGAGTCACACTGCAGATCGTAGACGCAAAGAAAGTTTCCGTATAATTTACATTTATTCAAATTACATTTACAGATACAGTCTGAGTAAAAACTTTAAGTCCAGGTCACTTTTTTGAGAAACTGGACACGCCTTAATCTTAGGATCAAAAAGTCATATGAGTGATAATTATTAACCTTAAATACAAGTAAAAAAGACAAAAAAAAAATTAATTGTAAGTGTTTCATTATTAGAAAATATTACAGATCAATATTTGAACTGAGTAAAATCTTTAAGGCCAACATCGAAAAAGCATATGAGGACAAAAATTCAAATATTTGTAAGCTTGTGTGGGAGCCATTCCTTCAAATTACTTCAAATATTCTTGTTTTCATGAATGAAACTAGTTTTTGACGAAATTCGGGATGTATTTTTTACCAATTATCTTCGATGGTAGATTTCAGCTCTATTGATGAAGTAAAATGTCTCTCCTTTGCAAACACTTTTTGCTAAGTCACCAAATAAGTTCTCTATTGGGTTAAGATCGGGAGACTTAGTTGGTCATTTCAAAGCTTCAACATTGTTTACTTGGAGCCTATTTTTTGCACTGTTACTCGGATGGATAGATGCGCTGTTTTGCTGATATTTTCAATTTTCTCCAGCAATAAATTCAGCATTTGGTAAAAGATGACTCAGGAGGACATTTTGATACGCTTGTGGGTTCATTTTACCTGAAACAAACGCAACTGAGCACACACCATTGTAAGCAAAGCACTCTCCAGTTCTGACAGAGCCTCCATCTAATTGGCGCTTGTAGAATATTTCTTTTTTTTTCGTAAATCATGCCAATAGTACTTCCGTCCGTTTGGTCCATCCAAACTCCACTTCTTTTCGTTAGAAAAAGTTATTTATATTCATTGGTTATCCCAGGTCATGATTTCCTAGCTAAAATTGAAACGCTCTATATTGTGCATTTTCAATAAATGAGGTTTAAGCATTTTTGCAGCATTAATAAATTTTCCACACCTTCTAATTGTGTTATACATCGTTTTTGACAAACATTCAAACCTATCGTCTCAATAAGTTTTCTGGTTGAGTACTTTTCAGGTAATGTAATACTTTCCAAACTCTTCTTCCATGACGCGAGGACAAAGCTTTAAGTTTCCCGGGTTTTCTTTTTACCCTAATTGAGTTTAAATCAAACAAAAATGTTAACTTCACTCTTCGATCTTTCTATTTTTTCACAATAGTACGCCTACTTATCCTTGTTGAAGAAAAAGCTTCAATCTGCCCTCTTTCTTGAACAGTTAACTTTTTACCTTACGATATCGTCACAAGTAGGACAAAAACTTTGAAGAAATTAATCACAAAACTGCAAGTTGAAGGGTTTCCACAATCTTGTTAACTGAGGTGACATTTATTACAGTATAAGTACTTGCAGTTTTTTAAAAATACTAGTGGCCTTAAAGTTTTTACTCAAGCTGAAATGCTAACTTTGAATAAACCACTGTTTTTCTGGTTATTGCATGCTTTACAAATCCTGTCTGTTGCGTTATTTCTTACTAATGAACATTAATGATCAATAATACAATAATATTAAAATCCCTTTAATATCATTTTCCTTTTTTCAAAGAAAATTATACTGGCCTTAAAGTTTTTACTCAGACTGTATAATTAAGATTTAAAATTAAATTAAGTATACTCATAATTGTATTTCACATGGCACTACACCCGTTGGTTTTCACCATTAGATCAAACGCTGCGAAATTATCAAAATTTGATCAGTCGTGTCAACACTACATTTTGTTTTGTTATAAAACGAAATAGTTGTGACTTTTGGTTGCTTCAGAACTTCTTTTGTTATGATGTGAAGTGGAAATTAATATTACGGCCTTTTCTCTTTTTGTTGATGTACAAACATATTGTTACATCATCAGTGATAAAGAATTAGGAACTTCGTTTCTCTCAAAATGTAGACAATAATATTTCAGTTGGAATGTATTATCTGTCCTGTTTTTCTTTTTTTTTTTTGAGTATACCTACGAATGTCAGACAGCATGACAGCAAAAGGTTGAGCAAATGATAGTGATGATAAATTACAGATAATATTTTTTGGCACAACAGGCCTATGTGTATATTAGGGTGGGCCGAAATAAGCCGAAAATTTTTTTTTTTCGAAATCAATTTTTGGATAGCGCGCAAAAGTTGCGTAGTGAGCTAGTTAGCACTCACAAAAAATTTCTTGGATATTAAAAAATATCTAGCCGGCGCTATTTGACATTGAAAAACCGTAAAAAAAGAGAAAAATGAATTTTTGTCGAAATTTTTAAAAAAAAACTAAATTCCAAATATTTTGCTGGAAGGCACCGAAAATGTTATATAATGAGCCAGTTCGAGCCCATAAAATGTTTCATTGATTTTAATGAGCATCTAACCGCTCCTTTCCGACATCAAAAATTGGAGAAAAATGAAAAAATATTGAATTTCATTAAAAACCAATGTGAAAATTATTTTTCAAAATTAAATCATAGACTAATTAATTAAATAGCACTATCAATCATAGTAATTATTATCACGCAATAGTATCATACATTTTCTAGAATTACATAATATATAGATAATAAAATTTTAAAAAAGAAATCTTCAAATTTGATTTATAATACCTCATGCATAATGAATATTATTTTTTGGAATAATATTGTCCCTTGTTATCAAATGATGGAAGTTCTTTCCTAGCATGAAGTTTTGCACGAATGTATCCATCTCGTGCAGTTTCACCACGAACTTTTATTGCAGCTTCGGTTACTAGTTTCACACAACGTTTCACAGCTTGCGTGTGACAGGGAAATTTCTCGAAAGTAAACTCTGTAGAATGTTCTTTGCACATTTCTTTCCATTGTTGGTCTTTAAGATGCATTGTAAGAGTTGGCTCTGTTACAACACAGTTTGCCCAATCAACTAAATCAACATAATCAACGGCTTCAAAATTGAGTTTAGGACGCTCAAAAAATCGTACACCATCCGAGCTCTTCGTCTTCTTATTTCTAGAGTTCAGAATGCGCCTAACAGCTAATTCCCGAATGTATTTTCTTGAGTCAAACAACATTGTCAACAGTAGCTGTTCAGGATGAGCGAAATATGCATTACTTGAGAGAACTTTGAAAATTATCTCCTTAACGTTGTCTGGAAACTGCCTTCCAAGAAAAATCATTTTCCAAAAATGTTGGGCGCCGTACTGGCAGTTCGGTTTTATTTTTATTTCAAACCACATTGGAGCATAAACTAACATTACATACTTTACAAGTATTGTAAGATTTTCTGATGGAGTTGGAGTGCCTATATACAAGCGTAACAAATGATTTGCAGTTGTCAGCCATCGCGCACGACTGACTGAGTTTGTCTGGGCTACTGTCAGCCACGCTTGAAGGACAACTGACCATCTTTTACAGCAAGACAGATTCTATACAAATATTGTTGTTCAATACTTAAATTTTTTATATCTTCCATGTTCAAAACCAGAAGATTGCAGTCAAGTTTATCAAATTTGACCTCCAGATTTTTTTACAATCTCTAAGAAGTTGTTCGATAGCTCCAGAATATGAATGTGACCACTTTGTGCAACCATCCAATTCCAGTATAAGATGCCTCAGTGGCAACTCATTGTGGACATTGGACGCAAGAGAGCACCCCTTTAATTGCTTAACTCCCAGCTGTGGAGGTGTAGAATTACAGCATTTCTTAAAGAAGAATACTTGCGTTCAATTCATTAATCAGTTTAAAGGACTTCAGAGGATTCACATTTTTTTAATACTCAAGGGCTCTATTAGTCAAATATATATAAATAGTTATAAAATAATCTTAGGAATAATAGAAGTAGTTGAGCGCCGTTTATTATCCCGAAGAAACTACTGGAACCAAAGATTAAAAAATTAGCATCTTATGTAACTATTTTTTAGTTGAGTGTGTGCATTTTTTAAAATTGGCGTACAAATGTCGCATAAAATAGGTTAAATTTTCACTGTTTTTTCTAGGTAACGTGTTGGTAACATTTCAGTACTTACTTATTTCGAAACTACTTTTAATTTTTTTTTTTTTTTTTTTAATTTTTCCAATGTTTCAGTATTAAAGGAGCGTAGCTAAATATTCTACGAAATGTATAAAAATCTTTGAGGATTTCAACTAATGCATTGACAGATACTTCTAATGTTTGTTGAAACTAGCTTCAAACTTTTATTTTTGCCCCCCCCCCCCTCTTTTTTTTTTTTTGAAAAAAGTGCATCTTTGTCCTTTTTTTCCGTTTTTCCATGTCAAATAGCGCCGGCTAAATATTAAACAAATTTAGCGAAATTTTTTATGGGTAATAACGGGTCCATATAGCAACTTTTCCGCACTATCCAAAAACAGATTTCCAAAAAAAGTTTTTTCGGCCCACCCTAGTGTATATGGTATGAGCTTCGTGGGCCTCATGTGGTCCGTGGGTCGTAAGTTGAACATCACTGGTATAAGTAAATAAAATACTACGAATTCACTATAAAATATCAAAGTGTAAAATCTAATACATCCAGTATTACGAAAAAACTGGAGAAACACATTTGATTCTAACAGACAGTTTAGCGTGAAACGTAAACATAAAATGCTGGAAAACAATAAAACATTTCGTTTTTTGGTAAAAACAGGATACACAAACTTCCCCAGATGAGGGTGGAAGAAAATGTTTCAATTAAATAGAAGAGGTGTCAGAAAAAAAATTATTTTTCTGCTCTAAATCTTCGAAATTCAAAATGGGTACCCGGTTATTGAAAGTAAGGGAAAAGTTTGGTCATTGACACTAGGGTTAAGATATGGTTGGAAATATTTTTTTGAAGTGATTACATTAGCATCAACAAATATAAAATTTTCAAAAGCTTGTCTACTCCACAAATTTAAAAAAAAAAATACTATTATCAATTTTTCTCAGAATTTATGATTTATCTGTAGCTTTTGGTTGACTTTGGTATACTTATTTATATACATAAATATATATTACATATACAATTATATTATACATACATAAATCTTTTTTGGATTCATTCCAATCAGTCATATAAAGTTTTTCGATTGGTAAGAATTTACAATTTCCAAGTAAACACGTTTATTATTTTTTCTCCGAAAAATCCGGTATGATACACAAGTAAAAATACTGAAAAAGAGTTAATTTCAAAAACATTTTTCAAAATAAAAGAAGTTTCAAACATGTAACAATAATGATGGTGAACAGTGAAACATTTAAGTTTGGTTTTTATTTCTTTTTTTCTTCTTTTGAATTTTTTAAAATAAATATTTTACTTTATAAATAAATAACGAATCTAAAACTCAATATTTTTTTTAAATTTAGGAGTTTTCTAAAAAATCTGCAATTAGCAATAATTTAGTAATTACAAAAAAAAGTTTACAATTAATAAAATAAACGAATAATAAAAAAAGTACTTAATAAATAATTTAAAATTTTCCAGTCGAATGAGAGTGGCAAATTAGAAGTTGACAAGTCCTGAATAACACAATTAGAAATGTATGGAGGGTCAATAATAATGCTAAACACATAATTCTAAGTATCCAAAAAGTAGAATCACTTAGTAAAATAAACCGAGTGAGTATTTAAGAAGCAGATGTAATTGGCTTTCGAAATGTGTGAAAAATCGGGACTGACGTGTAAAAGTGCAAGAAACGACTAAGCTGTGTAAATTTTGCAATTCATCTGTACAGTTCGATAAGTATGCATAACCTTGAACCCAAAATCCATGACCAGTTGTCAGTTTAAATGATTTTGAGCATTTTTTGCTTAAATCAAGACTTCCCATGTCGACTTTTGGTCATAGTCAAAATGCATGCCTTCCCCTGACTTTCCAGGTGCGTGGACACCATGTTTATACTAACAGTGGTATTTAAAATACATAAGACATCTGCAATGTGGCACTGATTTTGCAACAGGAGTTAATATGAATACAAGTAAAGTAATAAGGATGTGTATATGATAATATCATGTTTTATAAGTGATAACTGCTAATCTACATTGTATGCGCTAAGTAATTTCAATCTTTACTGTGACAATAAGCAAAATGAAAAGTATTTGCATAGAAGTGCCTTGGTTACTGTATAAAGAATCAGTATTAAATTTACAAACAGTTACAACAAAAAATAAAATGTCATTAGAAATAACAAAGATTTTAAATTTTAGAGCTTAAAGCACAAATGAGGCAGTTAGAAGCAAAGGGATGTAAGTGCAAAAATTAAAAATTTGGAGATAACCAGTACAAATTGTAGGTGAACCACTACTCTGTTTTGGGGCAAGAGATAACATTAGTAGCTCTGGTAACTGCTGCTATACAGAATGATTCAGAAGAACTTTTCAATCAAAGTCTACATAGGACCAGAACTTTAATTACGTTTTATTCAAAACCTGAAAATGTTCACTGACATCCCTTCGTTTCTCACTGCCTCAAATGCACATTATAACTAAAGATTAAACACATGACATACCTTCATACACCTGGTATGTTGGTCTTTTAATTTTGCAAACAATTTCAGCTAAATCTGTAAATGAGGCATTCCTCAATGTCACTTTCTAAAATAAAATTTATGAGAAAGATTAGAGAACAAAAATTTGCAAAGATACCATACAGCATATCAAATACATGCAATTAAAACAATATTTATTAAAATGAAGACAAAAATCACATATAATAAACAAAAATTATCAAGGCTGTATTAAAGGGTTTTTTTTTGGGGGGGGAGGCTCAAACTCCCTCCAAAAATTTTTCAAAACTATCCCAAAAATTGCTTTTTATTTTGGTGTTTTTTTGCTAAAAAAGTTATTACTACTATTTATTTTTTATTTATTTATTTATCTTATTTTTTTTCTCCCAATTTCATTTCAAAAATTAAATTATTATAATTGAAAAAATGAACATAGTCTTCTTTATTTGCAGTATTTATTTTTGCTGTAGTTATAGCTAACATCATTTCTTACAAAATAATACACTGTTTTCCTTCAGATTTTGAATATCTGGCACTAACAAAAGCAACAAAAATCTTTCAATTTAAAAGTGCCTAACTATACATAAACATATTTCACTAGTGTGAAAAAAAATAAAAATAAAAGAAACTTAAGAATTACTTTGATAACAGGTTTGTGAGTACACCCATCTATTCTTTTGAGATATTAAAAATGCATCAAATATTTAACAGAGATGAAATTATGTAGTTCACACACCAGATTTTTCTTTTTCATTTAATAGATTCGTCATCTTTGATGTTTGCACATGTTAATGCTCTTAAAGCAGCATCTCCCCATCCCCTTTTAAATAACAAATTAAAACAAAAATTAACATAATGCATGAATTAACTCAAATATTAGTGATCATATAGATTTCCCGAGTAATATGTTCGGTAAAACCCTCCCCAAAAGAAAAGTATGGTTACGGTCCTGATTAAAACATGTTTTTGTGAACTCTGCCATTTGCATTTACTACTATAGATTAAATTTATTTTAGAGGTGAAAAGATGAAACAATAGTATTTCCTTTTTTAGTCAAAACGTAACCCTCCCCCCTTTTAAAAAACTGAAAAAAAAAAGCTTTCTGGAAAAAGAAAATACCTGGTGATAATGTTTGTTCATTTCATTGTGCAATAAATTATGCAGTGACTTGTGACCCATTTTCATAGCAGGAAACAAGGCCTTTCCATGGTTATATCCCACATCCTAAAAAATGCAGAACATAGTTATTCAAAAACATATTACAGATAAATAGTTGATTGGGAACAAAGTAAACAAGAAGAGAATGTCTAGAAACTTTTACTAGGTCAGGGTTGGACTGTGCAGTTGGGCAGCCTGGCGATTACCCAAAGAGCCTGTGAGTTGCCGACTGGGTGCGAATTGCAATTAAATTCTTTTTTTTTTAACTTGAATACTTGAATAAAACTCTGAAGGATATACTAAATGAACAAATTGAATAAAAGTAACAAAGTATTTTCCCTGTAAAACTTTAAAAGAAAAGGCAATCTTAAAAGATTATTTAGATCTTCCAAAATTCTGTATTTTAAAGATTATCTAATTAAGGGACGCAAAATGTTATGTTTAAATTTTTCGTACTTAAAATTAAAAAAAAAAAAAAGGAATTCAGTAGTACAAAAATGCGAGAAGCTTCAGTTTGAAGAAAAAAAAAAAAAGAATAGATAAATGTGCCACTGGAGGAGGAGCCATTGACACACATTGCTCAAAACATTTAAAGGATATCGAGGTTTGGGGCTGATTTTGCACCTGGAGACCTTTTTTGGATGATCGATACATTATCATTATCGACAGACACAGTAAACTATGTGAGATAAAAATTACATTTGTTTGGCAGAAAAAATATTTTTTATTTAACCTTTGGGTACAAAAGGGGAAAAAATGCATTGTATGCGTATGAGAAAAACAAGTAAAAAAAGGAGGTTTCCTTAAAAGAAAATTGCTTTTAGTAGAGGGTATAGTTTCCCTGGACGGCCAGCAATGTAGAACACTTTTCAGGCACGGAATCAATGAGGCCAATAATGAGGGGCTGGGGTATTCTGCTCCACTCCTCCTGAACAGCTCTTTCCAGTTCTTGGAGAGTTTGTGGAGGTGATAGGCGTTTTGCAACTCGTCTGCTCAGGGGTTTTTCTGAGCCTAGGAATAACCCTGACATTAGGAGAAGGAATTTGGATGCTTTTCCCCAGGCATTCTTCAAAATTTAAGTCTTAAAGACACTATGGCAGACATTTTAGGTAGTGTAATGGGAAAGGATGGGTTCAGTGACTTTCTTCTGGTAATTTTTGGAAACTGAAATTCCAAAAAGCGCAATTTTAGATGACTTTTGATTATGTTAAGGGGAGGGGGTTTTGAAGCCCCTTGTAAATATTTGAAAATAAAATTTCTAAAATGTAATTTTAGAGTACCTCTATCAACAGAAAAGGTTCGGGGAAGTAGGTTTGGGGACCTCCTAGGCTTTTAGTTGTTTTAACTAAAAATAATGTAGCACTCCCTATTCCCAGCAGGTGCAAATCAGATATGTAGCATGAGGTAAGGTAAAAAAACAATACTACTCTCCTTGAAAAATTTCTGGATCTGCACTTTTCACACACATGGCAAAATATGGAAAGATATTTTAAGAACCAAAAATATCACTCAAGTCTTGTAAATGGATACTTTTCTGCACCAAAGCAAATGGTTAATTCAAGGATTTCAAAATCCTTTTTAAAAATTAATTTTAATTTCCTAGTTAGTGAGCAGGACATGCTGAAGATCTAAGGCAATGGTTTGGCATTTTCTCTTTCATTATAGGGATTTTGTCAAAACTTTTTAAAAATTTGCACAAAAAAAAAAAAAAAAAAATCTTCTGTCTGCTTTGCAGAAAATCAAAAAAAAGACATTCAGCTTTTTTATTCTTAGAAATTCCAATAACAATGAAATATTGGTTAGGGATAAATTAAAACAAACCATAGCTCTAGTAGAGAGCTTCACAAAAGAGAAACAGTAGAGTCTCCAAAATCCAAGGCAATTGGGGTTCGCCTCACCTCGGATTACTGAAAACTCGGATTTTAGCCGGAAGATTCTTCCAGATTAAAAATGTACACTATTCAGACAATATAAGAGGGATCATTTTTTACATCCTTGTATAAAGAAAAAGATCTATTGTCTTCATGAAAAATGTATCACTCAAATTTCCCATTTAATTGCATCAGAACAAATTTTGACTTTAGTGTTTCTCGATATTTGTGCATATTTATGTGTGGGAGGCAAGCAAAACATGCATTTTGATTTTTCTCTAACCCATTTCGATGAGTATTGTCGTGATGTCTGTATCAATGCGTCTGCGTGCATATGTATGTATCTTGGATTACACAAAATTGTAAAATTGGTTAGTTGGAAGTTTTAAATTTCTTATATGTAACTCATGTGGCGTCAAGTTGTGCACCTCTTTTCTTGATTACAGTGAGATATTCTTAAAGCTTCTAAAGGGATGTTAACATGTTCTTTTGTGGAAAATCAATGTCAATTTTATGTTTCAAGTTGTAATCTTCAAGTCATCTCCTAATCCATATCTTGTAGTCAATGAATATTTCGTGCCACTAAAGGAGTGTTGTTTAAACCAACCTCTCAATGTTTTTTTTCCTTCTATTTACTGTACGTAGCTAATAATTTTACAGTACCGTAGAAGCGGTCGACTATGGCACAGTTTTAGTAAATTTCTTACTGTAATTACTCAACATTCATTCAAAAAAAAAAATGAAGTTGCGTTATTATTATAGTTTAAGACCTTGGCTTTCGATTCTGACCCTGAAATAATTTGAAACTTTACCTACACCCCCTCCAGAGCAGTTTTTCTTTGTACCATTCTCACCCTCTCATTGTTGGTGAGAATGGTACAGCACATATTTCAATGTTTTCATATAGGTTTTAGTGGTTTGTACCATACTCTTCCTATCTTATATTTTAACGGGAGAGTTGTAGATGTAAGTTATGCTGAAATTTGAACTTTGGAGAATCAAGTACATTATAAAATCAAGATAAAACAAAGGCTTCATTTTCTTCAAGATTTTTGAAGATGGATACCAAATCTTATCTTTTTCAGGCCACTGCCAAAACTTACCTTGCTTCAACTTCAAACTCACTTGCATTTACACCTGTGATTTTTACTGGGTACTTTTTTCCCTGATAACCCAACACAACCTCCAAAATTTCGACTAATTACTGTACCACACTCACCCTCCAAATTGTAAACTTTACACATTTGTAACAGTAGCAACATCAAAATATTTTATTCTTGAATAAAAATTGGAAGTAACCTTCTTTATGTAATATGAAAGTGAAAGGTACATACGAAATTGAGATTCCTTCCGCACTAAAAGTTCACCAACATAAATTTCCGAGCTATCTACAAATACGTAGCACCAGTTGCTCACCACAAATAAATTCACAATCACCAGGTTATTTGTCTGGCGGGCCCTTTTGACAGTAATAACAACTCTCTCAACCAGAGAAGGTTGCGCAATAGTTCTTATTGAAACTGGGCCAGCCCCAAGTGCACTTACCAACGCTTATTACATCAAATTTGAGGTTTGTACCATTCTCACCCGCTTTTATGTTAGCATAAGAATTCTATTTTCAGATTTTAGTGAAAATCACTTTTTTTAGATGCTAAAGAATTAACTTAAAATATAAATGAAGTACCTCGTATTAAGCGGAACCTTGAACTTTCGAGACTCGGATTTTAGAGACTCGACTGTACCTTGAAACTTTGAAATATGTGTGTGTGTACATTCGGTATATAAGTAACCTTTAATAATTCAGGATTATTGCATATGCTTAGTTAAAATATCGTAGCTAAAAATAATAAATTACATTACACACCATTATTTCATCAAAACTTCCAAACTGTAATGTTTTGTATTTATCAATGGGAGGCCGAATATATGTGCAGTAGTCGCTTCGCTTAATTTGATCCAACTGTTTGACACAGCTGACATAAGCCAAACGAGATTGAATTTCTTGTAAGCTCGGAACCTGTAAGAGTAACAAATAAATTAGCAACCAAAAAGTGTGAAGCAGAAAAGGTAAGTTCTATTAACTTAAAACTTGCAGAATAGTGAATACATGTGTTTTGGAGTGATGAGAAATGTCGTTTTCAATGCAAAAAAAAAAAAAAAAAAAGCTTATGGATGAAAAGACATCAGACACAAGCTTTTGGCATTGCTTTTGTCAGAAATCTTTCCATCCATAAGCTCACTTCCTTAGGATTGAAAAAGACATTCCTTGTTATTCCAAAACACATGTATGCAGTAACCTGCAAATTTTCTGCAATAAATTCATTATTTTTAATTTCACTTTTTTGCACAAAGGTATTTATTTATTCCTTAGTTTTACTTGCATCTTCAAAATTTAAAAATTACCAAGAAGATCTCAGGTAACTTTAAATCGATTACCCTAACTCAGAAAAGGACAGAAATTGGAAAACTCAGAGCAATATTAACAGTTCAAGTTACCTAGAAACTTCCAGTCTAATATACCCATAGCAAGGCATGACATTCAAGTAATTTTACAAAGCTGGAGCTTTTAAAAAACTCACTTTTACAGGTGAAGCCCAAGGATTCCATTTTTTCCACAATAGCCACCAACCATTTAAAGTATCACCATAATTTGTCAGATCTATATCATCTTGACTTCCTACATCAATGGCAATTATAGTTTCAGCACCCATTTCACGCATCACATCAGCTGAAATAGAAAGTAATTCATAGTGTGACCATAAGAGCATATATAGAGCACATACAGAAATAAACTACAAGGGTAAAAAAAGTATGGAATTTATACATTGTGTATATGAATATTTATAAATATATACATATGTAAACACATTGTGCACACATATTTGTACATACAGATCCAGAGGAAGTTTTGCACAATTTCTTAAAGATTTTGAAAAGATATACATATATGAATTTCATTTTTCAACAAAGGGGTTGCTGCCCCCTGCTCCCTATTGCTCACTAGCCCCCAGGACAGGGTGGCGACAGGAACTGTGAAAAAAAGTTCCCTGACTTTTCCCTGATTTCCCTGATTTAGTTCACCAAATTTCCCTGATTTACGTTACCAATGATAATGGTCTTCTTTCTTTGCTCTACTTGAAATTCATTGTATGTTTGTATAAAATGCAGTATTTTAAACGTTTTAAGTTGTGTAAAATTGTTGAACTAAAGATGTATTTTAAAAAGATGCTGCTTTTTTAATAAAATGGTTTTAAAAAATAACATATCGTCATTTTGGTGGGGGGGGGGGGGGGAAACCCCTACAAAACAGTATATAAAATTTTTTTACATGGAAAGATTATAGAAAATTTTTAAAAAAAACTTTACTTCCAGAAACCACTTAGCATAAGAATTTTAAGAAACTATTAAAATTACTCTTAAAAACGTACTATGTGTATTTGTGATAGAACTAAAAAGTAATTGAAATTATTTTGAATTAAGTTTTTAAACAGTGTAATAATTGTTGCAAAAATAACAAGTAATAGTGATAGAATAGAAGTAATGTAGTTATTCTTATATGACTAATTGACATATTTATGCAAAACAGATGAAACCATTTGACATCCATTCATAGGGATCTTTTCTCTAATCAAGAACATAGATTTTGATGAATGAATACAGCATTTTAACAATAAAAAATAAAGATATTTACTTAAGTACACAAGTTAACTCTATTTCAAATGATTTCAGTATGTAACGAAAAAAAAATCTTTGATTGCTTTTGTAACAAACAACTTTGAAATGCAATAAGAAAAAAAGAAGAAAAAAAAGAAGAAAAAAAGCAATTAGTTAATTTTAAAATATATAGAAGAAGAATACAACTTGGTTATAAAACTAAAGAATCACTTAAGTCTGAAGAAAAATCCTTTATGATCTGCGGTGACAACAAATAGTATAACGGCAAAAAACAAAGTTTTTTTTATTGAAAGTTCAATTTTAGCAATTAAATTAAAAACGCGAAGAAGTAATAACTTTTAAGCTTTTATAGTATTAATTCAGAAACCAAAGATTTTTTTCTTGAAATCGTGATTACAGTATGCTAATTACTTCGAGACAATGGAATAAAGGCAAAGGAGCTAAGGCATTAATGAAGGCTTCCTCTTTGCCTGTATGTTTGTTTATTTTACGTAGCATTGAAAGCATAAAAAGAAATTTCAAACTACGTAAAATAAACAACCTAACAGACACAGAAGCAATTGTAGGAAGTTCATCCTGTGGTTAATAAATAAGATTCATTACTTTGACGTTGAGGAAAAAATATGCACAAATATGTGGCAGTGTATAATCGCATCTCATTAATTTTACTTTTTTTTTTTTTTTGTTTTGAACAGATAATTGGCGAAAAATGCGTAGGGAATTAGAGTACTTAATTTTTTAAAGCAAAAAAAAAAAAATTTCTCATAAAATCAATTTTCCCTGATTTTTTGTTATTTTTTCAAAATTCCCTGATATTTCCCTGACTTTTCCCTGATTAATAAAGTTCCCTGACTTTTCCCTGATCTCCCTGATTTCCCTGATCTGTCGCCACCCTGCAGGAGCTGCAAGAACTTCCATTCATATCTCAAAGTGAGCCAAAATTTATTTTTATTCACTACCTCATTACAGTCCTACAGGGGTGGGTTCAGTAATATTCTCATAAAAACAATATTTCCTCGGCAAATGTATTCGTTTTTGCTGATCATGAAAGAGTGAAAGGATACTTGTCCAAATTCTTAAATATCGAATTATTCCCCACCATTGGGTGCCTACTTTTATCTTTAAACAATTTTGTCATATGAATGCAGACCAGTGGTTGGAAAAACTACATTTCTTTTGTAGCGAACTACAACTACAACTACTTTGACACAAATGTAGTTAACTACAACTACAACTACTTTTTTCAAAATGTAGCAACTACAAACTACTTTTGAAATGTAGTCGCTACTTCGCTACTTTTTAAAAAATAAATAAATAAATAGCATACACATACACACCATTTGAGAATTGAATGAAAAAATTTATAAAATGTTCAGATTATATATTGGCTCATTTGAGCATGGAATATTGCAATAAGTTTTTTATTCTTTCTTTCCTTTACTGAAACGATTCGTCAATCCAAACTTTTTTTACCATTTGCACGAATCCGCAAGAAAGGATTAAGAAGTGGAAAGAATTCAACCTTCAAATTTTTAATCCTTTCCTGAGAGTAAGTAGCATTTCATTCAAGAAGTGTAACTCGGCTACTTGAAATTGAGATAAATGCAGTCATAATTTGATTTAAATTTTACATGGACATACATATACATGAAAGTGATTTAGATGATGAAAAACATCTTTTAAACAAAAGAGAAACTTTAATTTTCATTATATGAGTTAATTTTAAAGGAACTTATATTTCGTAGGAATTAATTGCTTTTGAGCTTCAAGCTAGGGTTCCGGACCTGGACACCATCTCATTGACTTTTAATATGTTAATATATCAATACTCGATCAGTGAAAAAGAAAAAAAAAGGAAAAATATCCCAAACGGGGCTACTAATTATTCGAAACATGAAACATAACTAAAAATACTTTACTTCAATGTGCAATTTTAAGCAACAGTGGACTCTGGCTACAACGCAATTCGACTGACGCGAAATGTCTATATAGCGAGTTTTACTCGAGAAATGCATTTTGCAGCTGACGCGAATTCCTCACCCGCAACAAGAAAATTTTCGGAGCGGAAGTAAGCTGGGTTTATATCACCTTGTTTCTTGGATACTAAATATTAGTTTCGTGAATAGAATTTCCCTTTAGCATCACTGAAAGCCAAAATTTCCCGCACCGTACTTGTCGAAACATCAGATTATTAACGTACAAATCGCCGCTCAGCATTTTTTCTTTCTAAATATGAAGTTGGTGAAATATAATTTCGCATAAGCGAGCTGTTTATCTAAAGTTTGAAACGCATCAATCGCGTAAGTTGAGGTTCGACTGCATGTGCAAATGGCATTGATACCGAAAGCTTTTTGCTTAACGGGCAAAGTTTTCATGAAACGGAAAAAATTCGTTTCTTTCTTTCTAAGCCATGCTCTATTCAAGACGAATATAGGGAAAACGTGAAAGTTTCTATGCCAAACAAACTAATGGCGTCAAACAGATACAACGTATGGCGTCAAAATAATATGTCAGAGGTCAGCTCGTATTTTTCAGTCTTACGAATCTGATAGGTGCGCAGTTTTACTTGCGTAAGACTTGCACCAGTCAGATTCGTTTAAAAACGCGCTTTTTTTTTTAAAAAACTTTATTCAAAAGTAGTTTCCAGAAATCGCTACAAACTACTTTTTTTTGTAGCGAACTACTCGCTACTCTACTTTTTTTAAAAAGTAGTGCGCTACACTACAAACTACTAAAAGATGTAGCTACTACAGTAGCGTCGCTACTTGTAGCGCGCTACTTCCAACCACTGATGCAGACAAATTCTTCAATAAATTTATATAACAGTGCAAGTTCAACATTATTGCAATCTATTGGAAACTATGGCATTTGGTCTATTTTAGCCTTCGTTTGAAATTTTAAACATTGATTACAAAATTTAACTTTATTTTTACTTTATATATTTTTTTTTTGTTGATGAAGTTTTTAAAGATTTCATCGGCAGAAGCAATGCCATCATCTGATTTTTATAACATAATGAGAAGCGTTCAATATGAGACTTTTGTTAAACTATTATACAATATCTTGATTTCTAAACTAAAGCATTTATCAAAGCTCAAGGTTAACTTTTTTCTTATTTCTCCTTAACAATCTTCCAGAGTCAATCAAATATTTTGGGATGTCACTTATAAAGAGCTCCTTTCAAAGTCCTAATGCAGAACAATCTATGGGAGACACATCAAAAAGCTTGGCTATGATGCTTATAAAGTTAACAGCTTCTAACTCAAGTTTCATTTCTCATTTTTTAAACATAAGAGTTGTAAATTTAGAAGTATGGCTTGTCTAGCTTCTTCTTATGCAACTTAAACAAAGTAAGATTGTTTGGATAAAAGCATGGAATTTCATTTTTGAAAATAAATTTTAAACCATTTTTTAAACAGTAATTACAGTTTTAATTTTAACCCTTGGCAGTTTTAATGTCAAAGCATACATTCATAAAAATCAATTTCAAAGCAACTATTTTTTTAAAATAAAACTAACAAATAAAACAAACATTGGAGAACAAAACATTTTAAACTGCATAAAATTTTGAAATTAATACAGTAAACTTTGTCTAAGGTAGAACTGGATGGAATAAAAATTTCTTGTAGTTTAGTTACCATTCGGGGTAAGAAAGAACAAAAATACAATTGGAGTTCTTTATATCAAAAAAATAAAAAAAGAACTAGATGAAATTTTGATCTACAGAATTATTCCATATAATTTATTAATCAGAAAGGTAGGTAATGTACAAATGAAATGTCTGGTTGAGACATTTTCTCGTAAATAAGCAGTGTCAATTTTGTTGAATATACGATTAGGAAAATAAAAATGCATACATGTCTCATTTGATGTGTGACATACTAGTAGAAAACAGTGTCTTGATTTTTGGCATAAAATTTATTTACAATGAAAAATTGTCCAACATATTAAAATTGTTTTAACATCTATTTACTCAATTGTAAAATGGCATATGGATATGCATCTCATAGTAAATTTTGTTAAAGATTAAAAAGAAATGAAACTCACCACATTGTCAAGCTTTTGCCATTTCATGCCAATAATGTATATGGCATTCCTAATATGCCTAAAACTAAAAAGTAGAGAAAATATTCTGATTTCATTTCTTTTGAGGATTTGCCAACAGATTCATCAAAATGTTTTTTTTTTCTTTTTTTTGTGATTAGATTATTTTAACATAAATGAATATGCACCATCTTCAAGTTCATGGTTTCTAGTGAAGATAATAATTCACATAACACTTTGGAAAAATTAGATGAAATGAACTTCACTATGCCGAAAATTATTTTGAATTGAGTACAGACATGGCAACAATTTTATTTCTTACAGATTTTTAATTCAAGGAGATTTGATTTGCATTATGTATTTGAAAAAAAAAATCATCTTACACAAAATCCAACTTAGAAAGTTTACTGTAATAATCTAATAATCATATAAAAATTCATTCATTGACAAATGTTTTGAAGACACAATAAAGTTGACATTTCTTAGAAAAGGCAACAAAAGCATGCACTGCTTTTTAATTTTTTTTTTTTTTTTCAATTAATTTAAATGAAGCAGAAGAGCCAAAAATCATGCATTTCAGAACAGAAAACAAGCTCCATATTTCAAGAAGAAAACTGAAAATTAAATAGAATATGATGCTTACATTAATCATATTTTATAAGCTTGAGAGGTTAGAACTGAACCATAACTTTTCTGTATCTCAGAAATAAATAAATGAATCTCAAATCTGTTTTTCGGGATTTGCTTATTTCTTGATTATTTTACTCAAAAGCATTCTATTCAACTAATGGAAAATATTTTGAAGGGGAACTATCCATTAGAAATTACTTCACAATTATGGTACATAGGGAAAAAAGGAAAAAAATATTTAAAAAAAAATGCTTTTTTTTGTTGAACTAGCTCTCAATCAAAGATAAGTCAATGCATATAAAGCAAAAGTAGAATATTGATGAAAAAAGCCTGCTTAAATTTATCAGCAAGAAACACTAAAACGTTTAAGCTTAAAAATTTAGGCAAAGTTAAGAATATCAAAAGAAGCAAGAAGCACATTTGTTAAAATACGTTCTCCAAAACATTCGTAGAGTATTTTACTTTGCTAAAGTTTCTGTTCCAAAATAATATATTTTGCATTTTTCAAAATGTCAAAATATTCTCCATTTGCAAAAGTTTCAGCACCAAAAAAAAGGTGCGGAGGGGGCGCAAATTATAATAAATATTCAATTGAAATAGGAGAGTTAATTTCAAGCCCCCCTCCCTCCCAAATGAAAGTATAAGAACTTTTCTCTCATTTATTCAAGATGAATCAATTATCATGATTAGCCACTATCCACATTCAAAGAATACATTTCGGAGCTGCTTCAAAATATGGCAATATAAACACATTAAATACTTACCTAGAAATAAGAAATATTACTAATTACAGACATATTTGTAAAAAGTTGCATTAAGTAAAATATAAATAATTGCACATAAAAAACATACACACTACAGTAGTACTATGTGCATTAAAGTTTGGCAGTGCTTCAAAAATCTCCCCTCCAATCAGAAAGTCAACTTCTGTTGTGTTTCTCCGATTTGTGGCTCATTTTGTCAGAAAAATTGTTATTATCTTAACGAATAACACCATATAATACCTGGCAAGTTATTCAGATAGCACCCATCAACAAGAAGATGGCCATCGACCGGATCACAGATTGGAGGCAAGAGCCCTGTGACAGTCATACTTGAACGGACATAGCGCCATAGACTACCTATTATCATATGTAAGGCAAATTCGAAATGAATATAAAGAAGCAATCTCAAAAGCTTACACTAACCTGGAAGATTATTGACGTAGCCCCCATCTAGAAGTAAGTGACCGTCCAGCGGGTCGCACATGGGAGGCATGTACCCAGAGAGGGACATACTGGACCTAATGTAGCGCCACAGTGATCCTGTAAACCACAGAAAGCGCTGAAACGTCACTGGCTGAAGATTATGTGCATAAAAATAGCTCAAATTCTTCTTCAAAAACGTTTTTTAAAAATCTAGTGTTGTTAGAAGGGATTTTGAGATACTAATAAGAAAATATGTATGCATAATTTAAAACATGATTAGCCTACTGAGTTAGTTGATGTTACCAAGATACAAATACAATAAAACTTTTTGAATTGACATGCAAAAACAAAATATTTAAAAAGTAATATATTTGCTAATAAAATAACATAAATGCAAATGATTTTGAAAACCCCAAAAGCATTTATTAAATATGACCAATGGTAAGAGCAGTAGCATTGCTACGGGGGGGCGGTCTGCTCCAGGTGTCACCCGCCTGGGGTGTAAAACCCAAAGTGGAATTTCAAGTTTTTGAAAAATATGAAGCTAAAATGCACTTTTAAGACTACAAATTTGAAAATTTTCTGGGGAGGGGACACCACAAATTACTGACCTGGGTGTCACCCATGCTAAGTACGCCACTGGCAAAAGGCTACTGCACAGATGAAAAAAATATTTATTTAACAAACATTATTGATGATTTTGTTCTTTATAGCAATATGTTGCAAAACATAGATAAATAAATAAATAAATAGGGAGGGGCAAGCATAGGTACATTTATAATCTTCTGAAATTCAGGTATGATTTATAATATCTGTAACTTAAAATTTATTGAACAAATTAAGTATGCACCATGCATAGCCTAGTCAGAGAACAGACAGCCCTTTCAAATCTGGCTTAACGTTCATGAATTGATTGAGAAGTAGCATAAAATATATCATCAAACAAAATTCTACCTCAAACTTTAGATTTTATTTCCCGTCCGCATTTTGCATCAGAATAAAAAATAAAACAAAACTTAGATTTTAAATATCGGAACTTTTTTTTCTCCATAATTAAATGAAGTTATGAGAAAGTTAATACAAATGCAAAACTTGTAAAATTAAAGTTTTTTCAAAAAATATTCTGTAATTGACTAAATTTAGTTCTTTTAATGTGTGCAAGATCTTGAGCACATGCTAAAAAAATAAAAGTGCAAAGTTTAAAAAAATTAAATTTATGTGAAAGTAATTAGAAATAAGTAAAATAATTAATATTCTAATTAGATGAATGATTAGTTCAGTTAAATTTAAAAAATAAACAAAGCAAATAGCATAAATTAAAAATGAACTTTTTTTTTTTTAAATTGGAAAGAAGTTTTGGTTTTCACTTCACAATACACAAACAAAACAGGTTGCATAGGATTAATAGCATACTTAAGGTAAGCATAGGGCAGAGATAGAGATTGCATGGAGGAAAGAAAAGAAAGGGCAGCCCCTGTTAATCTTAAATTAACAATTTACAGCTTTTTAAAAAAGATTAATGTTTTTAAAAACTTCAATGTAATTTACAGTATAAATTTCACTGTTTTCTTAAAAAACCCTTTCGTAATTTTACATAGAAATAGTGCAGTAGTGTTGTATTTTGCAAGTAGAGAAAATTTAGAGAAAACATCAAAAATAGTTTTAGTTATTCTTCAGACCATAAGTTTCAGAAAATGCAAGCTGATGCAATTGTTGCCTCACAGCAACACTAAGACATCTAATCCAAGGAATAACACTAAAATGTCCTACTATTGCTGTGAGGTGACAATATATAGAACCACAACCAAGGTGTCAATAGTTGGAATTCTGTCCAAAATGTGATAAATCATGTAAATTAAAAAGAAGCGCAAGAGCTGAGCTCCCGTGAGCTCCTATGCAAATTTAACCCTAGCCACAACCAGTAAATATGCTGACTAATTATGAGAGATTTTACTTCAGCCAGTGAATATACAAGATAAAAACTTCACCAGAAAGAAAATAGAGGAAAAGTTTTTAAACACCAACATCCAGTAAAGAGGCTTGTTTTGGACACCATTACAAAGGTTTTACACAAACAGAAAGTAAACTTCAAACATATTTAACTAATTTTATTTTTATACAGATTATATACTACATTTGAAGGAAGTTCATTAAATAAAACAAAACAAACATTAGAACTAACAAAAAATAAATAAATAAAAGTATAAACTTTTTTTTTTTTTTTTGCATTTTATGCTTCCCAAATATGAGTCAAATTTCTTAGAAAGAAATATTAAAAAGCGATAAATCTTTCTTCAAATAATTCCTAAAACAACTGCAAAAGAAAATGCAAGTATGCACTGTATAATTTGTAATGGAACAAATAGATATTAAAAAAAAATAATTTACTTGAAATATTCAATAAAACTACAGGTATTATAATAGTAAGATATTCATATTTTATCTTTCTGTCTTTTTAGAACATAAAACAAAAGATAAAAAAATACATATATGTATACTTTATTGAATTAACACCATTTTTATATATTTTATTATAATTTTTTAATTATTATTTTTTTCAATTATTTTTGCATTTTTTGAACTTTAAAGTATTTGACAAAATTTTCATATTTGTATTGTTTGCCCTTTTTACACTGAACAACTATGTATAGTAGCATCCCCCCCCCCCATTTTAAATCAAAACATCAAACTCCAATGAATAATACTAAGTAAAATACTCCTTTGTGCTAAAAAAACATCCTAAAACTCTACAGAAAATTATTGAACTTGCAATTTTGAAATCAATGAGCAAATATGCTTGTACTGATGCATTTTTGTGATTTATCTGATGAGTAAGGTCAGAAACCCTTTACATTTAAGGAAATAAATTAGTATTTACATTAAACTAAAGTGCAGCAATTGGAAAAAAAAAAACACTAGCCTCAAGAGGTAGGAGTAGCTACTGTTCTTATATTCTTAATGCTCAGTTAAAAACTAATGGTGATCAAACATTTTTTCAGATGCGTAACTTTATAAGCTTACATTCAAGTTCAACATAACATATACATCACAAAAGATGAATAAAAATAATAACTAAAGGTAAATTTTAATGCAAAAGAAATTGACAAGCTTATGGGTCATTCCATGCAAAATGAGCAAATCAGCTGTGGCTGACATGTCACAGATTTCAATGAAAATTTTTATTTAGGTAAACCATGCATATCTATGAAGAAATGCAAAGTATGAAAGTTAAAAAAACTGTTGCTTTGTTATTGAAATTAGAAGTTGATGCTTTCGCTAGCCTAAATTTTCAGAGTTCATTGCTGCCAGTTTGTGACTCAATAACTCCATAAGTTATAAACGTACACTTAAAAAATAAATATTTCCGCATTCTATAAACAAATCTCTACTGAGAAAGAGCAAAGTAAAATTTACTCGGATCTTTTTTCGAATCTGATATATTAACAAAGATTGAAATTTTGTCAATTTACTTCAGATTTTAAATCACACTTCTAGCTCTTTTAATGAAAAAATAATAGTAAAAATGGTTCAGATTGAAAAACTATCTATAAGTAACTATCCCCTCTAATTTAGTAACTGTTTATGAATTTCTTGATGACGAAATAGTACTTAAAAAAATCGAAAATTTCCAAAAATTTCATTTTTTCCTCTATTTCAGATGTTTTTTTTGAAAATGAGGGAATACTCTAAATTTACTCAATTTTTTTTCCATAATATATTGAAGTGTCTTTTAGATGCTACTAAACTTTCATGCTACTAATCATTGGTATCATCGTATTTTTGTTACTAGAGTAACTTGAACTAAAGTAAAGTTTCATTAGTTACTTCTTTTTATTTTGTAAGTTTAGCAAAACTAACCATTTCTTTCTTGTTTCATTTTCTCAAAAGCATGTTTATGAGTACATGCTGAAATGTACATTTTTTTTTAAAATTGAAATAAATGTCAATTTTTCTTGCTTTTGTATCATTTAGTCGTTTATCTAGTTCTTTGAATTCTCGTAATTTCACATAAGGGTCAATCCATACAGGTTCCACACAGTATAATCTACTCATTCATGTCCAAATATTTCTAAGTTATCAAATTAAAATAATTATTTTGAAAACTACAATATGTTTTTTCAGTATAATGTATTATATAGGGCTCAATATACGTAATTTAAGAAGGTGCTATGAAGTTTTTACACTTTTTATTTCTGTTTTAGTGTGTGAATTGACTAGCGAAATTGCTTAATTTCAAAGACCTGTATCTTTTTTACAAACCAAATACAAAAAACAATATGTATAACATGTACAGTACCTGAATGGAATATTCAATTGGCCAGGAAATTTTATTTTTAATTCAATCCCCTTTTGGTTTATAGGGGTCTAAAAATGTCATTTTTGTCATTTTTCCGAATTTTGAGGGGCTGTTATCTATAAAGGTACACAAACACACAGCAACAGTTACATATTCTTTTTAGCATGGTTCTAGTGATTAGTTTTTGCCGTATTTCATTTTGTGTTTCCGTCCCCTATGTGAGTTATCCCATTTTGAAATGAGTAAAATTTTTACATTTGGTCTTGAACTTTAACCTATTGCCATTATTTTAATTATTAACGTACAGTTACGTAACTCAGCATGTAAGACTATCAACTTATGCACTTTAACATCAAAGCGTTAAATTAACTGTCATAAATGTAATTCAAATAGATTTTGGTTAAAATGCAAAGGTCTAAAAGTCCCATTTTTGACTACGAAAATCACTTTTGAAGACCTCCAAAAAAATCAAAGTTGAGAGAAAAAATAAAAGAGGTTTTAAACATCTTTCATATGCAGCTTTTAGGGATATGAATTTCAAAAAAATTAAAAATGGTCGAGCGCAACCTTCCGTCGAACCTGTATGGATTGACCCATAAAACAGAAAGAAAATGCTATTTTTCTGAATTTTATTTTACGTTTGAAAACCAAAAACCAATTCCGAGTTTCTTCAAGCAAATAGTAGAAACACAGCTCTATATTCTTGAAAAATTTTTAAGTTGTCTGAGTTTTCCTTCATTTGAACTTTTGTGTGTACGTGAAGGGGAAAATCATCATTATACAAAATGTCACTAAGTTTAAAACTGATTTTGAAGACAAATGAGCTAAAATACAACTTCAAAAGTAAGGTATTTCTTTTATGATACTTAGCACATTATTGGATATTAATTTGATCAAAGCTAATGCATTCCTTAAAGATTGATATTAAAAAATAAAATGCTTAATTATGAGAAAATTGAAATATTTTCAGTTTTTGAAACTCAGTTAAAAATTAACTATAATAAGTTTGAAAATTTTACTGATATCAGATTGATTACCCTACTCCATAGATTGCAAAAACATATAACTTTTATGTTTTCATTAAATAGTTAATAAGATACAAGCCTTCAAAAGTGCAACATTTAGCATTTATGAGAATGCTGTTCAATTTGACCAATTTTCAATCACATTTTAAATAAAAAATTTTAAGCAAAAATATTTCAGATATTTTTATATAGGCATAAAAAGAACCTGTATAACAAATTTCATAAAAATCTGTTACCGTGCGGCCACCACTTTTTTGCGAATTTTGCTCATTTTGCATGGAATGACCCTTATATTATATATTTAAACTTAAAATAATTTTTTTAAAAAAACTTGTAGCTTTTTTTAAATGCGTGTTTTTTTAATGGTACCACTTTATAAATAAATACAATGATTATTTAATTAATAAAACTTTTTAATATTAATAAAGTTTAAAAAAATGACTAATCCATCAATTCGTCAGCAAGTACAAGGAATAATTCAAAATTTTTTTGATCTATTTTTTTTTTTAAATCTGTAAATCAATATGTTCTGCAAGTTTGAGTTTTGCTCACCATGGGTATGAATACGCATAGTACTGTCTGTTATGTCTGTTGTCACAGTGAAGTATGGAAGCCATAAATCTTCGATCTGTCTTTCACCAAAAACTTCCTGAATTGTGCGATTAAAGGCAGCACCTGAAAATATAATATAACAAACATATTGAAAATGAGGCACGAAACTTATAAGAAAGTGATTAAAGTTGCAAAATCTTAGGAGCTAGAATTTTTTTTTTTTTTTTAATGAGGCAGAAAAATTATTTTTTAGTTAATAGGAAAATTCAGAGTAACATGGCTTCTGAAAGATTCCTGCCATGAATGAATTAGACACTAATGGAATTTTTTTTTAGCTGCCTGCCTGACTTGGCGCACAGGATCTGTTGGGCCTTATATATAAAACAGAAAATAGCAAAAACTTTCAGGCAAACTTTAGGAACAGCACATAGGCGGATTTAGGACTGAGTTCCTGGGGGGAAGGGGGGGGGGGGCAGAATTTTTTTTTTTTTTTTTGGAGCAACATTTTTAACTGCCCTCCTCTCCTCCCATGTTTTTGTCTGTTTTCTGTGATGCGTAAGGCCATTCTTTACTTTTTTATGTGTCGTTTTCATTACTGTGTATAATCATGCAGTCCTTTTAAATTGACCTTAAAAGAGAGGGGGCTGGTATTAAGAGAGTAACGCAATGCTCCCTTTTAAATGGGATATAGAATATCTCCAGTTTTAGGGGGCCCGGGGGTTACTCCCCCCGAGGAAATTATCTAAAATGGATATAAAGTTCTGCATTTTGAAGTCTTATAAGGGTTAATTGAAAATAATTAGCAAATAATTTTTTACTTTCTTCTATATCTAATATATAGAAGAAAGTTTTGGATTCGTGCAAATTTTCGAATTTCGAATTTTGACGGATTCAAACGTTTTGAGGTGTGCTGAGTTCATTTCGACTATTTTTGGAAAATGTCTGTCTGTCTGTGTGTGTGTATGTGTCACGTCTGTGTGTGACCAGTTTTTTTGTGGCCGCTCTACAGCAAAAACTACCGCATGAAATTGAACGAAATTTGGTACACATATGTGCCCCTATGTGAACTTGTGCCCATTGGTTTTTGGCGCGAATTCCTCCAAGGGGGGGTGGAGCAATGGGACGTTTTTTGAGTTACGCGTGCTTGCTATTCCTCAGGAAGTAACTGGCGGAATCAAACAAAATTTGGTCCATATGTTGCCCCTAACAGGAGCAGGTGCTGATTCAATTTTGGTGTCAATAGCTCAAACGGGGGTTGAGTTATAGAATGTTTTTTGTCATCAATTGTGACTGCTGTATCTCAAGAAATAACGAACAGAATCAAACAAAAATTTTTTGACAAGTAACCCTTAGTGGGTATAAGAGCTGATTTTATTTTGGTGTCAATAGCTAAAAAGGGGGTAGCGCAATCGCCCGTTCCTTTTTTCCATTGTGAGTGCCCTATCTCAAGAAGTAATGCTACGTTCTGGTTGAAAATTTGGAATATATGTGAATCCATACGTAAACAGGCTTTGGTTCAATTTTGACTCCAATCGCTCCAAGAGGTGTTGATTTTTTTTTTTTTTTTTGCGAATAAAAATAGTTTTATTAATGCAACAATAAGAAAGATAAATCGTAATAGATTGTCGTCTGCGTATTTCTCGTGATTTTAATTGTATGGAAATGATCGGAAATATTATCTCAATGATTTAAAATTTTTAACTGTTGCCATCTTATGTTTGTTAATAAATAAAATATTTGTAATTAATTCAAGTAAGGCTTTTAAAGTAACTTTCAATTTTCACTCTTTGTTTTGTTTTTACAATAATTCAGACATTGGGATGGTCGTCAAGTTTTTGCATGCGTAATTTTGTTTTTGTTAGGAATATTGCTTCCTCGTCAAGCATGAGGAGGGATCAGAAAAAGGAAAAATATAGAAGAAAGTTTCGTGATGGCCACAACATACTTGTTTTTTAAAGTTTTACGCTTTGAAAATGCTTTGCGATGCAAGTTAATACTTTAAAAGAAATGGTGCACAGATTTAGAGAATAGGTATCAAGAGAGTAACATACTACCCATTTGAACAATTCTTAATTTATACACTTGATAAGAAATAAAATTGAAGCACACTTTGCTTAGGAGTTTCAAAGACGTCTAATTATTTTCGAGGTTTGGTTGGTTAGATTGGGTTTTTGGTTCAAGAGCCCTTGTAGGCTATACTGCGCCAATCTTTTCAGGGATTTTAGAACCTATCAATAATTTGCACTTTCCAGCCTCTGAAATTGAGTAGTAGATTATACACTTGTACAGTATTGTTCAAACTTTGTAAGAAACGGTTATTTTAAGTTTAAAAGAAAAAATAAACTTTAATTTCCTATTCAAAAAAGAAAAAAATCATGATTTTTTTTTGTTATAAGATTTTGGAAAATAAGTTGTTACTATATAAACTCCTCCCAAAACTGGGGAGCATTGTCCCCTTTGCCCCCCCCCCCTATAAATCCACCCATGCTCTTCTAAACTATTCAAAAACGAAAAAATAATATATATATTTTTAAATTTTTGGAAGATGTGTTGTTACTATATAAAGTCCTTCCAAAACTGGGGGGGCATTGCCCCCCTCTGACCCCCCATAAATTTGCCCATGGAACAGCATGCTCAATAAACTCTTTGAAAAACGTGCTTTTGAATGGAACAAGTTAAACTTTATATTTGCTGTCAAAATTGGAAAAAATGAAAGAGATCAACACGTTTGAATACTTTTTTTTTTGTTTGGAACAGCATAAAAAAACTATTTTTCGTTAATAGTAATATTTCCACAAATAGCTATTTGAGATTGTAAGATGAGGTGAGATTAAAGCAAGGTAAATAATTTAGTACTCAAGAGTTTCCATGAAAAATTTTCTGAACTGATAGGAACCAATGAAATTTCAGACCAGAAAGAACTAATTGCATGCAAACTCAGCTTTACACGCATAGCATAAGCAATAAAGATAGCCTACAAAGCTAAGCTGATGTGAATTTGAACTGAGTATTAAAATGCAGAAAAGAAATAAAATTCTTTCTGGTATGGAAATATCAGACATTTTTAAACAGTAACAAAAGGAAAGACATCTCTGAAAAAGGGAGAAGAGGAGCAAAAATATTTTGAACACAAAGGAAAACATACAAGAAGAATGAAATTCTACTCTCTTCAGAAATGAAGTAGCAAAAAGTCAGATTACACAAGAGCAATAATAAATATTGTAAAATTTCAATTTTTAAGCACCATTTTTCTGTACCTTAATTTTCAAGATTAGCAACATCTTTCAGAAAACAACAGCAAAGCCATTTTTATCCAATTTAGATTCCTTTTCAAATTGAAAGAATTCATTTGCAAAATCAAATTCTGACTGAAATGTTAAAATTAATTTTAATAGTATATATAATAAATTTCATTTTACCTGTAAACATGGCAGTAGCTGGATATGTAAGGTCTAAAATCTGTCTCCAATATGAGTTCATTTTCTAAAACATTAATAAAAAAGAATCAAAATTAAAAATTAAGCTAATCTCCTTTTTAAAATTACAAATGCTTCAAAATGATGGATCCATGATTCTGAATAAAAGATTTCTCTTTAGAATCATTCATTCTAACAACCAAGTTCAACAAAATTCAAGTTTAGTTTCAAAATACAATAAAATCTGATGGTATAGTTGGCATAAATAAAATGCTGTATCAGAGGAAAAAATTAAGTCTGTAGGAAACCTACACAGCTATGCAAAAGTTTCTATTACGAAATAATAAAAATCCTAATATGGTGCAATTTTGACAAGCTTTAACTTATTAAAAACAGATATTTGTCTTTAAAAATTTGGCCACTTTCTTTGATGATTTTAACATATGACCTCTATATAACCTTTACTATATTTTTTTAAAAAAACTTAATTTTATTCCTTTTTAAATTTTAATAAAAGCTTGATTAATAAATGTCTGCTTTAATGAAATTGATTTTCAATATCTGTTTTAAGCAAGTTTCATTTTCCCCCTCTTTACTGTTTGATATGAAATGAAAAAAGAAAAAAAGTCCAAGCTAACTTATCTACAAGAAATAGATACTATTCTATGCTTAACTTGATAAGCTTTTATGAAAATTACTTGTTTAATTAAAACATATTTTAAATACTTGCGATTGCTAGCATTAGATCTATAGCTGGGAGAAGGGCTGCAAAAGATCATCTACATAAGATTCAACCAAGAAGGCTCTTGATTTATTCCATCCTAACTTTAAAATTTATAAACAGCAGATATTATTTCTTTATGAATTCATCCATATTTCTTTCTCAAGCTGAGCTGTATGCACTTTTATTTTATTTATTTTTTTTTTGTGAAGCACAGTTTTATACTGGGTTCCTTCCCATTTTTGAAAATAAACTTCCCTCACTGTTTGAAACTAATATGTTAAACTCTTTTTAGCATTGTAAATAATAAACTTAAATGAAGCAAATGGAAAAGAAGAAATTATGTAAACTAATGGCTGATGCTTTTTATAGTTGGTGGTTTAATTCCAAGTTGGAGATGAAATGTCCATTGCGTTGTAAGTGCTGACTAATATTTTACAAACTCAAGAAACCAAAAAATATTCTGCTGCATGGTAGCCATCATACGCTCAACTGACAGTGATATGAAATGCCTGTATACAGGCAGGATGTGGTAGTAGATTGCTCAAATCCAATATTAATTGATTAAACTGTGTTTATGCATTTGGATATTTTTCTAATATTACTGACTTTGCCAAGACTTTTTGGTCTTAACTTCATTTTCAATTTCTCTGACTTTGTAAGCACCTTATTATAACAGATAACCACAGAGAAATATTATCAAGTTAAAGACCATTTAAAGAGACGAACAGTTACAGAAAATTGCACATGTTTCTATTTTTATAGATCCCCATAGAGACAAAAGGGGGCAGGGGATACATTAAACAATATATATTCATTTATTTACTTGTTTTATCTTTTACCTAGCTGAAAAGTTCCACGCTGTTCTATGCTTTTGTTTTGTAGAAAAAAATTAGTTACAGTTTGGACACACTGAAAGTTGTTTGGATAATTTCTTGCATCTATCATAATCTTGAAAAATTTCAACAATAAACCTAAGTGTTGCAGTTTATGTTGTTACTGACACTTTGATCTTCTATTATTCAGCTATATTATTTTTAACTCATGGTTTTTTTTCAATGATATGAAGCAAAATTCTTTACTTTGTTGTTGGGCCACAATGAGAAGCAGCAGTAAGCAAGTGTAAAATACTTATCTACTTCTTGTTTTAGTTTACAAAAAAGAAATTTAACAATAAAAAATAGGCTTGATTTAAAAATATTTATATTTTAACTAATTATTACAAGTGAACTTTTTATTTTACTACACAGCTTCGTACAAAACAAAACCAAAAACCGCTTAGATGTTAATAAGGTTGCCAAACATGGTACTCATTTCAAAGCACTTTATAATTTTAATTAATATTTGTATAAAATAATTATATAAGTTAATCATCAATTAATATTTGGCATTTATTATTTTATTCTTTTCCTGTTTTTTTAAATCCTAGTAATTTTTTTTTTTGTTTACTATAATTAAAATTGTTTTGTATGTAAGAAATAAACAGTTTTAAACATTTAAAATATGATTTAAGCAAAAATAGTACTTTTCTTTGCAACCGTGGGCCTGAGTCAGAGCTTTTGATTACTCTAGGCATAGTGATAGGCTTTTATTACTTTGGTTCTAGTTCAAAAATGAGTTGTAAAAAAAGTATGAGATATTTAAGAGAATTAGCATATGAGATGGCAATATTTTATGCAAAAATAGTGATTATTCAGCTGTCTCCTTATGGTCCTACTTAATATCTCATAGTGGCCCATAGCTGGGCCACAATGCGACACTTTTCATCGAATTTATAAAGCCTCATAACTTTGTTCTTCTAACATTAAATGGGCTAAATTTGGTGCAATATACTATAATTTGATACCTTTTATATAATCAAATATGTTTCTGTGCTTTAGAACTCACTAATATACAAAAAATTAAAGATATGTGTTTTTTGTCTCATTGTGGCCCACCCTCCCCTAACACAAAAGTTATACATATATTAAAGCATAAAAATTATTTAACTTACAAAAGACCATTCCCTTGCTTTTTGAGTCATAGTCGTAATATCATTTTCTTGGCACCATAGAGCACCCATAAAAGCACCAATGCTGACACCTCCAACCATATCAATTGGAATTCCAGCCTCTTTTAAAGATTTAATCAATCCTACATGTGCAGCACCTCTAGAAAAAAAGGTAATATTTTAGAAAACAACAAAGTTTTTACACTGACATAATAAATACTCAATGAAAGAAAATTAATTAAAAAAAAATGCAATGGTTAGAATAAATCATATCATTTATTTTGATAAGCATGATTCTTTAAAAATGGCTGAAAGACTCTATGTAAGCTATAAACCTGACAGTTTCCAGAGGTGTGATACAGGTTCTCAACTGGGAGGGGGGGGGTATGCCCCCAGAAGGGCGTAAAAGAATTTCAAGAGGTGTAAATGTTCAAAACAATAAAACAAAAAATTAAAAATATATATATATATAAGCTCAATTTTAGGGTCACATGCAAATATTTTCAGATCATTGCCTTTTTTTTAGCTTTCAGTAATTATGATCCATATATTATTGTGTTCTAGATGCAATTCCCCAAATTAATTTGTATTTAGTCCTTTGGTTTCATGTGTTTTAAAAATACTTTGTTTGAAATCAGGTTATGTGTGTAGCAATACTAAATTTTATGCACAAACTTATCAATGCAGACTAACCAGTTTCAGTTTCTAATTCTGATTGCACCCATTAAAACATATGTTAAGCATGTGTGTGTGAGACCTTGCCTCAGAAGAGTGTCCAAAGGGGGGTACAGAGTTCGAAAGTTTGAGAACCCTTGCCATAATACATAGAAAACAGTTATAATGTTTGTCGGCCCAAAGAGAAAAAGAAAGTTCAGGACACATTTAAGGAATCTCTTAATGAATTTTTAGAACAATAAGACACATTGGTTCATCCAGAGAAAATTTCTGGTTGGTCAAACAAGAAAAACCTTTAGATAACTAAACGCAACAGTTTAATGTGAACAAATATTTGTGTGTTATCTGCCAACACATGACACTGCTACCTACATTGTAGATTCTTGAAAAAGTATGCCGATAATTTTTAGTTAGAGGAGAAACATTTTTAAAGGAAAAAAAATCTTAAAATTCAGCTAATGAAGATTTGAACCATATTTCCGGGAGAAAAATCACAGGTTGCATGTTAGCATCTTAAGTTTAAGCATTTTGCAGTGCCAATTTAAATTTGACAATCAATCAAATGTTGGTTTGTCTAGCATTATTTATTTTTAATCTGCATCGCAGACTGCTGAAAAGATATCTGCTATTGCATTTGCAATAATTTTTTTTGATTAGCTCATCATTTTTACAAGAAAAAACAGGAAATTCAGTTCACAATCTTCAATTGATTAAAAAAAAGAATCAACCAAATCAGTTTTTGATGAAAATTAATGGGTGGCCTAACAGGCCAAAATACATACATTATGATTTATTTAATATCCAGGAGAAAATTTGTAGAGAGAGAGGCTTTCGATTTTTTGTTGATATAGTGCAACAACCCTGATGTGGCATCTAGTCTTTTATGTGACCCTGTTAAAGTGGAAGCAGGCATCCATTGAACAGATAATTTTGACGCCCAGTTTCTCACCAGCCAGTGGGCAGCTGAGTTCTCACAATTCGAAATTGTCCTAAGAATTTAATTTGACTTAGAGTGCCTGAGACCTGAGATAAATAGGCACTTAGTTTGTAGAAATTAATGCCTTATATATGAATATTCCATTAGGTTATATTCAGCCCTCTTAATGAGGAGATTACAGCCCCTAAGAACCATAGTTAGATCCATGCTTGCTTATACGTTTGAGCTATGATAAGCAAGTAAAACTTCAAAAAATGTCTCAAAAATTATTTTTTGCTGAAAAATTGTAAATCAGAAAAAAGTAAACTAAAATTTTGCAAGTGAAACACTTTCTGCTCTATCAGAGGCGCCTCTAAAGACAATAGGGCTCAAAGCATTTACTGCTGTATATGGCTATACAGAACAGCTAATGTTTCTGCAATGAATCAATTGCAGCTACTTTCATCTCAATCAGATTCATAAAATTCTAAGATATAACAAAAATACAAGGAAAAACAGAAAGGTAGCAAATGGTAAATTTGAAAACAGAATGTATCTCACCTTGCACCCCCACCACCAAGAACCAATCCAAAAGATGTACCAGTCAGAAATCGAGCCAAACGTGCAAAATCAGAATGGATGTTGGGTGGGTTAATGAATAATTTGTTATACATATCTAACTGTAAGGAAAAAATAAACCATGCAGAATATCAATTTCAGTTTGGTATTTTGAATATTCAAAAATAAAATTACATTTATCTTAAAATTTTAAAGTAATTAAAAAGAGAGATCTGGAGTAAAAAAATGTCACTTTTTCCAACGGTGTCAAAAAGAAAACTGTGGGACAATTCCTTCACTTTTTATCGATACATTAATGAAGAAAGTAGTGCCTAAATTTCAGATAAACCTAAAAAAGTTCGAGCTAAAAACACAAATTACTCCCGCCGTAATTAAATTAGAGCATTGAAACAAAGTGTATAGAACGCGGAAAATTCTACCCTTTTCAACCATATATAATATTAATATGTACAAGTAATTTTTCACTCCCATATTTGGGAATTTATGTGAAATTTGGGGCTAAATAGGAATAAAAAAAAACTATTTATCGGTTTTTTTTGAATTATAGCCTATGTCACTCAGTAAGAAAACACCTTTTATATAGTGAAGAAATTTTTCAAATAGGTGCAGGGGCTCGGGAGATTACCTCAAACATATAAACACACAAAATTCTGGTCTCTCTCTTTATAATATTAGCATAGATTCCATTTTGTGCTCAATGGGGGAAAACTCTACTTTTCTGTAACATTAACATAAATTGCGATTTATCATGAATTTTAAATAATTTTTATTTTATTTAAGAAATAAAACGTTTCACAAAACTAGACTACGTTCTAATGAAACACTTGTCTCAAATTTAAAAATGCTCTTTTATAAATTGAGAATTATCTATTAAGAGGTACCCTAAAACCACTGTTAAATAGATATTGCAATAAACACACACATTAATGTTCAATTTATACAGGATATAGTTCTATTTAAAAAAGGCTTACTAGTCTAATGGGAGATTTTTTTGTGAACATTCTTTTAGGACAGCGAATATGATAATGAGATGAACACCATGATCGCATATTTAGCCATTCCACAGTATTTCTAGGTTTGATTCTATCATCTCTGTGAAGAAGAACCAATTCTTTTTGTGTACGCACAGCAAAATGCTCAAGCTCTTTTTCTACCTGAAAAAATAAAATAAAATAATAATAATGAAATGCAAAACACTTGAATCACAAATGAGCGGATTGGTTAGTCAGCTGGTTGATTGTCCCTGATTGGGCCAACAATTCAAACAATATTGCCACTTTTCTGTCGAACTTTCTTACAAAAAATTATTTTGGCTTTTATCCTTCAAGTTCAAACCATTGAGATGAGACAAAATGGAGGGAGTGAAGACTTTTATTCGTGAAGCCAAGACCCCAAGTTACATGATAGATTTTGAAGCAAAGCATTGGAAGAAGTTAGGTTTCTTTTGTTTGTTTCAGGCAAAACGTGCCAACCATTCGTCGTTAAGTCACGTAACTTGGGGTCTTTGGGTCAGCTTTTGCTAAGAAAATAATTGGACTTGCTCCCCCCATTTACTAACTCCTGCTCTAAGGTTCAAACTTAAATAGTAAAAATAAAAGAACAGGTTTCATCCCTGTGGAGGTTAAAGTACATTATACAGAATATTACTCTCGTACATCAGATAATCATATTTGTGAGCTAAATTGATAAGGGTAAGGCAACTAAAATGCCAGTCTCTAAGAAGGCAAGAGAAACATTTTACTTCAGATTAAAAAAAAAAAAAAGAAATTGAAAAGTTTGACTTTGCAACCTCAAAAATAGTTGGTTGTTCATTTGATGGGCAGCATGTATGAAAGCATGGACTGTTAGCTTGACTGAAGAAAAAAAACTACCGTAACACTCACTGCACTGATATTGCTATACACTGGCAAAAGATTTCCTTTGTTTACTGTAAACTACTGCCACTTTTATTTCAGAATTGCTCAAGCGCATGCAAGCATGGACAATAAATTGGAAACAGGACTAAAACTCGAACACAGAAAAGACAAATATGTGATGTCATGAAGAGGCACATAACAGATGCACAATTTGAACTTTTCAACTTTTAACATGAATTTATAGATGAATGTACTCCCCTTTACGTATAGTATACAAATATGTCCATACCCTTCTCTGCACTCAAGTTTCAAGTGAACGATAATTTTTGATTTCATAGGTACAAAAAAATTGCTAATGGACTTACAAAATTATGAGCAAAAGCTTTTTAAAGAATATGAGATGATCCATACAGAGAGGTTTAACTATGACAACTAAAATTATAATTTGTAGCATAGCTTCTAGGAAAACTAGCTTTTCTGCTTGGTGTTTGAGTGAAAAAGTAACATTTTCATTTAATTACCCTATAATTATGAATTGTAGTTGTAAACTATACCATGTGTGGTATTAAAATATACAGTAAAAATGAAATAAGAATTTTTTAACTGAATAATAAATGAATTTAAAGAAACATTTTTAGAAATCTGATTCTTATGTGAGTTTCTAATCAGTTGCAAATCTTTTGGATTTAGTATTTGATTCAGGCTTAGGGACCTTATGTGTCTTACATGTATCGTGGAGGCTTGTATAGTAGTAGTGTGCAATTTATTTAATTTTTCTATATAAAGTTTTCTTTTCTTTTCTTTTCTTTTTTTTTTTTTTTTTTTTGCTATTTTAAAACGAAGTTGTGGTAAAATATGGTTATGTTTTTAAATAGACAATTTAATTTCCTAATGAAAACTATTTCCCTTCCGTTATTGTGGCAGAAACAATAATACATAAGATCCTGTGCTACATTTTGCAAAAAATGAACTTTAGAGATCCAAAACAATGATTTTTTTCATTTGAAAATATATTTGATAAACACAGATTTTAAACATAATATTCATTCAATATCATTAATGTCATTCAACATAAACTTTTTAAAAACAATTTTGAAGCAACAAGGTTTTTTCTGAAAAACTAAAATCAGACTTCCGTACATATGTGGTTTCCCTTTCCAAGGCCGTCTGAACGGCACCCGGGGCCAAAGTTTCCTGCCCCCCCCATACACACAGAAAATCAAGTTAGTTATTACATCGGTGCATCATACACCATATGCGTAAATGTGTCATTCTTTCGTTTTTTAAATATTAATGAATAAAACAATCAGAGGGCTATGGATAATACAAATTAAAACACAAGCAATTAATCTGTTTCTAATATTTATTATAAATTAACACTCCAAAAACTTTTCATAAAATGGAAATGCATTAAATCTAAATATTTATTTTATAAAATATTACCCGACAAGATAAAAAAAAAAAACAAAATCAAACTAAGAAAATGAATAAATAACATTAGTCAACAAAAAAGAACTTTTTGTCTACATCCTGGTTCAAAATAGTCAATTCCTACTAATTTTGGATCAAGGAAAACGAATATGGTAGTGGATTTGTTTTATTAGCTCTTGTTTTCAAGATACATAAAAGCATACTGGAGAAAGATGCACAGCAACCACATTGATTTCAAGATCATGTTAAAAGGAAAAAAAAAAAAAAAAATCCTGCGCAGCATATGTTATTAAATAGGTCCTGTTTTATTTGACAATGCTTTTTTTTTTTGGAAAGCAGTGGTTGCTTTTGGTTTTTTGTTGTAAACGCTTCATTTTTTATTGCTTTTTGTATGTCAAAGAAGTACCATCTTGTGTAATAGTTTAGCAGCATTTGGTATGCATTAACTTAGCCCAATGACCCTGATATCTGCATCTCATTGTAAAGATATCTTGGTGAAACCTTTTCTCATGCTCACTGCTCATAGCTTTAGCTTTTAAACAAAATATCCTGGAAGAAGCGAATGAAATCGAGTTTCAGAGACACATCATTCATCAATGGTCACAGAACTTCTGTACGGATTGTTTGACGAACTGTTTTTAGTTCTTGTCTTCTCTGTTGCTTAGAAATACTTGGAATACATTCTTAAAGGCTTCTTGAGTGCTTTTTTCACCCTTCGCAATTTTTTTTTCAAAAATAGTGATTTTCATAACTGTGCACATTTGAAATACCGTTAAAATTCTCTCAACCTTAGCAACCTTAGTTTCAATATATCTTGGAAATTTTCCTCTAAGGTATCGGAAAATTGTCTTTGTACACAGCAGAGGAATATTTTCCTACACTAGGAAAATATAGAGAACTATTGCAATGATTCTCTGTTTTGTGTGTTTATGACTGTGCATCAATGATACATGAAAAGAGAGGGTGCCTTGCAGCACCCCCTTATTTTGTGGCGTCTGGTGCGATTGCCTTGTTCGCCCCCCCCCCCCTCTGGTTCGGACGGCCCTGTCCCTCTCCAGAAGGCTTGGTGTTTTGAATAAAAGGATGGCTGGCCACTTGACAGATCACTTTGGAAAGAGAAAAACTATTTGCTTTGTGCAATAGTAAATGAGTCAAAATGAAAGTCAAAAGAGTAAAAGTTAAATATCTATTTTCTATGAGTTACTTTATTCTCATGCAACATAAAAAAGTAGTTCAGTTTCATATTTTCAAAGGAAAATATTCAACATTAAATTTAGAACAGCTAAAAAATCTTACCTCGCCAACAGCAGGCTCATCATCAGCTAAAGCAACGATAATTATACAATCAGCTTGCCTAATACACCTTTGAGTCCAAATGGAAAAATAAGGATCACACTGATAAAGGACAATTTTGTGCTTATCTTCTTGCTGACCCAGCCAACTGCACAGTCTGTACTCATTTGCACTAAAGGAGGAAAAAACAAAACAACAACAGTGGTTAACAATTTTATAATAAAGAACTGAAACATTAACAATATTACCATTTTGCAGTTACTTATGGCAGGAGCATTGCTTTTTCAAAATTTTTAATTAGTTTTCAACAAATGAAACCAAAATCACATACAAGGATGCAAGGGGGATATATGGGAGCGGGGGGCAAGTGGGGGCTCAAGTCCCCCCCCCCCATCAGAAATTAGAACTTCCTTGCTTTTAGTCCTTTTTTTTGGAAAAATTTAAAACGTTTCTTCTCCAGCCGTTAATGAATAAGTTATAAAAAATGTCAAATTTTGATAACTCTAATCTGCACTAAAATCAGTTTCCATGGGGAAAATATCCTGCTAAACCATGTGGAAAATATCTGAGCCCCTCCCCCTCCTTACAATGATGATCTACTTGTCTTTAAAAATACTTTACTATTCAATTTTTTCTTTCATTCAAAAGGAGAGGAATTAACTAAATTTTAGTAACTACAAAACTCAAGGAAATTTTTTCTTCTTTTCAGAAATTGAAATCAATGCATCTTCTAGAAGCTTGCACCTGTTTTTTGCAATTTTGTTTTAATAAGCCCAGTTGATGACTTAGTTGCCAAATTCGTCCTTTCACGATTATCATCATGAAACAACTATACAAATATGCACAAACAAGCGAATTATTTAATGCATGTACTCCCCCCCCCCCCCAAATCTAGGTAAATGGGAAAGTTATGCTGTTAGAATAATTAGATAGTTTGGTTAGTCGGAGCTTGAATAATTAGTGCTCTACTGTGTTACTGCTCTTTTTTTGCTAATGAACAATTTGCTGATATTTTTTCCCTTTTTCTAGGGTTGATTATCTTTTTCTTCTTCTAGGCTAATGAAGAAGTTTCTTGAAACCTTAAAACAACAATATGGAGTTATTCACATTGACTTACCCATTATAAAATGATGACAAAAAACTACGAGACTTTCTATTTGCACCAAATATAATGCTGTTGTTATTATATAAGTTATAATGTTTTTGGGATGTTTCTTCTTCAATTATACAGGACTATACAGGTGTGCAATGCACAGTGACTCATTTTTAAAATATTGATAGCACAATGTGCAATCAATAATCACAAATCTTAATTGTTAATGATTAAACAAAAGTCACCTTAACAAAGCAGTAGGTCCTAAGGTCTTCTTGATGATTTCAGAGTTCAACCTCAAAGTGAGTCCTAAAAAAATGTTTTATCAAACTCTCAATTTTAAAAAAATGGTAAATTATTTTAACACAGCATAAACTTAGAATTTTCTGACATCAAATTAACAAAGTGAAATTAAATCCAGTAACTTCTTTGTAAATTTATGATAAATTAAAATTTGAACCTTAGAGTGAAAGGACAAATGGAATATTTTATTACAATCTTCTCCATAACTAAATCATCTACTTCCAACCAAAAAAAAAATACTTCATTGATTTTACTCTTTATTGATCTTAGCAAATTGGTTTCACAAACACAAGAAAAATCACACCCACACAACTTTTTAAATATGAAATGAATAATAGTTGGAAGTGTTGTCAATTAGAGACAAGTTTTAAAATTGTAAATTTTGGAAGAGAATATGTAGTCATGACTTTACATCTGAAATCTCACGCTTCTTTGCATTGAAAGAGGGTGTTCCTTCAAACCCTAAAACAAGTGTCTGCGAACAGTTGCTAATTTATACTTTATCAACGCTGTTTACAATCGATAATCTCATTAATGTAAATGATTCGGTAAAAATGTGTGAGTAAAGGAACTGAAATTTTAACAAAGCAATGGATGAAAAACTGATAAGAAAAAACCCACAAATTTCAGAAGGATTAAGGATATTTTAAGACGTTTTGCTTCTTTTCTAAGTTCTACGATATTCATGACAAGCAAGAGTGCTGATGTTAAAAACTTGGTTTTTCTTCTTTTCTTGCTCGTTGATTACAAGTTTAAACTCATTTATAATGCTAGAGGCTGGCTCGATACCTCATAGAAAGTATCTGGTTATTAAACTTATTTGTGCATGTTGAAATATCTATAATCGCACTTTAATTGGTTAAAGCAAACTTGGATAAATAACGTTTTGCTATTGGTCAAGGCTTACTTGAAGCTCTCTCTGAGGTCCTCAATTTTCTTAAGTTAATCATTTCCTTTTGTCTATATTTTATTTATCTATTTCTCATTGGTTGTTTTACATTAGAAGCATATTGATTGGTTAACTTACTAATCCTGAACTAAAACTATAAATAGTCTATGTGCTTACTCTGCTTAGGTTCTTTGGTTATTAAGTATTACACATTTTGTCATTGTTTATGTAGATAGTTTCTTCAACATTAATAAATGTGTTTTCGATCCACGGCATGATAATCATTTAATATTCTCAACAGCAGAGCGTGGTTCTTGAGATTTTTGACACGAGCGATTTCAGTCATCGAGTTCTGGATTTATTATTCACGAGATTATTTACACTAGTGAAATATGGCTTCTTCAAGTAACAGTAATGTTAAGGAAAAAGAAGTGTTCAGTGTTGTGCCATTTGACGGAACTAATTTCACTGTGTGGTGTCGTAGAGTTCAGGCTGTGTTTTCGGCAAGGGAGCTGGATATATTTTTGGAAGAGGAAGCAGCGGCGGACAATGCCGCAGATGTTTTGAAGTCAAAAAAGGCTTATGCTGTAATACTTGCGCTTTTAAATGACAATATTCTTGTTTCTCTTCAAAGTAAAGACACTGCATGTAAAATATGGAAGAAACTGCAGTCTACATATAAGGATAAGGGAACCATGAGTCAAATTTTGACATGTAAACGTTTAGCGATGGCAAGAAAACAGAATGACGTGTCAATGAAAAGTCACATTGACAACATGCTTAATTTAGTTAGTGATTTACGCATCTCTGGAATGGAAGTAAGTGACTTTGATGTTATTGTTTACATTCTCATGTCTTTGCCAAAAGAATATGAAACTGTTAGAATATCACTTGAGAATCAACCAAGTGAATCTTTGAATTTAGATTTTGTTACTAAAAGACTTATTGACGCTGAAGCACTTCTACATGATTTTAAAGGTGAAAACAAGAGTGAATATGTGAAATCATTCTCTAACAATGTTGCTTTTAAAACTACTAATAAGGATTACTTTTGCGGTTTTTTCAAAACAAAAGGACACACTGCTAAGTTTTGTAGGAAGAAAAGTGTGTGCTACAAATGCGGAAAATCGGGACATTATAAACGTGACTGTAAAACTGTTAAATCACATGATAAACAACTATCTCCGGCGTTATCTTTTATATCGGGTGAATCAGGATCTAATATGTTTATTATTGATTCGGGTAGTACGTCTCATATGTCTTCTTGCAAGGAATGGTTTTCCTCTTTGAAGCCTGCTTCTGGAAATATTAAATGTGCTTCAAAATCAACACTGCTTGAAGTGAAAGGCATTGGAAATATACTAGGGAAAACTTCTAGTGGAGTTCAGATAACTCTGAAAGATGTACTTTTTGTTCCTGATCTTAGTTCTCATCTGCTGTCTGTAAGAAAAATTGAAGCAGCAGGACTTACCGTGGTTTTTAAAAATGAACAAGTGTTAATAAGAAATGAAAATGACTGTATTGTGTTTGGTCATCGAGATGACAGTAGACAGTGGAATATATATTAGTGATTTTGTGAATGAAAATGAAAGTGTGTTTTCCGCTACTGAAAATGATTTGTGGCATCGCAGATATGGGCATTCTTCTAATAAAGTTTTACGTGCCCTGCGATTACCTACGTCAACATCTTTCTGCGAGGGGTGCGTGCAAGCTAAACAAAGTGCTTCACCATTGAGAAAGGGTCCTAGAGAAAGAGAAGAAAAAGCAATGACCATGGTACATACTGATGTTTGTGGAGCCTTTGAGCCGGAAATGTATTCGGGTGAAATATATTTCATGACAATAGTCGATGATTATTCACGGCCTATGGAAGTGCGCTTAATCAAGAGAAAAAGTGATGTGGCCGAGGAACTGATAGTTTTTAAAAACTAACACTTCAGTTAAAAGAATCAGATGTGACAATGCTAAGGAATATGTCACAGGAGAACTTGCTAAATATGCTAATAGTCAAGGAATTATAATCAACCCTGCTCCACCATATACTCCATCTTTAAATGGAGTGGCCGAAAGAGCTAACAGAAGTCTTTTGGATAAAGCACGAGCAATGATTTACGAGTACAATTTGTCAAAGAAATTGTGGGGACCAGCAGTTCTTACTGCAGCCTACCTTTTAAACCGGTTACCCAACAGTTCAATTGAAAACCAAACGCCATTCTACTTGAAGTATGAAAGACATCCAGATATAAGTAATCTATATGTATTTGGATGCGGCGCTTATATGCTTCTTCCTGCATCGCAAAGAAAGAAATTGGATAAAAAGAGTAAGAAAATGATTTTCGTTAGTTATTCTACAATGGGATTTCATCTGATGGATCCAGTGACAAAACGCATAACTGTGTCTAGAAATGTGAAGTTTAATGAAGAAAAGAAAGTTGTGATTGAAAGAAGAAAATATATTTTTGTAAATGTAGACACAAGTGAATCTGACTTTGAGCATGATGATGTTCAAAAGAAGAGTTTTTCAGATGAAAATCATGAAAGAGATGATGAAACTTGTGATGCTGAAAATATGCAAAGAAAATCTGTACGACATTCAAGGCTGTCTATTCGTTATCCTAATCCTGAAGTATACGAAGCAATGTTTGCTCACCAAGAAATCACGTTTGAAGAAATTGTTAATCTTCCAATGGATGAGCAACAGTGATGGAAAGAAGCAATGACTGAAGAGATGCAATGCTTGAAAGAAAACGAAGTCTGGGATTTAGAGGATTTGCCTCCTGACAAACAGTGCATTTCCTCCAAATGGGTTCTCCGATGGAAAAGAGACAGGAAATACAAGGCCAGGCTTGTAGCTCGTGGATTCATGCAAAAGGAAGGCCGGGATTTTTCTTTTACGTATTCGTAGCATTCCTGCGCTAAGTGTTGTTTTAATAATTATACTGAATGAAGAACTAAATATTTTTGTGCTTGATGTTAAAACTGCGTTTTTGAACGGTGATCTAAAAGAAACAATTTACATGGATCAACCAAAAGGTTTCGATGACAACTCAGGTAAGAAATGTAAACTAAAAAAGAGTTTGTATGGTTTGAAACAAGCTCCTCGACAGTGGTTTCAAAAATTTTCTAACTTTGTAATTCAGTTAGGATTTTCACAACTGAACAGTGAGTCATGTATTTCCATAAGAAATGTAAAGGGAAAGAAAGTCATAATAGCTCTTTATGTAGATGACTTGCTAATTGCTGGTTCAGATAATCAGGAAGTTAATGTTATTATTTCTCTTTTATCTCGTAAATTTCAAATGTCGAAAATAGAAAAAACTAGTGAATTTCTAGGTATTAAAATGCAATGTACTTCAAATTCTCTGTTTTTGGATCAGCAGTCTTACATTGAAAATCTGTTGCTTAAACATAATATGTCAGAATGTAAACCTAGTGTTATTCCTATGGAGCCAAAATCTACTGCTGCTGACTCTCAAACATGTAATGTTTTTCATGGACCATATCGTGAACTTGTGGGTTCCTTGTTGTATTTAGCATATGTTTCTAGACCTGACATTCTATTTGCAGTAAATTGTTTGAGTCAGCTTCAAGAACACCCGACTGATTCCGCTTGGTGTGCATTAAAGAAAATTTTGAGGTATCTAAAAGGGACATTAAATATGAAAATTGAGTACAAAAAGTCGGATTAAAGTTACAGTAAATTATCTATGTACGTTGATGCTGACTGGGGTTCAAATTCAAGCGATAGAAATTCAGTGTCTGAATACTTTATAATGTTTTGTAATTGTCCTGTGTTGTGGTGCTGCAATAAGCAAAAATGTATAGCTCTCTCATCAACAGAAGCTGAAGTTATTGCTTTGTGCAAAGGATTACAAAATTTTCTATGGTTAAAAAAATATTGCTTGTGAGATTTCAAATGTTAAAACTCTTGTTATTTTTGAAGACAACCAGTCATGCATTAAATTTGTATCTAATGAAAATAATTTTGTTAGAATGAAGCACATAGATATCAAGTTAAAGTTTGTTCGTAATGCTTTAAGTACAAATAATATTAAAATAGAATATATCTGTACAAGTAAGCAAGTGGTTGATATTTAAACTAAAGCTTTGCCGAAACTCAAGTTTCAGGAACTGTTGTCAATTTGTAATTTTAAATGTGTTTAATTTCTTTTTGTATAATGTGCGATTATGGGGGGAGTGTTGAAATATCTATAATCGTACTTTAATTGGTTAAAGCAAACTTGGATAAATAACGTTTTGCTATTGGTCAAGGCTTACTTGAAGCTCTCTCTGAGGTCCTCAATTTTCTTAAGTTAATCCTTTTCTTTTGTCTATATTTTATTTATCTATTTCTCATTGGTTGTTTTACATTAGAAGCATATTGATTGGTTAACTTACTAATCCTGGACTAAAACTATAAATAGTCTATGTGCTTACTCTGCTTAGGTTCTTTGGTTATTAAGTATTACACATTTTGTCATTGTTTATGTAGATAGTTTCTTCAACATTAATAAATGTGTTTTCGATCCACGGCATGATAATCATTTAATATTCTCAACAGTGCAATATGAATGCTGTTTTGAAGTCAGTGAAATATCTAGAAGCTATCTAACAATTAATTACCGTCAGTTCAATACTGTCCATTGACACTGATCTAAGGAAAACTAATTTAAAAAAAAAAAACATTCATTTGAATTTCTACGTCTGGAATTCAAATATGTCTTTTGCAATCCCGAATTATGATAGGATCCTACTCTTCAGGTTTCTTGTTTCTACAAATGGAATGAAAATGGCCAAGAAATTCGCACTAGAAGTATTTTGATTGGTGATTTTCATCGATTCAAGTTAATGTTCAACACAGCAGAGGTCAAATAGTTACCAAAAAATAGTTTGTCCCCAGTTTTTGTAATGGCTGTAGTGCCAAGATTTTTTGAACACTCTTCTTGACCGCATTATCATAACTCTGCCTATCGAAAAAGTTTTTAATATGTCATTTTGTTTAATTTAATTTTCTATTTTTTGCAATTAAAAGCAGCACAAACATATAAAATAATACATCCGAATCCGTTATTTATCACCAAAGAACCACATAACCATACATTAGTTAAAGACTTGCCAAGTTTATAAAATTACGTAAAATGTTTGCTTAATCTATATTCATAAGATATGATTTTTTATTCCAAACAGAAGATGCTATAAAGAAAATGTTTTACATGGATTTGGCCCTTCCTGGCGAAAAATAAATCTTTTTTCAATGGTAACTGGGGGTAGGGGCAGACTCTATTTAATCACTTTATCTAGTTACCAGGTTATTCTACATAGCAAAAATACCCGTTGCCTAGGTCTGCAATAATTATGAGAAACAATCTCTTTCTCTCTCTCTCGCTTACTATTATTCGTTTTCTTCTGTAACTGAAATAACTCAAAACACACTGCTTTGACATGATTAAAAATTGAGCTTTTTTCTTAACCGTACAAGAAAAATGGCAATAAGTATGAAGAACAAAATAGTACTCTTTTAGAAACGAAAAAACAACATTAAAGAATATACAAATTTGAAGAATTTCAAAAATATGAATTTAAACTTCACTTGTTTAAAAAGATTTATCTTTTCTTAACATATTCTAAAATCTTCTCTCCATATTGCTATTGAAGTACAAACTTTTGAAAAATGTAGCCATCCGTAATCCCTTACTGTGATTTAAAATGTTACCAAATTTGAGGTAATTGTTTTGGATTCCCTTGGATAAGACTCCCCCTCCCTGCTTTGTAAAACTGTGTGTTACTAATTTTCATAAAAGAGATAGTGTCGACAAATACTGAGATACTTTTGGTGGCCATAAAATGATGTTACCCAAAATGTTTCCAAAATAAGTAGTAAAATTTGGCAATTGTTTGAAATTGTGTGCAAATTTGTGCTGTTCATGGATTTGCTTAATTTAGTTGGCGGATTATTTTACATGTTAACAAATGATTAAAAGAAAGAAATATTAAAGAAATGGCGATCTTTTGGATACATGGTGAAACTCGAGAAATAGTATTTGCGTAGTCTTTAGCTTTAAAAACAGTGACAATTGAAAAAATTGCCAAATGCCATAGAAATGATTCCTCCGCAAAACAGTTTGGTGAGATTCCTGCTGGTTGATCTAATACCTGATCCAAAGAAAAAAACATCAATTGCCTCAAAGTTGCAATAAACTGGAAAATAATCAGCCAAATCCATGTATTATTTGCCAATCCTGTGCAAAAATCTTACTTTAAGATTTGACTTGAGAAAAGCCTTGAACAGTCAGACAAAAAGCAAAAATAGTCAACAATACAACAATTAAGATAAATAAATACCTTTGTGCTGAATAGTAAAGTCAGACCAAACAACGTAAGTAGAAGCACAAATTTGTAAATTACAGCAGACACGTGTTTCGGCGTTACAGGGAACGCCTTTTTCAATGCAAAAAATAATGAGCTTATGGATGAAAAGACATCCGACAAAAGCTTTTGTCGGATGTCTTTTCATCCATAAGCTCATTATTTTTTGCATTGAAAAAGGCGTTCCCTGTAACGCCGAAACACGTGTCTGCTGTAATTTACAAATTTGTGCTTCTACTTACGTTGTTTGGTCTGACTTTAATACAACAATTGTCGCTATCGGCAGGGAGTTGAGATGAAACACTTAATACTGTATTGCGTTAAGGAAAGCCTTCGAACATGGAACTAAAAAGCTCTAACTCGTTTTTTATTCTATTTAGAAATTTCGAGCAGGTGCCATCTCAGCAGAAAAATCAGAGCTTTCAATGGATGTTAATATGTGTAAGTATTTTTTCATCCCCATATTAGAGAATTTATACGAAGATTGTGTTTTATCTCCCACCTAAGGGGAGTTTTGCCCCACATAACGGGATGAAAACTACCCTTATGTGTTATTCTGATGCATAAGCTACATTACTGTAAAATTTCATTAAAATCCATTCAGTAGTATTCGCGTGAAAGAGTAACAAACATCCATCCATCCAGACAAACTTTCGCATATATAATAGTAGTAAGATCAATCTTAAATAATGGGAATTAGTAATCTGTAAATTTTGTACTTAGATGAAGTTTTGCTGCTTAAGTTATCTATATAGGTGTTTTTCCTGAAAATCCATAATTTCAGACCGTAAAAAAAAAAAATGTAAAGTCTGAGTTAAGCACTGAAAAATCCAACTACAGACAATTTCTAACTATGAGGGCAGAAATTTTGCTCTCTAAATAAATATTAAAAACACTTACCAACATGGTAATCTGATAAATGAGAGCAAAATCAACTTTGGTCAAGTGAGGATAATAAGCAATTCATGATCGCTCAGGGGAAAAAAATTAATTTGAATTTTGACATCTGGAATTCAAATTATGTTTTTCACAATCACGAGTGTGTGTGTATGTAGGCGTGTGTGTTTGTGTCTGTGTGCAGGTATGAGTGTGTGCGTAGTTGTGTGTATGAGTGTTTGTGGTAGGGAGGGGAATGTGTATGTGTGTTTGGGCATATGTGTTTGTGTCTGTGTGCAGGCATGAGTGTGTGAGTAGTTGTGTGTGTAGGTGTCTATATGCATGCATTTGTGTGTATGTGTTTGTGTATGTATGTGTTTGTTTGTAAGTGCATGTATGTATGCGTGTAAGTGTAGGATATTGACGCAACCTGGAGATGGCTTTCGCAAGAGGAGCAGCAACATCATGAGGAGCCGGTCGACGGTGATGCTGCAGAGGGTGCTGGCGGGAAAATAAAATGATAGCACACCAAAACAGTCAAATGAAAGCAATAAGCAATCGTGATTGCTCAAAAAAAAAAAAAAAAAAAACTGAAATTCAATTATAAAATAAAAATTAATGACTTAGAAAATAGCTACAAGACATATTAACTTCTATGGTCATCTTTCTTACCAATAGCAGTAAGAGCATGATACAATTCCATTGTGAAAGCTGTCAAAGGAACATTATCGGTGACTGCAAGGATAGCAACAGTTGCAAAATTAGAACCAGTGGGTCTAGAATCTGTGGTTAACACCTTTTCACCTATAAACATCATAGAAAACAATACAAATTAAATAAATGGTTCATTTTTTGACCACAAAAAACAACTTTTCATGGATTTAAGACATAAAACTACAACTGATTTTTTTTTTTTTTTTACAGAGCATTACAGACAATATCAACAGTGGTGGCCAAAATTATTTGGACGAAAGAAAAATCCCAAAAATCTTGACTGTATTTGGTTGGAAAGTTATGCAAATTTTATGATTGCTAATTAATAGTAAAAGAAAAAATTTTAATTACTTTTATTGGAAATACATAGGAATTTCGTATTCATAGAATGAAGTTTGAATTTAGATATCCCCGTAACATGGACAAAATTATAAGAACATCATCAAATTTCTAGTATCTAAGCAATATTCTCTAAATTAGCCAAGACTGCAAATTCTATCAAGCATATTATTTTAACATTTTAGGATGATCATCTTTATGTATATGAATATTTATATACATACATACACATATACAGATGTCACAAGAAAACTCCTGATAGTTAACTTGAGAATTGTCAAAATGGATATTTCAGTCATCCATAATTTTTTTAGGTACACATGCATGTGGGAACAGGCCCAAAACAAAAAAACACTCAACATTCATTCAGGAGTGAGTGAAATAGAAATTTAGACCAAAATTTGCGTTAAAATTTCTTTGTGATAACAATACTTCCTTTACCATGCAAAATAAATAAATAAATAAATAAATAAAATAAGAATGAGCAATAATTTTTGAAAATTTTCTAACTCCCAGATGTGTTGGAATTCTATTTAAATACACTTCGATTAGCTCTATATTTACAAAAACAATCTAATGAGTGATAAATTTAGGGTTCTTAACACAATACAGAACTACTGCTAAGTATTTTTTATTTATTTCAAAGAATAACTAATTTCTATGTAAAAAGAAGGAAAATAACTTTCTTGACAACCTGCAGTTTTAAGAATTTTGTGACTTGCCACATCTTCTGTTTTTAGCAGGATTTTTATTTACTCTAATTTTCTTTGTTTTCTGTGCACATCTTGTATTAAATGCTTCAACTGTAAGTACAAGAGTTTTACGTAACTCATTAAATTACTATAAACCAGATTTTGTACTGTCTAAAAGTTGTTTGAATTTGAAAGGCCAAGGGGAAGAATGATCGTAGTCCACCATGCTCAAATTTTCTTCATTACGTTTTTGAGCTTGAAATCTCGAATCGTTTCCAAGTTAGCCTCATTCTTCCTTGTTAAAACTCACTCACTATGATGATTCCTGCCTGAATAATATTTCTCTTGAATATTGTCTGTAATAATCTATGTGTTCCCATAGGTTAACCTGAGTTTTTTTAGAAAAATGAACTTTGATCGTTCTTCCCTGTAGCACTTCATTTTTTCAATCCTGTACATGCATAGATTCCAAAAACATACTGGCATATGGAAGTCTCTTTTGAAGTGAACCAAGAATACGGTGTCCAAGCAGATGAATAAATCTCGTAACAACCTAAAAAGAAAAGAATTTAGAGAATTGAAGTTCCTTAAGTTAAAAAAAAAATGTTTCTGACATATTAATATTAGAAAAAAAATATATTTTGCAAACAAATACACTGATGGACAAAATTAAGAGATGGAAGGCATTTTCACACATTTCTCGGAAAATATTACATAAAACCGGGACAGTTGATTATGGCGCTGGTGTCACTGAGATAATTTTACGTATTTTTGTGGGCATTGCTGAGGCAGCAGGAGGTGTAAAAGTCTGTAGTCAGCTGCTCAGCTAACTCCACTGTACAACACAGTAGCGATTTGTATTGTGTTTCTTGAATAATTTTGTTGTTTTTTGTTGATTTTTAGGTTGCTGGGGAATCGGGTGTAACTCCAAGTGTTGTTTGGAATTTTTGGAGTCAGTCTAAAAGCAGTGGGGTAGTGTCCATAAGATCCGGACAAGGTCGTTCGAGAGCAACAACGCCCAATAAAGGCCAGCATTTGTTACTTAAAGCCAAGTGCCAGAGGACGTCTACAGTGACACAGCTGCCTAGGGACCTCACTGTTGCCACAGGAACTTTAGTTTCAAGGAAGACAGTTGCTAGGAGGCTCGGTGAAAGAGGGTTGCATGCCAAGAAGCCCGCCATTTGCATCCCACTCATTCACTCTTACAAAAGAGAGTGTGTACAATGGTGCAGACATCACCAGGGCTGGACAGCTGAAATAAGGTAATGTTCTTCACAAAGATGAGTCCAGATTCAGTCTACAACCTGATTCTAGGCGAATTTTCATATGGATTGGACCTGGGACCCGATATTATCCCAGTAACATCAGCTAAAGGGACCATTATGCTGGTGGAGGAGTGATGGTTTGGGCAGGGATAACGCAAGATGCCTGCACACTACTCCATGTGGTTGTTACTGGTTCCTAGAATACCAGAGGTACAGGCCGGGGATCCTAGAACCCTATATGAGGCCTTTCAGGGATGCTGTTAACTCTGAATTTGTTTTTATGGATATACAACTCCAAACCACATAGGGCTGTCCTGGTTAAGGAAAGCCCTGGATCTGGAAAGCGAAGATATTCATCAAATAGATTGGCCAGCCAAATATCCAGACCTTAACCCATTGAACATGCCTGAGGTGCTCTTGGGAGGGCTACTGCGACACGCCAGCCCCATCTAGAACCATTCCAGAGTTAAAAACTGCTCTGGTGGATGAGTGGGAGGGTCTTTCCCAAGCACTCCTTAACTCTCTTATTAGCAGCATACATACTCGTTGTGCATGCTGTCTATCTATCAGAGGTGACCGCACAACATACTAGAGGCGGCCAAACACCATACAAGCCTCACTTTCATTGCCATCTTTGATCATGAAGCCCCATCCATATTGGACTGTTGGCAATAACTCTTGCCAATAACTGGCAATTTTATTTTTGCTTTGCACACATTATTGTCATACTATAAGCTATATCCATACCAAATTTCATTAATTTTTATTCAATATTTCTCGAGATATTTGGGAAGATGACTTCCATCTCTTAATTTTGTCCACCAGTGTACCATAGGATACACACAAACGATTTACACACTGTTCAAATACTTTTTAAAAATTACAAAAGAACTTCAGTAAGAAACAAATTGATTACTATCCCTTTATGCTTAATGCATAAAAATATGTGTGTGTTTGTGTACTAGAAAGCCAATAAACCAGACAGATTCTTGAAGATGCAAAAGGAGATTTGTGTATTCTAAAAGCTCTCTTTTAATATTCATTTAAAAATACTCAAAATTTTATAATGCAAATGACATGTAACACTTTACTAGTAAGAAAGTTTTTAGAATTCATGTCAATAATTAGTATATAGCTCAGAATAGCGATGATAAATCATATATAAGACATTTTGAGCCACTTTTTCAAAGTAAATAAAGAAACCCATCTCCTTATTATTAAAAATTATGATAAGAAGCGGAACAAAAAGAATAAGTAAACTTTCACATTAAATGCTAAAATTGCAATAAATTCATACCTTGAGATGCATGATAAAAATTTACATTTTTTGTACTTTTTTTAAAAGACCAAACAAATGAAAATAGTTGAATTTTAATACAGTCGACGCTCATTATAACGACCACACATTATAAAGACCGTCCCATTATAACGACCAGTGGTAGAAGTCCCAACTTTGTTCCTATAAACTCTATGTTAATTTGCTTTCGTTATAACGACCGTTCTGTATCGTCTAATCCAATACAGCGACCGAATCAGCGGTTTCTTGTGTTCTTTCCAATAAAACAAATTTGTAGCTTAAAATGACATTGATTTACGGACATCTGCCTGAAGTTTTCAATGTCAAATCCAACTTTAAGAGGGGGTGGGGGGGGGATTACCATCTACCACAGGTAGCACAGAAAAAATAATGGGAGAAAAAATCGAGAAAATTCCAGATTCCTAAGAAAAGGGAGTTGACAGATGTATTGGTAGTTTGGTATTTGAATCTAGTATTTTTAAAGATTTGGGGTTCTCGGGGGACTTTTAAATGTTTCTTTGGAAAGCAAGAGAAACACAATTTATCACCTATATCTGAAACAGAAGATAATGTTTTGCAAAAATCACGTCTGCTAAAAAGGCAGACCTCTGTTTCTGGTTTTATCTTCAGAAATTGTTTTGGTAGTAGTAGTAGTAGTAGATCGGAAAGTGTGTAACATTTTCCTCCCTATATTTTCTGCTTTAAAACTCGTTTAATATTCTGTCATAATATTTTGCACACTACTTTTCTAAAAATTCCTATGATAAAAAACATTTGGGCATTTACTTGGGCATGCATGATGATGGTGTACATTTTTTTAATTTATACCTCTTATAACGACCACTCGTTATAAAGACCTTTTTCTCTGGGACGGAGATGGTTGTTATATCGAGCGTTGACTGTATAATGATCAGCCAACAGCATGGACCGACTATTTTGCTATGTTGAAATATGTTAAAGAACTATCAAAACCAAATCATGTTGATACAAGCAACGGTAAAATTATAACTAAGTCAATGAAAAGCAACTAAAAAGGGTATAATAAAAATAATTATTAAATAAAAACAAAAAACGTGACTGCATAAAAACCAAAAAAAAAAAAAAAAAAAACTAAAAAGAAAAAAATATAAGCCCAGTAATTTAGAATTTTATGAAGTATTATGGAATAACTACTCCATTAAAATAGTTTCATAATTGATACACACATAAGAGAAATCATAAATTGAAAAGCAGAATAGAAGGATCAACAGTCGGGGCCAGTGGTGTAGCCAGGATTTCATTTTGGAGGGGATCCAATCCAGGGCCGGGTTTAGACTTAACGAGGCCCTAAGCTGTTTCAGGTATGGGGCCCCTTTTGCAGTTCGGACAACGTTTTTCGCGATGGTGTAAGAGGCAATTATTATTTTTTTCCTTTGACTATGTTTGTCCCTTTCCTCTGATACATACAGCAAATACTTTACCTTTTTTTTTTAATGTGTGTATTCCTGCTGTCTTTTTGAATTGACATTAAGAGGGGAAATGGTAGCAAGAGAGTGACGAAGAACTGCCCTTAAAGTGGAGTATAGAATATCCCCAATTGTAGGGGGTAGGAGGGTTTCTCCCCCGGAGGAAATTTTGAAAACTAGACATAAAATTCTGCATTTTAAAGCCTCATAAGGTGTAGTTGGAACTACAAAAATATCAGGACAAAAACAAGCAAACAAAACTTTTCACAAGTTTATACTAAGAATGAGAAACTTCTTTCAGCAAACCACATTGTAATAGGAAGTGCGCTTAGTATTTTTAATTACTAATAATGAGAGGGAATACTTAGCTGTTCTGCAAGAAGAATGAAGCCGAAAATAAAATTCTCAATATCGTTATCTTATTATCATGAAGTATGACCCTAAAAAAAACAATGAAGCTAATCAGCTCACCAGCAGAATGGTTCCTTCGCTACGATGGGGGAGCACAGAAAGTAGTTTTTCCTTGACGTCACCGTCTCTGTCTTGTTTCCAAGCTAGATTCCCCACTTCCCTAGGAAGTCCTCGCAGGGACAAAATTCCAAGAAATTTGGAGGGAACTAAACAAAGGAGTTTAGTAGGAACTAGTTCTGTTTAGTTAGAGAGAGAGAGAGAGAGAAAAAACAAAAGTGCCTTTTGTTACATTTTAAACAGGTATATGTTATCAGAAATTGTATCTACTTCAATCATACAAGGGAAACCAATGTTTTGGAGACTGGAGAGAGGAAGACTTTCGCACACTAGGGAAAAATTGAAAATCATTGTAATAAAGCTCTCAGCTTTATGTCGCCTCCTCATTTTGTGCCCCCCCCCCCTCCCATAAAGTTCCTTTTACTGTACCAATTCTCCTTTTAAAAAAAATTATGTTATATATTGTAAAGAAGAAGGAGAAATATAAAAACATATTTTTTCTTGCTCCATTTTTTTTACTTGAGTACAATGCGTTTTCAACAAAAGGTTTTTTTTCTCCAATCATATATTTACACTTAAACATTTTAAGGGGGGAGGGGTCCAGACCCCCCTGGGACCCCCCTTGGCTACGCCATTAGTCGGGGTCCATTTAAATTTTATGGGGTTCCTTGACTGGTCAAAAAACAATGGACCCCCACTGTTAATCCTTCTATTCTGCTTTTCAATCTATGATTTGTCTTATGTGTGTATCAATTACTAGCAGTACCCTCACAGCGATGCCTGTGCTAAAAAATTAATGGAAGTTCGTTGAATAAAAAAAATTGACACCTCATCCCTATCTGATGTGAAATGATCATTTTTCTTTGTATAAAACGCGTACACACCTATTCAAAAAAAAAAAACTATTTAAGTTTTTTTGGAATTTAAAACTTTTTGTTAAATCCTTAAATTAGATTTACAGTTGCTTTAAAACTCTATTTAGCGAGTAAAGCGGTTTTTAATGCAATTTAAAATGTATAGCCAAATAAAAAAGAAACATAAAATAATATCTTTCATATGGAAAAATAATTCCGCAACTCTATTGTTTATTGCAAAACTTGCCCAGCAACCACGCTATTATAATCGATCTGGCTAACAAAAAAAAAAAAAAATCCCGTGGAACATTCAAAAATCGTCATCAGAAAAAAAGGAAAATGTCCTACATTTCACTCGGATAAAAACAAATCAAAAGTTTCTTTTCTTTTAAAACAAATCGCCAAAACAATGAATTATATTAACGGTTGCCTTAAAACAACAATCCTAGACTGACCTGCTCAGCGTCTAACTCGCCAAGCGACCACACTACCGGAACCCAGCCCATTTGCAAGTAAAGCGGATGTTTTTCTTTGGCAATAATAAATGTTTCGTCAAACAAACAAAAAGGTATAAAATCACATTAACAGTAGCTTTCAAATCTTTATATATTAAGAGCTGCGTTGCCTGGCTTTGCCGGGCCTACCTTGAGAATAAAAATTGTGTCAAGTGACATATATTTAACAATCAGGGTTAAATAAAATAAAAAAAAAACGTCATGCAAAATTACCCTTCCAAACAATGACGACAGATATTAAAATACTTTTAAGAAATTAAAATGCGAAAAATGGATTTTAAAAGCATAACCATGGAAACATGAAACAAAATAAGTTTGAGAAATTAAATGCAAAATAAGGAAATATACAACGGATTCAAAAAGCATAACCGTGGAAACGCGAAGAGAAAATGGCTGACAACTTGAATCAAAATGACATATTTCGAAATTGATTTAAAAACGCTTGTACCTTTTTTCCTTTGAAGATAGAAGCTAATTTTTTCGACCATTGATCGAGAGAGATCTGGAGTAAAAAATCTCGCTTTTTTCCAATGGTGTCAAAAAGAAAACTGCGGGACAATTCCTTCACTTTTTATTATTAGATTTAATGAAGGAACAGGGTTCGTACTCAATTTCAGAAATAAAACAAAGGAGTTTTGGAGGAGTTTTGAAGGAGTAAAATGCGATTTTGAAGGAGTAGTAATGAGCTGTCTCTGAATGATGTCACTCTTTTATTCATCCTGGTGGTACCATCATGGCTTTTCCTGTAGTAATAAATTAGTCATTTGGTTTGCCTGTATAGTAACAAATAACGGATGATGAATTTCTCGTCAATTTCCTATGTTATTTTGCTTGCTCCTGTTATGGTAATTTGCTCGTCCATATTATGGTAATTTTCTTGCCCACGTTATGATAATTAACTTGATAAAATGCTCTTAAAATGGGAATAGAAAAAATCGAATTTTCGAAAAATCGCTTCGAGGTGTTCACCAGTATGTTATGAACACATTTTGTGCCAAATTTCATGAAAATTGGCTGAACGGTCGAGGCTCTATGCGTGCAACAGACGGAGATCCAGAGACACAGACATTCAGCTTTATTATTAGTAAAGATATTTGACCCCCTTCCCCTTTGTCACAAAGTGTCACACTTCACCTTACTACGCCTCTTGTCACATGTTATAACATATTGTTATAATAACTATGTAATGTCACTTTTTGGTCTCTCTCTCTCTTCCTCTAGTCACAATTTTTTGAACCTGTCTCCGCCTCAAGGCATGACATCACTTGTGGATGTGGATGACCCTTTTTACAATATCATAACTGCGATTTACTACACAATTGTATTTTTAACACAATCACTTAATATATTAAATCTACTTGTGTATTTTTAAATATTTAAATAAAAATTAAACAAACTGATTTTTGCTGCTGAAAGGGAGAGAAAAGCAATATAATCATAAAACTTGAAAAAATAACCAAGCACCATTTAAGCAAGTTTTACTTCACTTATGAAATGTCTTAGTTATCTAATAATATTTTCACCTTCAACTTTTACGACTTCTATGCTCAATTTGTAAATCACATCTTTATGAAAAAAATAAATATACGAAATTACTACATCAAAATTGTAATTATACCTTTGCCCTTGTGACGATATTAAATTGTCGATTGAAGTATTTTAAATCACTGTCACAGAGGAAAATTATGTAGTCTTGAACTAAAAAAGAAGGAGTTTTGAAGGAGTTAAAACCAAAATGAAGGAGTTTGAAGGGCCCTTTAGAAAAATTTCCTGAATGAAGGAGTATTGGAGGAGTTTTGAAGGAGCATACAAACCCTGAGGAAGTAGTGCCTAAATTTCCGCTAAGCCTAAAAAAGTTCGAGCTAAAATCGCAAATTACTCCGGTTGTAATTAAGTTAGAGCATTGAAACAAATTGTTTAGATCTCGGAAAATCCCACCCTTTTCAAGGATACATAATATTAATATGTGCAAGTAAGTTTTCACCCCTTTAATAGCCAATAATAGGCAATTTACATGAAATTTGGGCCTAAATTGGAATTCAAAAAAAGCTATTTATCGGATTTTTTTTAAAATTATAGCCTATGTTACTCAGTAAGAAAACACCTTTCATACAGTGAAGGAATTTTTCAAATAGGTGCAGTGGTTCCAGAGATTACCTCGAACATATAAACACACAAAAATCTGCCCTCTCTATTTATAATATTAGTATAGATAGAACTATTTCAATGGAGTAATTATTCAGTAATACTTAATAAAATTCAAAACTACTGGGCTTATATTTTTTTTTGGCTTCTATGCAGTTGGGTTTTTTGTTTTTATTCAATTATTATTTTTTATTTTACCCTTTTTAGTTAATTTTCATTGACATAGTTATTATGATCATAAGACGGCAAATTTTGCAATCTTGTCATTTTATTGGAAAAGTTTATATCGTGAGGATTATTAAGTAATTTGTGGTGGTCTAAACTACTGATTATTAGTTCCTCTAGGGACCGAACTACTGATTATTAGTTCCTCTAGGGACCAAACTACTGATTATTAGTTCCTATAGGGACCTTAGTCGGCTTAAAGCTTCATATGCTTGTCTTTTAGCAAAAAATGCACGACTTAATCACAGCTACATTAACAGCGCCGAAAAGTCCCTCAGTCAAATCTTTCTTGCAAAATTAAAAAAGCCCCTCAAGAGAGTACATGTTATGAAACTCAGTCTTCTGAATCACGACAAAACAAATGCAACATGTTAGAGATAAAAATCGAATTAGTGGACTTGGTAAACAACAAATTCAAAAACAAAAGGTTTTTTTCTTAAGCTTTGGCTCCGGTCAGAAAATTAAGCACAATAACGTAAGCGAAAATATGAGTATCAGGTTTAAGATTTCAGACTGAAATGGGATGATTTTTTGTTCAGAAAAAAATATCGTATACTGAAATGTAGATTCTTCTAATGGCAGTTTTTGACCTTTGCATAAATAAAAAATTACAATCTCAAATTGAAATTACGCTTTTAACCTATGGATATTTATTAGAATACGAAGTAACACATTAAAATTACTAACAACTTGTAGATAATTTTTTTCTTCTTCTTTGGTCAAAAAACAAATAGCCAGTCACATTTTTACTACATTGGAACAGTTACGCTTAGAAAACAAACTAAGTTTAACTGAGTAAGTTACTGGCCCATCAGCCAGGGCTAAGGCAGAAATACATGAAATACACCGCCAGCTCAGTAATTTCCAGCCGAGGACTGCAGTTTCGTGCATTCATTTTTTTTTCGTGCTTTTCAGATTTTTCCATCTCCAGCTCAGTCATTTTCCTATGCCGGGCTGATGAGTGCTATTAAGCACGAAACTGCAGTCTTCGGCTGGAAATGACTGAGCTGGAGATGTATTTCATTTAAGTTTAACTGATTTTGTATTTCAACCGTTCGGTTAAATGATGAACATGTGCTGCCACCTAAGCCATAAAGGTTCAAGCAGTCTGCAATAACAAATTGTATAAATTTTCATTAAAAAAAAAAGAAAAAAAAAAAAACACTTCTCTTCAATATGTTATATCTAATTTTTGTGGATAATTTTTCCGTCGGTATGCGAGATCTTTTTTATTTCTTCAAGAAATCCCTTTCCCTGATTTTAAAGATTATCGAGCCGGCTAACAACGAAAAATAGATCTACGGTCTAAAAAAAATCAATTTTTTTGGAAACTCCAATTGCTGTTGCAAAACCTTGATGCAGTCCGTACTTTTTATGCAGGTTTTTTTTAAGCAAAATTCTAATACAATTTTCAAATTTTTTTGTGTTGCTTCCAGCAAAAAAAAAAGTGTTTTTTCTTTTTAATAAACTTTAAATCCCCTGGACATAGTTGTTTGGTTAAATTGCAAAGTTTTTTTTGGTAGAGCGTTCGGCTATAAACTAGCCAAACTTCGGGCCCGCCCGGGCTGTCCACCATTATAGTTGATTTTGATTAATATTATACATTACATGTATTGATAACATACAACTTAAAACACACCTAAGGCAATAAAAAAAAATGCGACGGGAATGATCCTGGGCATTTGGACTCCTTTATGCAGGCTACAGTTATTATTCAGATAAGTTGACTAAAGGTGTTCTTCCTTTTCTTAAAGCTTTGACTCCATTCAGATAACTAAGCATAATGTAAGCATAAAAAAAGTATTAGATTTAAAAATTCAGACCTCAAGGGAATGTTTTTTGTGCAGAAAAACTTTTTCATCATATGCTGAAATGTAGATTTTTCTGTTAGCAGTGTTCGACTTTCTATATAAATAAAAAAAATAATAATAAATATGCCAAATTGAAATTGCGAGTTTCACCCGGTAGTCCTTTAACTATATATTCGAATACGAAGTAAACCATTAAAATTATTGTCAACTTCATAAGTAAGAAATCTTTTTTTACTCCTCTGCTTTCAGCAAAAAAAAAGCATTTTGTCTAAATTTGAAAACTTACACTTAAAAAACAGATTCAGTTCAACTGGTTTTGACTTTGAATTTTAAGTGTTCAATTGAAAGAAAAACATGTTCTGGCATTCAAGCTGTAACAGTTAAAACAGCCTGCTATAGGAAATTGTATTCACTTTCAAAAATTCAAGCAATGATAAAATTAAAAAAAACCCCGACTGAGTGGCAAATGTAGAATCAAGAGGGAAAATTGAAAATCCTTTTGAAAGCCTCATATTATTCAAAACCAATGTCAAGTATTTCATTTGCTATTGAATGAAACTGGCAACAAATAAAAATTTTAAATTGTTGCTTTTTATTTCTCTGTTGGCCAACAATGTATTCAGTTATCAATCACGTGAATAAAGGCTTAGAAGTTATTAAAATCTGCTTTAAAAAAACATTGTAATTTGAATTCTATGAAGTACGGAAGTTACAAACACATTCTATCAGAGGAGAAAAAAAATTCTCTTTATTTTGGGATTAAATTTAAAAATTGTTGACTACGTTTTCACTGCAAAAGTTGCAAAAAAACCTTTAAGAGGTTTTTAATTAATATTTTCGTTAATTATTGTCATCCAAAAATGCAACCTAGCTAAGAACACTCTCAATCAACGCTACTGTTGAACAGTTTTTTTTTTCAAAATCAATCCATCCATTTAGGCACTAGAGTGCCACAGACAGACACAGATACACAGACACGTCTGACTTATAACTCCCTTCCTTTGTGTGTTGGGGGTTAAATAATTTTAAAAACCCCTCGACTGAGTCGCAACTGTAGAATCAAGAAGGAAAATTGAAAATCCTTTTAAAAGCCCTATATTATTGAAAATCAATGTCAAGTATTTTATTTGCTACTAGCAGTACCCGCTCGGCGATGCTTGTGCTGAGAATTTAAAGAAATTCCATTAAGTAAAATAATCCACCCCCCTCCCCCCTGTGTAAAATAATCATTTTTCAAAAAACCTTTTCAAGTCTCTTTGAAATTTAAAACTACTCGCAATAACATGTTAAAAGATTTACAGAAGCTTTAAGACTCAAAATAATCGTCCAACTGTATAGTTCATCGCTTAAGTGCCAAGGTTCCACGGTACCATAACCCTACCCTTTAGCAAATAAAGCGGTTTTTATCTGCAATTTGAAATGTTTCAACAAATAACCAAAAAATACATCAAATCGCATCTTTCAAATGTAAAATAATTCTGCAACTCTATTGCTTGTCGCCAAACACTGCAAGCGACCACGCTACTGTAACCCAGCTCTTAGTGAGCGAAGCAAACTCCGATTGATTAGCCATCCCATCTAATGAAAAAAGAAAAAAAATCCCATGGGACACTCAAAAATTGTCGTCAGAAAAAGAAGAAGAAAATAACGTATTTTATTAAATTTAAAAAAAAATCAAACGTTTTGGAATTCAAAACAATTTGCCAAAACATTGAATTACATTTACAGTTAACAAATAAATACCTTTGTGCTGAAAATTAAAATAATTAGTTATCCATCGTTGTGCTTCATAACTTTGGGTAACTAATTATTTTACATTTACAGTTGCTTTAAAACTTTAATTAATTTTCCAACAATTGTTATCGCCGAAAAAGACGTCAAATTACATTAACAGTAGCTTTCAAAAGTAAAAAAGTCCCCAAATCTATTGTTTATCGCCAAACTCGCCAAGTGAGCCCATTGCCCTAACCCAACCGATTTACAAGTGATGCAAACTCTGATTGATTAGCAACATGATCAAAGAAAAAAAGTCCCTTGATTAAAAGGAATCTTCCCTCCCCCCTCTGATGTAAAATAATCAATTTATTTTACTAAAATGCGTAAACAGCCTTTAAATAGCTGAAAACAATTATTTTCAATTTTAATATTTCGCCAAATAAACAAAATATATATCAAAATTACATTAACAGTAGCTTTTAAATTGTAAAAATAATCCCGCAATTCTATTGCTCATCGCCAAACTCGCCAAGCGACCGCCAAGTAACCCACCTAATTAGCGAGCGAAGCGAACTCCGACCAATTAGCGATCCAATGTTTTTAATGAAAATGTTCAAACAAAAATTACCCAGCAGAAAAACAACGTAATTAAAAAACTCAGTACATCTACTACGAAAAGGAAATCTTGTATCCCGTACCCAGTAAAATGAAATTTTTTTTTTAAAAATATGCTTACATTGTCGTCATGTCTGCTCCGTCTTTTCTAATTTCTATTTTAATGGAACGTTCGCATTTATTTATGACTCGATTTATTCATTTAGCAAATAATTTTACATGTTAATGGATCATTTAAAGTTTATTTGGTGAATTACTGGGAATTTTCATTTGGGGGAATTTTACTTTAAATGGTTTGGTTTAATTATTTGGAAAATTACATTTCATTAGTTTCGTTTCAATTCTTGTTCTTTGTTCAAAAAAAAAAAAAAGCACAGTGACAAAACAATGCATGGTTTCACCAAATAGTTTTTACGTAGATATAATTAAACATGCTAACAAAATAAGCTAAACAAAAACAATCGCCAAAATAATGTGCCGTAAAGTACCTATAACCAAAAAAAAAAACTGTCTCTGATATAATAAAGGTAACAGTTTTCAAAGAGAGTCAACGGCTCTTTTAAATCCTCGTCTGCAATAGTTTCGAAAATATTCATCAGAATGGGTCTACGAGCATAAAAAAAATCTTTCAAATAAGAGAAATATTCCTCAGTATTGCCATTAAAACAAAATATACCATTCACCCTTAAAAATAACGTTAACAAAACCAGTAAGAGTCAGATTTTTTTTTAAAGACTACACATCCATTAAAATCGTACATGAAAACATCGATTTGTGAAAACTTAATCAAAACGGAATATATTTTAAATGCCCTGCTACAGACAAAGCCCCAATGCATTAAAAACCAATTGCAAGGAATTTTACTTCTTGATACTCAAGCAAGAAATGGCAACAAATAATACTTATTGTTCAGCTTTTCTTCAAGCTAAAATTAATCTTGCGCAAAAAATGGAGGAAGAAATTTCTTTTTGAAATAAATTAATTTTTATTTCAAATGCTTATAACTTTTTTTGTATTCATTTTTCGATGTCCGTGGCTTTAGTTCTTGCGGATACTTTCGAAATGATTATTTTTTACGGGCTTTCCAACAATACAAAAACCGAAAAAATCGAACCGTTTTTAGCCAGGGCCCAATACAGGCTGATTTTGCTACCGTTTTTCGGTACCTTCACAAAAATCTTGTTTTGAAATCGGTACTTTCACAAAAATCAAGTACTAAAATCAGTAGCTTTACAAAAACACCGAAAATTTCACAAAAATTCGCATTTTAAAATATAAACTTTGTTTCTCTGTTTAAAACAAAATATACTCATAAAATAAAATTATAAGCAGGTTTACATGAACAATCGCTTAAATAGAAACCTTTTTTTAGTATTTTAACTAATTTTTAGCTGTTTTTCACCAAAATGTATTTATGCAATATTATCACAATCTTTAAAATCTGTTTTGAGGAACCGTTTTTCTCATAATTTCCTATATTGTACACAGTACATAGATTCTTAAGCTGAAACTACGATGGTATTTTTCTTACTTCTAAGGTTTTTAGCTCCCCCCCCCCAAAAAAAAAAACCTGTTAAAAATAATACTAGATGACATTTACACTTTTCAAACTAAAATTTCACTTGTTCCACTACTTCTTTTACAAAAATTAGGATGCGTCTAAAATTTCACAAAAACAATGCTGATAAAAAAAACTTTCACAAAAATAAAATGATGCAATACTTTCACAAAAATAGGTAGCGAGAAAAAAATCCTGGATTGGCCCCTGTTAGCATAGACGTATGTGCAAGTGGACATAAAACTGAGTTTTTAATTAATATCTCCGTTAATTAGCATCCTACATGGATTTTGCTGAAATATTCGTAACCCTCGTAAAATTTTGTATATTTTAATACCTGGTTCGACCCTGAACTCGAGCTCATTCTTGAGAATTTTGCAGATGAGTGCAGAACATTCCCCATACCGTTTCACCCCCTCAAAATCGAAATTTGCGAAAAATCCTTTCTTAGCACGCGCTTACGTCATAAAATGACCTTATGTTCCAAATTTCAGCTTTCTAGCCTCAGTAGGTTTGGCTGTGCATTGATTGTCAGTCAGGACAAGCTACTTTATATATACAGATTAAACAGAAACTGGCAACAGATAAAAATTTTAAATCATCGATTCATTTTATTTGTCGGCCAACAATGAATTCGGTTATCAATCGCGTGAATAAAGGCTTACTGCTTTAAAAAAAACATCATAATTCGAATTCTATGAAGCATGAAAGTTCCAAACAAATTCTATCAGACGCAGGAAAAAAATCTCTTTATTTTGGTATTCAATTTAAATTTTTTAACGATATTTTCACTGCAAAAATTGTGAAAAATCTTTTAGAGGTTTTTAATTAATCCACTATAATATTAAAATCTGTTCGCGTCCGTCTGTCTGTCTGTCTGAAGATCGATCTTCTCGAGAACCACTGCGAATCGGGAGTCAAACAAGATACCGATCAATTCGAAATTTTCCAAAGAAAACAATAGGACCAATCTCATAATTGTACGACTTTAATTAGCAGAGATATTAATTAAAACGTTAATTAACATAACGCTATTCAGGAATTTTTATTTCTTTCCTGTTGCCATTTTGCATATGGGTGAGCAAATAAAATTCTAATAATTGTGTCAAAAGAGATTTTTTTTGGCTGCTGTCCAAATCTTAAAACAACGTTTCCATCTAGAATTTCATTTTTAATTAGTTTAAAATTGGTTGCTCTATTCGGACATTTATCGTCTGTCCTTTCTTATTTTTTCACATTCAACGTTCTTAACTCTTTTCAGCATATGAAAAATGTTTCTTTAGTAATGTTTATTGATTGAAGTGTAAGTTTATCATTCACCGGCCTCATATTTGGGTACATTTAGGATGTGCGACTAACTATGTTTATTTTGCTGGACTTTTTTCCGTCACATGGGTGAGTTTTCGAATAGTAATAAATCTCTTTTTCCTTCCTGTTTCGATTTTTGCAATACAGTTTGTATCGTTAAAAGAACACGTTAAATTAAGATTGTTTGGATTTCTTTAAGTGAAACAGAGTTGAACAAAAAAGATTGTTTTTAAGGATTTTAACTAAAGCTTAATTGGAATCTGATGGCTTGATATTAAATTAATGCTTATTGGTATTTAATAAGTCTTGGTGCTTTAGTTTCCGTAATCAACAAAAAAGTGTGTGTCATTTTATGTAAAAAACTGATTGTAATTGTACATAAATATTTCAGATATATTCTATCAGATTTAATTCAGTTTAAAGAGAGCACATATTATAGTTGAGAATGCATATATTTTCATCTTTTGTGCTAATTGAAAATACTGATAACTTGTATTATTGATAAATATGATTAACGTTAAAGAGGTTTTTGCCAAAAATATGCTCTACTGGTGTTTTACAAACCTTGCATTACGCGTAATTATTTACTCCTTAGCGCTTTAGAAACTGATGTCAGAATAATACAAAAACATCAATTGAACAGCTCTTTCATTTTTTAAGTAGCCCGTGCAACGCCGGGCACGCAGGCTAGTATCTTTGTTAATTTAATGTCATCCAAAGATGCAACATATCTAAGAACACTCTCTATCAACTCTCCTTTCAAACAATTTTTTTTTTTTTTTTTCAATATTGGTCCATCTGTTTAGGCCCTAGAGTGCTGCACACAGATACACAGACACGCCAAACTTATAACCCCTTTCCTTTGTGTGTCGGGGGTTAAAAATGTTATACTTCATACATAAAACAGACATTGTTATTATTTCCACAAGTGATGAATTCCGAAAATGCGAGAGATATTCGTGCAAAATCTCAACCACAGTTGTATTTGAATCATGATCAATAAGCCTAGAAAATAATTTTTGTCGTCCAAAGAATCGGTTCATAAAATTTTATTGAATTCAAGTTAAGAATTGTAATTTTAAGAGAAATATTAATTTAAAAGATTTCTATTGTCCTTTGATGAAAAATGAATCTAAAGTTGACACTTAAATTGCAGCAAGTTTAGATAAATGTGAAATGCCAGTTTTGTTCATTTATTTAAAAAGAAATAAATAAATAAAAAAGATGAAACTACTTTTCCTGAGAAATACGTACATCCAAATGAGCAATATAACAAGGCGTAATGTGACAAGGGGTAACTGTACACATAAAATAACAATAATGATTCATAAATAATTAATATCAATACACATTACCATTTGATATTCTTACAGGTATGATCCCCAATAGTAATTTAAGAAAAATATAAATTAAACTGCATTAAAACAGTTATTTATATTAACATTAGTCCCTTTCAAGTGTCTAAAGCCATAGATGAGCATTCTTTTGTTTCAAGTTCTGCACACTAAGCACACCAAAACAAAAGTAAATTACCTAGATTTAATTTTTGCACATGTGTATTGATAATTATTACTTATAATGCAAATGATGTAATATTTTCACTCTTGAATAATTGCTTACTTCTGGGTATTTAATTTTAATGGCATTTAAGAGACCTTCAGGAAGTTTAGCAAGTTCAGAGTTTCTATAAAGTAAACACATAGTTTTAAATACTGAAATAAGAGAAGACAAATTTCATACACTGATTAAATACTAAGCCAGCAAATATTTTGATTTTTTTTTTTTTTTTTTTTTTACCTGACAGCCATTACAGTGGTAGATCTTCTAGTTAGTGTTAGAACTTCCACCTAAAATGAAAATTTTCGATTAAAACAATTTTTTTTTACATTGGTTCATTTATAAATTTTCATTTGAACTAAAAGGAGTTTTGTTTTACAATATAATTTACATCAAAATAATGAAGACTTTCACTTAAATTTCATGCAATTTAAGACTAATAAAATGTAACTTACAATACCAACTAGATCGCCTCTGCCATACTCCCCAACAAGCTCTTTTTTACCATCTGGTCGACTGAGAACAGATCTCAAGCGACCGCTTAAAAGTATATACGTGCTGTCTGAAACATCATCCTGCCTGAAAAAGAAACAATTTCATTTTAAAATAATCGTAACTTTCAAATTTTTCAGGACAAAAAAAAAAAAAAAAAAGGAAAAAAAAAGGAAAAAAAAAAAAAAGAAAATATAATTTCTATAGTTTTGTACTTTTTAAGGGGTGTGCCTCCCCTAAAATGACATTTTAAAAAAATATATATAGTTTATTTTATTTGGCCTTTTTAAAAGAACAGATTTTTAGGTTTCCAAAAATGTTTTATCTTCGTTTCTACAACAATTAGAAATTAAGTTATAGCCAATTAAGTACAATAGTAGTTGAATTTAAAGATCATTAAGACATCAAAGATCAGGAAAAAAGAAAAGCTTAAAAAAGCAAACATATTAACAAGCATAGTCAAAGAATGTATAAACTACTAACATAGATAAATTTTTAGCCTCAAAAAATGTCTAAAACATCAGTATTAAAAAAGGGAAATCTTTTAATGCATTTTCTGAAAAATTACTTTTTAAAATGTTTTCATTTGTGAGATTTCATAACATGGAAAGTTTTTTTACTTATCAGCAAGATTTTTTGAAATAATATTTTTCACATTGCTAGTCGCATTCTTTGTTTTGAATAAGCTAGATGTTGGTATTTAAAACCAATAATTTTTATTTTTGGGGGGGAAATATGCAACTATCAATAAAATTGTCAAATTTAAAAAAAAATTAATAAATACAAAAAAGACCTGTTATAAAACTTTTAGTTTAGAACAGATGTATTCATGGTTTTCACAGGAAAAATATGCAAAAGTGGCCAAAAATTTTCAAAAAAGTAGAGAAATTTAAAAAGTTGCAAAAAAGTAGCATTGATATGATTAGTTTCTTGAAGTAATTATAGAATTTACTTATTTGTATTTTAAAAAGATAAATAAATAATGAAAAAAAAATATGTTTACCACAGGAGAAGCCAAAAGATTGTATTTTCAAAACATCCAAGTCGAAAACAAAGATGTTAAAATAAATGAACTTTTTAAAATAAAGTAATTTTAGGATGGCATTTAAAGAAGGTTTGAATAAGTCAATATCAATAACTACCAACATGATCATGTTTTAAGACCACAAGAAATTATTTTTTCAAGTAGAAGTACACTTAAAGCAAGGTCCCTGATCACCTAGTGCATAAAACACTTGAAAGTATGTTTTTAGTATTATCACTGAAAATGTGACTTTACATAGTGAAACAATTTTTTGTATTGGTAATGAAAAATAAAACTTTGTAAGAATAACCGTTACAGAATTTCAAAAGTACCTGTAAATTGCTCTACCAGATTCTACATTTATCCAATCTAAAGCAAAATCAATCTGCCTAACAAAAGGAGATAGTCGCTTGATGACACTTTGAGCAAGATGCAAGACAGCTAAGGGTTTTTGACGAAGTATCCTAAAAATTAGGGAAAGGTAAATTTAATTTAAAAATAGCTGAAATTTTTACACATGCATGGCTATAAATCAAAACACATAAAGTAAATGATAAGTAAAGCAAATACTTTCATTTTTTACTGTAATACGCTTATTAACAGTCTTCTTAATTAGTTGTCAATTCAATGCTTTTTCAGCACAGCAAATTCTTGCCTGTACATGTTAAATTAATCTCATCTCTAAAATCTAGATAATTTTGTTGAAACACCTCATGTACAAGAGCTTGATCATTTTTCTTTAAATTTAAAAATGGCCTTAAGTCACAAAACAAAAGTTACATTTCTAAGTTTAACACATTGCCGCAGATAGTCTGAGTTGAGGACATCAGCTGAAAAAACGTTCTCCATTTTAGACATATGCCTGCAGACAGCAGTCCAAGTAGTCCAAGCAGAAAAAACTACATTGTAAAATACACATACACAACATAACTAACTTTATTCGAAAAAATCATTTAAGTAATCAACTTCAAACTCATATTTCACACACATACACAAACAAAACACTTTCACCAACATGTGGATGTTTGCTGTTAGTCAACTATAGATCAATACTGAATTCAGCCAGAACTAATAGTGGAAGTAGCAATGTGACACTTGGCGATGCTGTTGCCTGATTAATAATGGGATGTGAAAACAGCACATATCAGATGAGCCAAATGTTCCTAAAAAGAATTGCAAATCCAATGAGTTGCTCCTGAAAGTGGCAAATGTTGCAGCCAAACAGCAACTCTCTTTGTTTACTTTCATTATCACTTATCCCTGAATTCACTACAGCCCTATATTCTGAGTGCAGGACTGATGTTGATAATAAATACTCAGAGGCGTGCGCACACGGGTCACCAGGGGTATCGCGATACCCCCATTAGCTGGAAAAAAATAAACCGAGGTAAAATGTCCAGAGCACCATGTTTTGTTGTGGCTGACTGGCAAAGAAGCTTCTTCTAACCAGCTTCTACATCATACACCAAGCTTTTATCATTTCTTTGTATGCATTTCATTTATGCTATGATAGTTTTTAAAAAAACGTTTCATGAAACGGTACTGCAGGGAGGAAGAACTAATGCTTCACGAAATCAAGTCAGTTTCTAAATTTGAATGGGGGAGCTCTTTCTGACACTCTTCAAATGAATTTTTACCCTCTTTTTACACGAATGAAGCTCAAAACATTTTAACACTTAGTAACAATATTGAGGAACATCATATGTTTTTCATGAAAGAAAAATAAAGATGCTCGTGTGAAAATCAAAGGTGCTCAGCGACGAATCTATGGGGTCTATAGCGTCTCTGGTGAACTTAAAAGATAGCAGCCTCCCCCCATACCGTTTCATAGAAATTCATTATTAAACATAACATTAGCAATTCATTATCAAATATTAGAACCTAATTGCTAATAAAATATTGACGCAGAAGTAGGAGGATCCAAGGATTTCTCCATTAGAAAAGTGTTGAAATTGTAGTAGTAAAAATGCAGTTTCATACTATTTTTGATAATGTTAGGTCTTGGGAGGGGTCTCCCCCTCAAATAAATTTTGAAACAGAATTTCTAAAAATGCAATAGTGGATTACCTTCGACTATTTTAGACGGAGGAGGAGGCTAAAAGGGTTTTCTCTGTTTAATTTTCGAAATTATAGTTCGAGAAACGTATAATTTTAGACGATTTCAGGTGATGTTAGAGAGAGGAGAGATTCAAAGTCTCTGGAAACTTTTTGAAATTTGAGCTCTAGAAATGCTATTTTAGCTGATCTTTTATAATGTTAGAGGAGGAGTTTTTGGCGACTCTCACTTGGAACATTTAGGAAATTGAAGTCAAAATTTAAGATGATCTTGAATGCGCAAGACAAGGGGAGAAGCTCCCCCAGAAAGTTTTTGAACTTTTTACTTTAAAAACGCTGGTTTAGTGTTATCTTTTGTAATATTTCTGGAAGGAGTCTGCACCCCTTTTCGAAAACGAGGGATTGTTTGATGCGGAAAGTCCCACTCCCGGTAACATCAATACAATGTAGACTAAGTGTTAAACAGACCCAGGAGATGCGCCATGCACGCAAAATTCTTCTAGGAGGGGAGGATTAGTGAGTGTCTATTTATTTCTTCTAGCTCTATTGTAACTAATTTTATTCGAAAAAATCATTTAAGTAATCAACTTCAAACTCATATTTTTGACACATTACGGTCTCTCTTCAAGTTGCATTCTTGGTGAGAGCCATTCCTGTATCACTAAAAGGAATCACAACAGTCTAAAATGTTAAAAGTACTTTTACTGAGACCACAAAGCTCGTATTTCAAACAAATAAAAATATCAGGCTGGAAATTGAAAATTTCATCATTTATAACCAAAATACACTCAAATGGTTTTGAAAAACAAAAACTCGGGAAGGGAAAACCACAATATTTTCATCAGTAATTAAAACAAAAAAGAATATAGGGACGTAGCAAAGAAAGGAGTCCTTGAATTTTATTCCTTCACTTTACATTGCGAAAAGCAGTCTAAAAGAGCATTTTTGAAACTTCGATTTTGAAAGAATGGCGGGAGAGAGTCCCCAAACCCTATCCTTTCTACTATCAGCATCAGAAATGAGGTTTACATACAGGGCCGAATTTCGAAGTGTGGAGGCCCAGGGGCAACGAAGGAATGGAAGATCCTAATCAGGGTTTGAAAAAATCATCATATTTTCCAAAATATCCGATACTTTGATGTACATTGGAATATTTTGATATATATATATATATAACTGATATTTTCGACCCGTGAAAGTTAGGATATTTTGTAAAAATTTTATTCTGGGGGCCCCTTTGTTGTGGAGGCCCCGGAGCAGTAGCCACGTCTGCCCTAAATCCGGCCCTGTTTACATATTTAGGACATCAATTCGGAAAAGCTTCAAGGATAGCGCTCCTACTCAATTCCCCGAGAAACGCCCAACTTACATCCATGAGAAACACACCCTTTCACCATTAATGATTGTCTAAAATTTCGTTTTTAGGACCTTAATGGGCAAAGTTTTCTGGGAATCCCCGAACCGCCCCTCAACTTAATTTCATCAAAGATTGCCTAAAATTTCTATTTTCGAGCATCAATTTCAAAAGATTTTCCGGGGGAGCACACCCAAACTGCCTGATTATTATTGAAGATCATCTACAACTGTGTTTCTGGAATTTCAATTTCGGGAAATACCGAGGTGGTCCCCGATTTTTTCCGCCCACTAACATTACCAAAGATCCTCCAAAAATTGCGCTTCAAAAGCCAACTTCGAAATTTTTCGAGGGGAGTGTCCCTCTCTCACCAACATCGTTGAAGATCTTCTTGAACTTCGTTTTAAGTTCTTCGATCAATTTCGAAAACATTGGAGGGAGAGCCTTCGAATCACTCCTCCCCACATCATCAAAGATCGTCTAAAATTGCGATGTCAGAGCAACAAGTTTGAGCAATTTTGAGGGGGGGGGGGTCTTTTCCTTAACCCCCCACTTCTCAACATAATCAGAGATAATAATTGCATTTTTAAAAGTTTCAATTTTGAGAAATGAACGGGGAAAGGTCCCCTGAACCTTTTCCAGTTAATATTACCCAAGATTAATTTCTCTTCTTTTGTCATAAATAGAAGTAGAACAATAAGAATTTTTAACTACACAATTTCCTGGACATAAATATAATTTTAATGACAAAAGAAAAGAATTTAAGTTTCCAATTTTCTGGACATAATATATATAAAGTAAATAAAAAAAGTTTAGCTTTTCTTTCATTGTTTTTCAAAAAGAATTTTAATGTAACATGTAATCTCACTATCCAAAAACTAATACAGCTCAACAAATAGAAATTTTCCTGTTTCTTTAAAAAGGGAATCATTTTATAGAACAAAAAAACATGTTTAACATACTTTTAAAATAACCACACGCATAACATTTAACCGAAAAAAAATACATAACAAAAATTATGTATGGTTGTAACATTACAAATGCTTACTCATATGTATTTTTCTTGCTTAGAATTCCAACTTGTGAAAAATGCCTCGTACGAACAGTAAACAATGAAGGTTCACCACTAAGAACAGCTAAAGCCCCCATGATTTCTCCACTGTGGACAACAAATAAATAACTCTGCAGGAAAAAAGAGAAGGATAATTAATAAAATATTGTATAGAAAATATTATATATTAAAGGAAAGTTGATGGAAGGTTTGATGTCATTGTAAGGGAAAAGCAAGAAAGAAGCAGGAATGGCTACAAATATATTTCGCATGTGTTTCGTTAAAATTGGTGCATTTTTTACCTAGATTCAGCTAGTTATTGCCAAAAGAAAATTCCTTTTGAAAGTGTGAAAGACGGAGGACAATCCGGAGTTCATTGTACAGATTGTTTCCTCAAATTCTTGAAGGATGCAAACCTTAAGATTTTAAGGGAAAAATATTCTAGTGGATTAGCAACGAAAATACCTTTTTTTGTCAGTTTTTATTCACAATGTTTAAGAATAATTTTACAAAGTTCCAAAAATATTAAAAGTATAGCGTTTCAGAAGAAGTTTAACAAGTTGAAGAATTTATGTTCAAAGTTGTTGAGAAGAACAAATGCTATGGGATCAGCCATTATTGATGAGATGGTTGTTCCACAAAATAACATTATTATTAAATTAGGTAATTGTAACCTAACAACAAAACATTAATAAATTCAAAATTCAAATTTTTCAGTTCTTAAAACATAATTATATTTATGTTTTTCTGTTTAAAAAGTCTTCAAGCTTTTTTTTGAAAAAAGAAAAAAAAAGGGGGGGGGGAGGGGGAGAGTTTACAGAAATTTTATACATTTTTATTGCTTATGAGATTAAAATACAGAAAGTCGTAAGATTGAAATATTATTCATTGAATAATAGCTTTGGTTTTATAGGAATTCAAATTATTTTCCTACAAAATATCATACAACTGAACAATGGACAGTGATCATTGAACAAAGCAGAACAAAAATCATATATTGGTGATTTAAAAAAAAAAAAGGACTTACCTCTTCTTTTTTATCCACAGTCTTTTGAGAAACATTGAGGGAACCAGCAATAACATACAAGAGAGCAACATCTTCAACTGCCTCCTCCCTAATTATGTACGTATTGGCTGAGAGTTCTTTTACCGTAACATAATCTTTTACATAAGTATCATCATCCAGACCCAGTTGCTGCACAAAACCTTTCACAGCAAGCATTTGCAGATCTTCTTCAGTTTGTATCAATCCTTGCTCAGGTGGGAAATAAAAGCTGGCCTTCCTTTTTCTATTTTTCTTACTTTCGGAAATGTCAGACTCATAGGCAGATGCCTGGATACAGAAAAATAAATAAATAAATAAATAAATAACCATAAGAAAAGTATCAAATAGTTACCAGAACTATGTATCCTTGTTTAGAGCAATAGCACTTACATTTGCACTATACAGGTTGCCACTATTTTGTAAATCTTCACTTGTTGAATTCATTTCTTTTGGATAAAAAGCAGCATCTGCTTCTATGAATAAATGAAAAAAAATGTCAAACAATAAAAGAAAAAACTCTATACATTCTGATTGCAGCAAAAAATGTGGGCAACCTTTCCCCCTGTTGATGTAAGTTTACTTAAGATGCTCAACCAGCTTCAGAGGAAATACAAATTTTATATTATGAAATTAAATGCCAAATACAAGAGAAGCGAGCAAAACTACCTTGAAACTTTCTCTTCAAAACAGGAAAAGACTTTATTTAAAATATTAGTTATTTTAGTGGAATTTCTATGATATTGGTTTAGCACATAAGAACTTCTAGTCTAAGAGCTAGCAACGTTTTCGAGATAGAATTTTAGGAAAGCTGATTTCTCTATATATTTTTCCCTGTGACGTATCGAACAGCGTGCATGCTGTCTGGCGGCCGTTAAACGCTGCGTTTATTACTGCGCATCACATCTTTAGAGGTAAAAATATGGATTTTGAAATCATTTTAGTAAGAATCTTTTCTTTTTCAGGGAATTCTAAACACTTTTCGAAACACGAATTTAATATTGCCAGACATTTTTGCTGTTGCCAATATCATGCCAGATGATATTTTTTACGAAAAAAATAATTAAAAAAAAAACTATTTTAGTATGTCTGTCATTTTAATATTATTTTACCTACATATGAATAAGTACAAAATTAATTTGACAGACATGAATTCGGTTGCGTACTCGACAGACAGACCGATAAGCTGAGACCAAATGAAAGAAGTATTCCTAGCGTGGTGCCCAAGTTTTAGGTCAAATTAGTCACCTCGCTTTAAAATTAAGAATTGCTTGTTGAATTCACACACATGTTGCCTATTTTTTGTTAAAATTTATGTAAAAAGTTAAGTATTTTTCATTTTGCGAGCGTGCCGCGCAGAGAACCACATCCATTTTCAATTTGCGCACTGTGATGTAATTCTTGTTGATCACTTACTGAAACAGGAAGATAATAACGATTGTGGTGGCGCAATCATAGAGCTGAGATAAAAATTACAAAATTGTAATTTAAATCTTCAGTTAAAGCTTTTTTTTTTATTTTTTTAAAAATACATATATATATATATATATATATATTTGTAAAGGTCTATAATAGTGAATTGCTTGCTCAAGATCTTTTGAAGACTCTTTTCTGACTCCTTTTTTCCCTTCCTCGTCTGCCGTGTTTTACATTTGAACATTTAATATTTATCAAACATTACAAACGATATTTAAATTAAATAATGCAAAGAAAAAAGAACATTGCATACGATAATAGTCTGAAATGCTTATACTTCTTTGTTTTATTTAATTAAACTATCGTCTGCAATGTTTATGTGTCTTTGCGTTATTTAACTTAAATATCGTCTGCTTTTTCTTATTTTCTTTGTAATATCAGCGAAAACAGAAATTAGATAGAACAGTGGAAATGTTTTGCTGGTGTGTAAACTTTGTTTTTCTTACGCGTCTTTGACGAAAATGTTGCTGTAAATTTTCTTATCAATATGATTATTCTTAAATATTATTTTTAAAAATGTATTCAAAATTATCGTGAAAATTATGACAGAATAATGGCAAATAAAATGAAATGTGTATTTTGCTATGGAATAAATGAAAAAATAATAGCATTTGACGAAGGAAAATTGAAAAAATGTGAAGAAGTTTTGAGTGTTCGTGTTACATTCAGCTTGAAATATAGTAATATAAAGTTACCCCAACAACTAAATACTTCTGATGGATACCACACACGATGTTACAAATCCTTTGCATCCTTGATGGCGAAGTATCGGAATATACAGTGGCTCCCAAAAGTGTTTGTACACCTTGAAATTTTGTAGTGAAACCAAAATAACGCAAAACTGAATTCGAATATGAAGTCCAATTTTTTTTCACACCATTACTATGCCATTCTGAATAAAACCCAGTAGTTTTTTTCAAAATATAGCCAGATTTTATTTTTGAAATTTGTCAAAAAACGAAGAGACAGAGAAAAGATACGCCACTAAAGTCATCGTACACTGAAATATTTTCGAATAAATTCATAATTAAAATTATCATATGTGGTTTTTTTATTATTTTTGCATTGTAATGATGCTATAAAGTCATTTGCCTTTAATTTTTTGTGTATTTATTCCCTAATATTCTGCTTCTTATTTTTAAATGGCAGGTATGCGTAGAAAACAACAAACACGACTCGAAATTTGATTTTTTTCCCTCACAGTAGCCGAAAATTGATTTGAAATGTCTCTAAATTGGTTAATTTATACCATTCTATAGTGAAGTGCTTGAAAAAATGCTTTTAAGACAAGAATCGAAGCGTTAGCTATATGCATTCTTATTAAATTATTTTATTTAAAGCTATAGGCGTTTTTATTAATGAATGTGGTCTATCGCATATGATGATTGAGAGCCATATTATTGCTCCTGGCTCAGTAAATGGGATAGTTGAAGGAAAGCATTTTAATCGTTGCAAACGTCTGCATCCGTTGATGGCTCTTGGCTTGCAAATGTTGCATTTTGATACATTTTTAAAGATGGACAAAATGGAATACTATTTTATGAAAGAGCAAGTTTCTGACGATCTCTTACATTACCAGGAGGTTAAAGTTACTTGTACATCTACGACGATAGAATTATCAAATAATGTATTATCGAGACTAATATCTGCTTATGAAAAATTCGTAGCAGAAACAAGACAAGGTAAACATGGGAAAACTGCTCAATTCTATATGATTTACATCCAGCTTGTAAACTATTACATTACCCTATCAAGAAGTATGCGAATGGGTGATTTCGAAATGTTTAAGTATGTAATTCCAAAAATAACAAATTTGTTTTTCATTGTAAATCAACCGAATTATGCTCGATGGTGTGTTAAATATTTAGACAGTTTGAATAATGTTGATGAAACACATCCAGGACTCAAAGATGATTTCACAAACGGATGTTTTGGAATAAAAAGAACCGACAAACCATTCTCAAGGATACCAATTCACCTTACACTGGAGCAGACTATAAATACCGAAGCGGCTAGACGTCTTAGCGGTATTGCACATTTTACCAATTCCATAGCTGCCCGTCAGCGCTGGTCAAAGAGTCACAGCATTAGAGCTGCTTTAATTTCTCACGTTCTCGATGTTTGTGGATTGAGGCAATTACAAGACGTGTCTGCCAATTTACAACCTAATAGAATCAAAATTTACAACAAACAAATCACCGATTTTATAGAAATCTTTCAGAAAAATAACAATTCATTTGATCAAAATTTGGACAAAAATAGTTTGTACAATATTGCTACTGCGAAACCCGCTCCTGAAAATACAGCTGACTTTTTGCTGAATATTGAAAAAAAAGGGTGACGATTTGCGAAAGCAGTTTATAAATGAATGCGCTGAAGATCAGGAGAGATTTGACAAACCAATAAAAAAAATCAATTTTGCTTAATTTTGCTTGTGCTACAAAGAAGAAAAAACTAACTCTTGGTAACAAAATTGTTGAGCTAAGAATGCAAAGAGATCTATTCGGTAGAATGTTGGGGATATCTATGAACAACAAGGTTGATATTGAAAAAGTATTAGGATTTCCACTTACACCAGTACCAACATCGATGTGCCATGCCGATGGTAGTATTTGTAAAACGGATAAAGCACAATTAGTCAAAGTATTCGAAAAGAAAGTTAGCAGTGTCAATCAGCAATTGTTATGTTTTGATATCAGTATTTTGGACGGATTCTTCATGTTACACCTTATGAAAGAAATACCACAAACTTTCGATGGCATATCGAAAAAATTCCTCAAAATGATTTCACAGTTTAAATCATCTCGCATTGACATTGTTTTTGATCAGTACTTCAAACCTTCCATAAAAGATTGTGAGCGTTTACGTCGCAGTGAATTAACCAGTACAGTTTTCATCAAACCTAGTCAAATTCGGCCTCATCATTTTGCTGGTGAACTCAGAAACTCGCAGTTCAAGGAAGCTCTTGTAAGGTTTTTTATTGATCATTGGGCAAATGATGACATGTTTCCTTTTATTGGGAATAAAACTATTTACCTGAGTTTTGATAAGTGTTACTCGTATCAGGTTGTAAATAATCAAGTTATTAGAATCGTTGAAGAATCATTATCATGTGAAGAACACGAAGAAGCTGATACTCGTATCATATACCATATTTGCCAGATAAATTTTGACTCTTAAGTTCTTGTACGTTGCTCAGACTCTGATATTCTTATTATACTTCTAGGCAATATGGATCACCTGAATGCACCTTTAAAGCTTTGGATTCAATGGGGAGTAGGAAACCATGAACGTCTAATAAACGTCAATGAGTTATATCAAGCTCTTGGTATTTCCTTATCAAAAGCTCTACCATGTTTCCACGCAATAACAGGATGTGATTACACCCCAGCTTTTTTCCGGAAAGGTAAACTAAGGCCCTTCAAGTTGCTAGAGAAATCTGTTGAGTACCAGTTGGCATGTCAAGAGATTACAACAGACGATGAGCGTGTACTAGAACTGTTAAACGGTGAGCTTTTAAAAGTGCTCAGCTTATTAACTTTAAGTGGAAGCTCAACCAGGACGTATGATACTTCTTGAAAAAACATTTATCTTGTGCAACATCATGAAGAGCCAAATTTAAAAAGTAACTTATTTATTATGGCTATGATATATACAATGACATGTTAAAGGAAATATTGAGAATACGCTCTTTACATTAAGTAGCTCATAATACTGTAAATGACTTCTGAATTTAACATTCTAAGTCAAAGTATGAAACGTTAAACATACTGAGCTATGATATTCATATCAAGAGCAGTAAGCCGAAACTATCGGCAAAAACGGACAGACTCAACTGAGCTGCCGAAAGAAACAACCAAGTCTGACTTGGGTTGAAATTGAAAGAGAAGAGAATGAAGCAAAGTGCCGGGAGCTTAAATGCTACCGGTAATTTGCATATTCTGCTGACGCGATCTTGTTGCAAGAAGGAATGAACGAATGAAAAAAAAACCTAATGCAAATTAAGGTTGCCAACACTTTTGGAAAATAATTTACTTCCTTTCGTAACAATGGCCCGCCTCTTGCAATCAAGATCGCATCAGAACATTATGCAAAAAAAATAACAATTTAAATTGAAATATTTCATTTCAGCATCTTGACTTGAAATTCTGGCACTGCAAAAATTAAAGTCCTTAGAACAGCACTTTTTTTTTTTTTTTTTTTCAAAAATCAAACAAGCTGATGAATTGATCTGTTGACCCGCATCGGCTCCAGCGAACTTTGAAGGATCCAGAGGACATCAATATTATATCGGGAATGACAACATCAAACGTCCTACTCGTGCTGTTGCGTTTAAACGCTCCAGAATTTCCAGATACATGAAAACAAATGACAACAGTCAATAACATAATATGAACATTTTTACAAAAAAATTTGCCAAAGTACACATGGAAATGTAATTGGACTTCGAAATTTTTTTTTTTTTTTTCATTTAAAAAAATTTCTTATGAAAAAGTTTAATTTAATTTTGTTCAAAGGTTTTGTAAAAATATCCGTGAAATTTTGTTTTGTATTCACATAATTTAAATCAAACAAATTTTCTAATATTAAATTTCTTAAAAAATGAAGTCTGATGTCTATATGTTTTGTTCTACTGTTTTCTATTGGCGAATTTGAAAAATTAATTGCTGCTTGATTGTCGCAAAGTAAGTTAAACTGTGGTTTGATCTGAATAAATTCAAACTTTACAAGTTCATTTATTATGCGAACAATCCAAACTAATTCCTTTGCAGCTTCAGTAAGTGACACATATTCTGATTCCATTGTTGATAAGCTAACACATTTCTGTTTAAAAGTTTTCCAAATGATAGGAGACTGATCAATGAATAAAATCATTCCGCCAATCGAAATTCTATCATCGCGACTTGCTGCAAAACTTGCATCACTATAACATTCAACTTTTAAATTTGAAACGTTAGACAAACATAATTTCAGAGATTTTGTGTAATTTAAATAGCCAAGAAGTTTCAGTAGAATATTCCAGTGATTCAAACCTGGGTTAGATTGAAATTGAGATAATATGTTTACAGCGTAACTTAAATCTGGTCGCGTTCTACTTGCAATGAAGGAAATGCAACCTAAAATGTTACGGTAAGGCAATTTAGACATCATTTCAGTTTCTTCTTTAGAATTCGGACATTGATCTTTGGAAAGTACAGTTCCTACACCAATCGGCAAAGAAACAATTGGAAAATTGTATTTTTGATATGTTTTGCATACTTTATTGATATAGCTTTGTTGATGAATAAATAATGCATTGTCTATTTCCTCAAATTCAACGCCTAAAAGTTTTTGCGTTTTTCCGAGTACTTTGATATCAAATTTAGATTTGAGACTAATAATAACATCATTCAGACATTTGTTATTTTTACAAAATACTACTATATCATCAACATAAAGTATTAAAATTACACTTGATTCAAAAATATAAACACAATTTGCCCATGATAATTTCTTAAAATTTAAACCAATAAGAACATTATGTATTTCCAAAAACCATTCACGACCCGATTGATGAAGTCCATAAATTGCACGATTTAATTTACAAACATAACCAATTTTCTCAGGATCTTGAAATCCCTGGGGTTGTGACATGTATATGTTTTCCTTTAGCGGAGCATATAAATAAGCACATTTTATATCAAATTGATGATGAATCCAATTCAGTTTACACACAAAGATAGAAAAAAATAATCGTACCAATGAGAATTCAATGACTGGACTAAATACCTGGTCATAGTGAATACCTTTTAATTGTCTATGACCTTGAATTACCAGGCGACTTCTGAAACGAACAATTTCATTTTTATCGTTTCTTTTCACAGTAAAAACCCAAGGATTGCCAATTACTTTGGAATCAGCCGGTTTAGGCACAAGACTCCACACGTTTCGGGTTTGCATGGTATGAATTTCATCTGACATTGAATTATACCATTGGTGTGCCTCTGGTGTTTTTAAAGCATCATTGAAAGATTTTGGTATACGAACGTCTAGTCATGTTTCTGAATTACTCATGTCTGTAAAATTTACTTTCCCTGAAAATTTATTTTTCCCACTGAAATCAAAATTTTCTTTCAAATATTCTATTTTGTGAGATCTGCAAAATGCTTCAACATCATTATAAGACCGCAGTCTTGCGTTTGCACCTTCAATTGAATAATAGATATCGGTTCGTGATTTGTCAGGACGGGGAACAGCTTTCCGAATCCAAACAATTTTATCTGGAATTAGGGTTTGACTAGTACTTTGTTCATCGTGTTCCAGTACGGACACTGGTACAACATCATTGCCCCCCTCACTTAAACTTTCCCGATCAGAATCATTGTCGGAATCTGACGAATCCAGAAACTTAGTTGGGTCCAGTGAGGCTCCACTGCACTTAGATTCTGCTTCAAATCTAACATTAATCGATTCCACAATTTTCCGTTCTGTAGGAAGCCAAATTCTATATCCCCTTGTTTTTAAAGCATACCCGACGAAAATACCCTTTTTGGCCCGCATATCTAGTTTCCTTCTTAAATTTTTGGGGGTTCCAAGAAAAACAGGATTACCGAAAATTTTCAAATGCCTGACCGAAGGTTTTCGCCCAGAATAAAGTTCAAAAGGTGTTAAAGTTTGACCTTCATGGCAAACACGATTCCACACATACGTGAAACATAGTAACGCCTCAGCCCAGAACTGATTTCCTAATTTACTGGAATGTAAAATTGCTTTTACAGCGTCTAGAGCTGTGTAATTGAATCTCTCGCTTACCCCGTTTTGCATTGGAGTATACGTATTTGTACGTTCTGGTCTTATACCCTGTTCATCTAGATAGGTCTCAAATTCGGCACTGCAGAATTCTAGTCCATTATCAGTTCGGACATTTACAATTTTCATATTCAAAAACCTTTCAGCCCTTTTTTGATACTTTTTAAAACATTCTAGTGCCTGACTCTTTTCCTTTAGCGGAAAAACAGTGACTTTACGAGAATAATCATCAGTTATAGACAGAAAATATTTAAATCCCCCAATTGCGACATGTGGAAGTTTTCCACAAAGATCCATATGTACTAGTTGTAGGGGTTTTTCTGATCTGATCTTATTCAACGGCTTGTAAGAGACACGTCTAGATTTAGCTATTTTACAGGATTCACAATTTAATTCAGTTTTCTTAAAATCACCTAAACCATTTACAGCATTATTTTTACTAGTGTTAACAATATATTTAAAATTAATGTGACAAAAATGTTTATGCCATACATTTAAATTGTTATCAAATTTTCTACTAGAAAAAACACTATTAGATTTAGATTTTAAATCGCCGGAGTTGGAGTTCCGACTAGAATTAGAATTTCCGGACTTAGACTCTACTTTTACATCATTTTCAGAAAAAAGAATCTGATTTTTCGGCTTCGCCGATAAATCATCAGTTTCGCGTTCTTTAAAACTGTTAAGCTCCTTTACATTTTTACATTTATAGATTTTATTATTTTTAGTTTTTGCATTTACGCTTCTAGGGTATTTGGGCAAGAAAGAATAAAGCCCGTCTTTACATTTTGCAGATATTATAATTCTACTTTGATCTTTAGATTTTACATTTAAAACTCCATTTTTACATTCAAATGAATAACCATTTTTATCTAATTGTGAACCAGACAAAAGATTTCTCCGTAATTTTGGAGAATAAAGAACATTATTCAAAACTAATTTGTCTTTATTACCTTTAGAGTCCAAAAGTAGCACAATTCTACCAGTTCCTTCAACCGGACAGCTTGGCCCTTTAATTGCTGTTGTAAGGCTGGATGCATTATTTGGAATATAATGCACAAAGAGTCTTAGGTCATTGCAACAATGATGGGTCGACGCACAGTCCACGTACCAGTCATTGGATACTTCTTCTGTGGAGTTGACACTGCAAACAAAATTCGATTCTTGCTTCTTTCTTTTGAAGCATTTCGCTTTCGTATGGCCGCATTTCCCGCAAAAACTACATTTTATTTTATTTTTCTGTCCCGCTTTAATGGAAGTTTGAAAAGCTATAGCCGATGACTCAGAGTCCTTTTGCACTAATTTTAAACGAGATTCTTCAGCAAGTAATTCAGTCAAAATTTTATCAAACATAAATTCGTCTTCTTTCCATCTATAAATTGACTGTACAATCTGCCCAAATTCAGCAGGCAAGTAACGAATCAACTGGAAAGACTGATAATATGACGGGATAGGTTTTCCCAAATCCTCTAACTGTTTGATAAGAGTTTTTAGTCGACTTGCATAGATATCAACCTCTTCACCTAACTCAATGTGACAATTGAAAAACTGGTCTGTCAAATCAATAATTCGTGCACGAGAGTCTGGTCGGAAATGCAGTTCTAATTTCTTCCATACTTGAGAAGGATCATCAATCTGATTTATCAAATTCTTGTATTCATCAGATATGTGCAAATAGATTAAACTATATGCTTTGTCTCTGCGTTTACAAAAGTCTGAAGTTTGCGGTGAATCTTTACCTGGCTCTTTTTCAACTTCGGTAACTAATCTCCAGCAATTTTTGCTCATTAACAAGGCTTTCATATCGTTTAGCCATGTGGAATAATTTTCCCTATTTAATTTCGAGATTTCCATGTTGAGCAAAAAATGTATCTGGCCCGCCGTCTGATAGACTTCTGTATCACGTTCGATGTTGAAAAATTTTTTTTTTTTTTTTTTTTTTTTTTTTTTAAGAATTTACGCATACCATCTCGTCAGGTTGGGCAAACGGCCCATAACCGATTTGTTAAACGGTGAGCTTTTAAAAGTGCTCAGCTTATTAACTTTAAGTGGAAGCTCAACCAGGACGTATGATACTTCTTGAAAAAACATTTATCTTGTGCAACATCATGAAGAGCCAAATTTAAAAAGTAACTTATTTATTATGGCTATGATATATACAATGACATGTTAAAGGAAATATTGAGAATACGCTCTTTACATTAAGTAGCTCATAATACTGTAAATGACTTCTGAATTTAACATTCTAAGTCAAAGTATGAAACGTTAAACATACTGAGCTATGATATTCATATCAAGAGTAGTAAGCCGAAACTATCGGCAAAAACGGACAGACTCAACTGAGCTGCCGAAAGAAACAACCAAGTCTGACTTGGGTTGAAATTGAAAGAGAAGAGAATGAAGCAAAGTGCCGGCAGCTTAAATGCTACCGGTAATTTGCATATTCTGCTGACGCGATCTTGTTGCAAGAAGGAATGAACGAATGAAAAAAAAACCTAATGCAAATTAAGGTTGCCAACACTTTTGGAAAATAATTTACTTCCTTTCGTAACAAGAACGCACATTTGACAGGTTAGAAAACTTTATATGTCACATGTATGGGGTGACTAATCCTTCAAATGTTAACGATGTTCGCTTTTATCTGTTTTCAAAAACTTATGAATCGAAAAAATGTAGTGATAACTTTGAAAAAAAAATTCGAAATTTTGATGCATCGAGCTTACCCCCATGCAAAGCTGAATTATATCAGCATTTATTGCGAGTGCGGTATGTGACAAAAATTTGGAGAAACGCTAATTTAAAAAATCCGTCATCTTTATCGCCGTTAACTTCCGGTTGGGTCATCAATGATGATAAATACGATTTTCTCTGGTTTGCTGGGGAGCAGTTTCCATCATCAGTTGCTGACATCGTTATTGAAAGTGAAGTATTATCCAACGAAAACTCTACGCAAGATGACGATGATTACAATGATTATGATGAGAGCAGTGACGACGATGACGACTATGGAGATACATCACTTTTTTGCGATACAATTATAGAATGAACATACCTATTTTAGTTAAAAATGGATTGTAATTTTTTAAGTATAATATTTATAAGTAGTGAGAACTTTGGCTCTAAATTAAAGTTCTTTTTCCTGTATCTTTTACAAAAATAATGTAATTTAGTTACAATTGGATTTTTATGATTTAAATATAATCTGTAAATATTCTAATTTTGATACTTATAAGTAACATATTTCTCCTGTTATTAAACAAAATATATATCCAGCTATTTTATATCATTTTGGCACGAATTTAAATAATAATGTTTCATTTTTCTCATATTCAGAGGCATAATGCTGCGCTACTCGACAGCAATAAATCGGTCTGTCTGTCGAGTACGCAACCGAATTCATGTCTGTCAAATTAATTTTGTACTTATTCATATGTAGGTAAAATAATGTTAAAATGACAGACATACTAAAAAAGTTTTTTTTTAATTTTTTTTTTCGTAAAAAATTGAATCTGGCACGATATTCGCAACAACAAAATTGTCTGGCAATATTAAATTCGTGTTTCGAAAAGTGTTTAGAATTCACTGAAAAAGAAAAGATTCTTACTAAAATGATTTCAAAATCCATATTTTTACTTCTAAAGATGTGATGCGCACTAAAAAACACAACGTTTACCGGCCGCCAGACAACCCGCACGCTGTTCAAAACCTCTTCGGGAAAGATATATTAAAGAACCAGCTTTCCTAAAATTCTTGTTTTTTCGACGTTGCTAGCTCTTGGACTATTCAGACATACACCAAGCAAAGGCAATGACATGCCAGATCTAATTCTAATAGCTTTATTCACAAACTATGAAAAACAAATATATGGGAACAAGATTTAACACATACATACATATATGTTACCATGAAAGGCGGAAATTAAAGAATGTCAATTTTCACTGGTGGATGTGTTATTAACAAAATATTCATCTTTCATTGATGTATTTGCTATAGAATTGTAGATATTCACTGGCAAATGTTGACATTTACCAGATTTTGTTCTTTTACAGTGACATAGAGTTATAAACTACTTTACCTTAGATCTCAGAGATTTCAGCTAGAAACAAGTCCAAAACAGAGCTATGAAACAAGTCAAAACAGAGATTTGAAAGAAAAATCTAGATATTGTATTACCCCGCCCTATCTGGCATGTAAGAAAAAAGAGGAGATTGATCAGTACGCCGGAAAATTCAAATTTTCCGGCATGCTGGATAATTTGGGGTTTATTTTGAAACAAAACAAAAGTATATTTCCCCATTGAGTTTCATTCAAAAAGCAAACCAATGTAAGGAAAAAAATTAACAAATCCTGAGAGTAACCTTCTTTTAAAAAAAAAAGTGTATTGCATATAATATGCGCTTGTGATTTATGGTAGGTCATTATTAATGGATTTTATTATATGCCAATAAAGAAGCAATCATCGTTACTGGGATTTGTTCATAATTTTTTTAAATAAATTATTTTAGGTTCCTTTTAGAGAGGTAAGTTTTAATTTTATTTATTGAATAACTATGGTAAATTCTTTAGCACTGGTTTAGTGATGGTTACTTACTCCTTAAATGTTTGCTTACTTAGTTTTAATTTAAGTTTCATAAACTTATTCGTTATTAAACAATATTTTTCTAGTTAAAATAACAATAACAAATAACATTGTTGACTCAAAAAGTTAAGGTGCAACTGGTTTTTTGCATCTAATTTGCAAATAAATGAATGCAGAAACAAAAAATTTGGAGGATATGTGCATTAAATGGTTTTTTATTGAATGCGTCATAAAAATTTGTATAAGTATGTTGCAAAAACGATTGATAACAAAAAAAAAAGCAATTTTTGCGGAAAAGTCCATCCTTGAAGAAAACAGATCATCACAGTATTATGTAGTAAAATGTCATAGAAACAAAACAAAAATGGGTTCGAATAATGAATGTGTCCCCTTAACTTGAATTCATTGGTAGTATCGATTTTCGATGCTGTTTATTATGTTGTTGGACACTGGAATACACAACGAAGACCAGACACAGAGTAAGCATTGTTCCAGCTCATGTAACGACCTTGGAGGAGAATTTAAAGCATCAACCTGTCAGTCAAGATAGTCCCAAAGATATTCTATTGGATTCAGGTCTGGAGATCGAGCTGGCCATTCCATTCGTCCCAAACTGTGATCCTTAAGATACTCCTGAACAATGAAGTTATTACCAATAGCACCAGCGTATGGGCAGACATATGGATTAAGGATCTCATCCTGATGTTTCAGACCAGTCAGAAATCCTCCATGGAACACATGCAGGTCAGTGTGACCACCGAGCGACATCCCAGCCCAAACTATGATTCTCCACCACCTCCAATACTGTGGTCTTTCAACAGTGTTGGATTGATGGTATCTATTGTGCTGCTCCCTCTGGATCAGGAGACGCCCTGAAGCACTCTCCAATGTAAATCTGGACTCGTCTGTGAACAGCAACAGCCTGCGACAATCCCATTTCCATCCAACAGCTCTCCACCTTAACGAATCGGGTAAATGACGTCTATTGAAACATTTTCTAAACTCTATTGACTATTGTTATCGAAACTGCCAACAACAGTTGAAGATCAACACAACTTACACACAAAAGTATGAAAGCTTGATATTTGCATATTTTTTTCTCACTCGTAAAAATACGTTCTTTTCTATAAAATAAAAGTGATAGGAACCTTTTTTTCAATAAATAGTTTTAAAGTTTATAATTATCATTCATGCAAACGATGCACTTTATTGTTACTGCTCTTTTTTTATGGTGAGCTTCGAAAAATATGTTGTACCGTAACTTTTTGAGGGGAGTGTATCTTTACAAAATTAAACTGTTTAGTAATACTAATAAGATATGAAAAATCTTATATTCATATCATTTTTAAGCTGAACATATATTTTTTATAGTATTAAGTTTTTTCCTAACCTCGATTTTTACAAATGCCGGAAAGGATCAGGTAAGTGTTTTTGAAAATCTGTTGACTCCCAAATTTTTCAGCATGCCGGATAATACAAATACAAATACAAAAGTGACGACCAGCAATAGGCTCTGGGCCCAGCTAGACTGGTCCTAGTCAATTTACAATCCCCAGTGAAGATCAATGGCCCTCTTAAAACTATCTATTACCTTGCTCATTACCACCTCTTCCGGTAAACTGTTCCAAGGTTCCACTACCCTGCTAAAATAATAATTTTTTCTAACATCCATATTAGCCTGAGATTTAAATAGCTTAAAACAATGACCCCTTGTCCTGTTTTCAGTGCTAAACTTCAGCCCCGTAACATCTTTCATTTTAATAAATTTAAACAACTGAATCATGTCCCCACGGTCTCTTCTTTGTTCAAGACTGTACATTTTTAGCCTTCTAAGCCTGGAATCATAGTCTAAGTGAGAAAGTCCATTTATTAGCCTTGTAGCTAGCCTTTGAACCCTTTCCAATACATTAATGTCTTTCTTAAGATAAGGAGACCAAAACTGAACAGCATACTCTAAATGAGGTCTTACCAAACTTCTATATAAGGGCAGAAGAACTTCTTTAGATTTGTTTGAAATAGATCTATTGATAAACCTCAGGCTAAACTTTAAAGCCTGACTTATTAAGACCCCCAGATCAGTAACTTTGTTTGCCTGACTAATGACTGAACCTTGCAAATAATAACTTGTACACTTATTTCCATGCCCTAAATGTAGCACTTGACATTTCCCAACATTAACAGCCATACTCCATTTATCAGCCCACTCCGTAATATGATCTAGATCCTCTTGCAGCTGTTTTGCTTGTTCTTCATTTTCTACAGTCCCCATAACTTTGACATCATCAGCAAAACAATTCATGTTCCCAGAAATATTTTTGTGAATATCGTTCATAAAAAACAATGAACAAAACAGGCCCTAACACTGATCCTTGAGGAACCCCGCTTAAAACCTCACTCCAATTAGAATAATTTCCCCTTACAACTACCCTTTGTTTCCTTCCGGTCAGCGAGTTTTTTATCCAAATGAGAGTTTTCCCTCGTATTCCTATATCAGCTAATTTAATGCGGGGTAATACAGTAAAAATCATTGGTACCATAAAAATAATCTAAAGAACAATTGCAAAATGTAACAGCAACATAGTTTCGAGCATGTGTTACATTTTAAGTGAAAAACACACACACATTTCCTTGACATTTCACATGTTTTCAACTTTCTTTTTTGAGAATACAAAACTTCAGTGAAATTGCATGAATGCCTATTATGCAACACATTTTCATCAAATAAAAATAGCTATTATTCAGTAATCAAAAGCTTATTTCTTCTTACCAGTAGAAGAAGAACCTAAATCTGAAATTTTAGCATCGCTAGTAGAGCTTTTCAAATTGATTATTTGGCTAGGACGTCTTGAAGTAGATCTAGAAGGACTTGTTTTGGGAGATACTGCAGTATTTCGTCTAGTAGATGTTGAAGACTAAAGAACAACAAAAAGATAAAAGCTATACCGTACTTTTTTCTGCAAAGGAATTATTTAGAATACATTCATTGATATTCAAAGACAGTCTTGACACTTATGCTTTAAAACAAAAGAGAGAGAAAAATTTATGATAGTGCACACTTCACATGAATACCTGAAAATTAATTTTGAAAGTCATAAAATACATATATAAGCTGGTAAAATGCAGTAATGAATGAAAAAAAAAAAACACTGAAAAATAAAACTATCAATTTAAAACTCATTCAAATATTCCTTCACATGCATAAAATACAATTACATTCTATATACAGTTTCAATATGACTAAGAAATATGAAAAACCTGTTCTATCACGGTTGAAAATTCGAATAATTAAGCAATAAAGGCTTTAATTCTTAGTTTTCAAAAGCAAGAATGATCCATAATGAATGCCACACACACACAAGAAGCAAGTGAGACTCCCTTGGAAACTTCCCTTAAAGCAAAACGTCTATTATGCATTTAAAGACTTATCATGTGCTTTAGTAGCATGTCCATTATATAATAATCTAGTGAAAATCCAAATATAAAGCAATGTATTTAAATTATACTAAAATGCCATTTTGTAAGCTATTGGGAAAAATTCATAATATGGTGAAAACAACAATGTTTTAGCAGAAAAAATTAATGAGGCAACTTTAAAATATATTCATATTACGAGCTATTTTGCTTCAAATTAAAGGGAAAATTTTGTTATTAATACTTCTGTTAAATCAAGAACATAGATTTAAGATGTAACAAAGCACTTACAGATTTAATTAACTGCTTAGTTAAACCAAGGTAATTATGAAGAGCTGTGAATGTTACTCGTTGAAGACGGACCATAATTATTTGAGCAACTCGAACGAGAGATTCAGGGTTCTTCTCCAGTAACGATCTAAACGCTTCAACTTTCAATCTAAAACATAAATCAAACATTCATTAAACTGGAGACTACTAGAGAAAATGTAATGAAGTTGATTGTACATCAAAGACTATGATTCATACAAAGAACTTAAGATTTACCTCAGTACAATGCAATGTTCCAACGCTCTAGCTGAAACTGTTTTATATGGTGCAATCCGTCCCTATAACAAATAATAAAGAGATGAGGTATACAAAATAAATTATATCCATAACAAGTAGTTGTCTTTCAACTTTTCATCTTAAAAACTTTACCTGTTGGCTTAAACTTCAAAATAGAAAAATGGCTCGTAGGAGGGAAAGCATACACATAAAACTAATGAAATGTGTCTCCTATCAAAGAATTTGAATTCATGCAGATAAAGTAAGAAAATATAAAGTTAAATGTAGTGAGCTTACTGATAACATGCTTTAGTCTCAACAGAAGTAGTATTCATGATCATGATTTTAATGCCACACGTAAAGAAATAGTCCACTTAAATTATAGACAATCAAGTCTTTGATAATTCATCGGTAATCCTTTTTTTTTGGCAACATAAGAATCCTTACTAATTCAGTCAAATCCTGTTACAACAAATACCAATACATCGAAATACCCATTTCAACAAAATACATTTTCAGTTCCGATTTAATTTCTCTTTCATTACTTGTATTCCATTACAAAGAAATTTCCTTAACAACCAACAAAAATTTTGGTTCTTTAAAGTTCATTGTAATGGGGTTTTACTGTATAATAAATGCAAAAGAAAATTTGTTAATTTTTTACGCCTTAACAACTCAATCCATCATCATGAAATTTTGTATACATATTATAACAGGTGCAGAATAGAATATGAAACAAAATATTTTTTCGACACTACTTCCCAAACAATACTGAACAACAAATTTAGATGAAAATAGCAAGATAACAGACTCAAGTCCACATACAGCATTAAAATGTATAAATTGTGAATTAATATAAATTATACATTTTTTTACACAAAAAGAAAGGCATCAATTTTAGAAATGCATGTACACTCTTAAAAGTTTATTAGACACCTTGAGACAATTCATTTTTTTCCTTATTGAGCTCAAAACATAATTTAATATCATTAATAAAACTACTGAAATAAACCGATGATCATTCATAATCACAGCCAGGCTTGGAGTTGATTACAATAAAATGTAATTGATTACGATTATGATTATAATCCTCAGCCAAACCGTAATTATGATTACAGAGAGGATTAGATTATGTAAAAATGTAATCAATTACAATTATGCTACGACAATTACGATTTTGATTAAGATTACAGGATCGTGGGTTAAAAATACATACATATATACACACACACAAATATATATATATATATATATATATTGTTCTCGTTGCACATTTGTGGCAACAACGTCATAGTTGAAGAATTATGATTTTTGATTTACAAATATTATAGAGATAAGCAGGTTCTATTTATTGCATGGGAACTCTGGTCTCATGCCCTGGGCAGGAAAATTAAATTTCTAGGAAGCAGACAATTTTTCCATAATACAGTGAAACACCGACTTTACGTTTTCAGTAGGACTAGTGATTAAAAGACATACCAGGCGGGCAAACGTAACAACAGGGTTGGGGTTAAAACTCTGTGCGTATTGTTTAAAAATCGATCCCTACCCATGAACTTATGAAAGAAATTTTTAATTATTTTTTTTTAGACTTATTTTCCTTAAAATTCTATATTAACAATTTTTTGTAAATTCAGTTTTTAGTTTAATTGCAAATTTGCTTCTTGGTTCAAATTTGCAAATAAAAATTGTTTTAGAGTTTTTATGCTTTGAATTGCTTGATCAGCTGTGGGGACACCTTGCATTATTTCTTCATGTCTTCATTACTCTTATCAGGAGCTGGTGTTAAATCAAATACCAAAGTAATTCCTAATTAGATGAGATGATAATGTGTTATCAACTTCTGGAAGATTTTCAAGACGAAAAGAATTAGCTCTGGTCCTCAATTTATGTGAAGGAAGATTGTCTGCAAACAGGTTTCCTCCGATCATTCAAACGACAATAAGATAGAATAGAAGGAGTTCCAGAGTGGCTTCTAACAGCTATAAAGCAAATTTATCTTTAAAAAAAAAAGTAAGACAGAAACGAGGGAAAAAAAAACGATCGTGTGAGTTTTATAGGTGAAAAATGATTCTATTCTGTTCGTAGAAAATTTTATTAAGCAGAATTTTTAAAAAAGGGTTACATTAAATCCAGAAAATTTTAACATTATCAGCATTGAAATTTTCAGGGACTAGTAGAAACTGACATGGGAAGTGTAACAATGTATGAAACCGACAACGTAAAATCGAGGTTCCACAGTATCATTTTTTTAAAAATCCATGCCAACATACATAATGCATGTCACATATTTTTAATTCTTGTTTTCATATGTCTTAAACTGACATAGTCCAAAAAATGTCAAAAAAAAAAAGGAGTAGGGAAATTCAATTGCATAAGCGCACTAGCACACTTTAAAATGGTCTTCTGGCTCCTGATCCACACCACCGTGTTTCTAAAAATCTAAGTGCAAAAGGACCCAAAATCATGTGTTTTCCCTTTTGATACAGTTCTCTTTCCGATAGAGCAGCTTTGCTTGTTTGCCTGAGATGAAAAGGAAAATTGATGATCAATAATAAAATGCAAGGAGACGTTCTTGCCAAAGGCACCTAGGGTGGGGTACAAACCAAATAGGCTCGTTTATGACCTTTCTTTACAAACAACCCAACCACTAAACAGCAGTGCCTTAGGCTCTGATTAAAAGTTTTATCTCTTCCCTTTGTAGAATCGCAGTTTAAAAGTTTTCACTTTCAACAAGTCAGGATTGCATGATTACAAGGGTAAATCATGATTAATTACATTTAGATTACAGTAACAATTATGTAAGAAATACTTGATTAAAATTGCCATTACAAGATTACCAGCATCCCATTGCCAGATTATGATTACACAAAAATGGAATCAATTACATGGATTACGATTACTCTAAGCCTGGTCACAGCTGTATTCCAACAGGATCAAATTGATTGTACATGAATAAATTCAAAAAAAAAAAAAAAACATACAATGTTTATTAGGGTATTTACAAAACATATTTTGAGTACATTGACTGATTGATGAATTTACTTTTCATTAAATTAGGAAAACCCATAAAAGCACAGCTTAAGCTCATAGAAACTTAAATTATAAAAACCATTGGTTGGAAAATTTTATACAGCAAGTTCTACATAATATTACAGAAACGATTGACTCTTACAGTAAGTACATCCATTACACTGAGGAGACTAGTAATATTTTCACCAGGGCCAACTTCTTTCAGAACCAGCTCACTTCCATCCTAAATAATAGTAGCAGAAAAAAAAATTAGTTTTTGCGACAAAGTAGGGGAATGTGGGGCAAAGTGAAATGGTTAAGATGACTGAGTTTTTTCAAAATGAACAAATTGGAAATTTGTTTTGAAAATTTCAGTACATAAAGAACATCGTATTTTATAATAAAACTTGCGTTGAAACAGTTTTTTATTTTGGCAGTAAATTTGAGTCTTCAAAAAAAAGTGGAAATTTTAATTTTTTTCCATGGGGCAAAATGAAAAATAAAATATTTTTTACATGAAATCTTTTTTATTTGATTCTAAAACATATTTATGATTAAAAGAATCAATAAATAAAAAGTTGAATGAATAAATGAAAAGTTAATGAAACAAACAAATAATTAAATGACTAAATAAATCAATATATGAAGAAAAATAAGCGTGTCATGATGCGCGCGATTAATTTTGAAGAGTTATTCAAAAACCAAAAAGATAACAATTCTAGGCCCCGGAAGTGGAAGCATCGCAGCCGCGCATAACCTCAGATCAACGACTACCTTAAATGCCAAAGAACAAAATTTAAAATACTTATCCCGTGTGGCGTATGTGTAGACGACAGGAAAAACAAAATTCATTACCATACGTTCTTTATTTTATGTTAAACTTCAGAGCAGACACGATGACAGGAATTTTGCATGGTGATCACCAGAAAAAAAAACATTTTTCACTTGGTAAAAAAAAACACAAATGCTCGGAACACATACTTAACTGTTCAAAAAAAAAGTGGAGCTGGAGTTTGCGAAGTTCGTTAAAGATAAAAAAAACGGGGAGTTCATTCGGCTGGTGGTGAAATATTCAAATTAAAATGGGCGGAGGACGGACAGTTCACTTTGAAGATGTTGGGGTGTAATTCAGGGATGGATCATAATCAAGGAGGTCAGATGCAGGCCTACGTTGAAAAAAAATGGCGCGTCGGTTGGTAATCTCCATGGTGACAATGTTGAGATCATCACACGATTAAAAATGGATCAGGGTAATTTCGGGGTAATTGCGGCTCCATATCGTCACCACAAGCTATGTTGATGATCAAAAAGGGGCGTTAATTAAGGGCTCGATTCCGGTACATTCTGCGTGCCGCCATCGGACGCCATCATGCACGCAGGTGATGCATTTCCTATGCAACTATCACAAGTTGCACAGAAGCTTATATAATTTTAATTTTCTTGGTTAAATACATTTTGGAATTAAAAAGGAAATTTTCACCACATTTTGCGGTCTTCAAACATCAGGCGGAAAGTCACGGACGGCAACGGACGCCGTGCACAATTCCATCACTTTCGCCATCATTGGAGAGAAACGGAGCCGCGCGAAGCACGTCCGATCGAACTGGAAGCAGCAAGCAGAGTGAAGTGGGGTGGAAAAAATGAATCGGCGACTGAGCGATCGGATCCGGCTCCGCGGCGATGCGCGGGAACCAATGAGTGCGTTTGGCGCCCAAACAACGAAGGGAAGGGGACGTTACACCATTTTAACGGCCGACATGAAAATGCAAAAAAATCGGATCGACGCTTGAAAAATTGTCAAAAAAGCTAAATGATGGGAAAAGTGAATAAGTCACATATTTGATATCATAAAGTGCGCGAAATTTAACGGGGAACGCGGGGAAAACGTGGAATGCACAAGAAAATAAAAAAACAACAAAATGGGGGAAAAAAACATTAAAATGACTGAAAACATGGGAAAAATATAAATGGGTAAAAAATGTGATATGCATTATCACAGAGCGAGTAAAACAAATTATTGAACTTTGCCTCGTATGTATTTGACTAATTGTACAATTTATTTAAAATCCAAATAAGCTTAATGTTAACTAAATTAATACTGTATTGGATATTAGGAGGTATCCATTAATATTTAAAATGTTAATAATAAGAACTTTATCATTTTATAGTAACAAAAATAATTTGTGACTTACAACAAAATATTACACTATAAGTATCAATTTTTAAAAATTGTCTGTCTAAATGCTTTAATCTTCGACAGTATTTTTTTTCTGACTGGAATAAACTACATATGGTTCTACACAGCAAAACTAATACCGGATAGATGGAGCTAAAAGCTGAGAAAATAATTCACCATTTCACTTTGCCCCATGTTCCCGTACTTGTAATTGCAAGTAATAAAATTAGCTCATTCTTTCTTTTACAGAATATGCCAATTTTTTGCACAATTGTTGTATTTTTTAAGGAGGAAAAAGCATATTTTGTGTTAAAGAGAACCAAAAAATCTACATCACACAAAGAGTTTTGATATGTGCATGAAAGACCTTGTCACAGCATGACCCAAACAAGCAATTGAATGGCACATAGGCTTTCTGATTCAAATTACAAGTTCAGATTTCAAAGAAAAATATCAATGGTTTTCAATGAATTTAAGTTGTTTATATTTATTGGTATGGAGTATAATTGATGACCTAAATTGTTTCAATAAAATTATAAGTGTTTGAAAATAAAATTACCTATGATAGAACAAATAGTTGCTTGCGGCACCCTTTTTGAGAACCTTTGATTTATACAGTATGTACATCTAAATGACTGTACGGATTAAGCAAAGTCTTATTAGGTGTGGTTTATTAGGGTTTAGATTAAATGAGGGTTTACTGTATTGAGGTTAGATGGAATATTGTAAATCTTTACCTGAAAATATATTTTCTACTATTGAATCTATTCTTTAAGGTATTGCTGAAAAATACATTTCATGAAAAATTTACAGCCATTTTCAATACAGGACTGCTTTGAAGAAACTTTAGGCTAATTTGACAGAGACTAACAATAGCCTTGTTCAAAACGGACCTGTATATCTCTTGGAAATTTATAGACAAAAAAGGACCAGGATAGCAGACAGAGTGCTAATTGACCAACTCATGCAAATTTGTTTTTATTTGTACACCTTTTTCGTTATTTTACTGAAACTACACAACTATTATATTAATTTCAAATAAATACCACAAATAATATTGTTTAGAGCATAAAACTATTCTTCATTAAAATAATGCTCACATTTTCAGTTACATAAACAACCAGCTTTCCATTTTGCACAACATAAATACTATCATCTGGATCTCCTATAGAAAACAACAGACTTCCAGCAGAAACATGCAATGCTTCAATGTGCTTGCAAAGTTCAAGGAATAGTGGCTTTTCAAATGACCCGAAGACTCTGAAACATAGAAAAATTTACCAAATGAGCAAAGCATCATACATAAAATTTAAGAAACACTAAGACTTTTTCAAACAATCAGTTTGCACACAAAGCTGTCAACTTGGTAAATTGTAACATACAACATATTTCTAAAACAGTACAATTCATTGTAAATTAGCATAATATATTTATTTCACAGTGAAATAAAATGTACTAGTGAGGAGCATTTACATTTGGTTTTGAAAAACCAAATGTAACTTACATTTCGATTTGAAAAAGACCCTGCATCAAATGCATTTAAGCTATGAGATTAAGAAATATTTATTTTTTGACAAACACGAAACTGCAGTCCTTGGCTGAAATGAATGAGCTCGCGGTGTATTCATGTGCCTTAGCCCTGGCTATAGGGTGGTAACTTACTAAAAATAACATGCCTTGCCTTCAATCTTCAAGTTGAACCAAAGCAATAGTTTGGTCACTCGTCTGGTCAGTGCTAATTCTATATTAGCTACCAGTTTGGCACTCTTGGCTTCCTTAAGAGGTTTTTCACCTTCAGCTCAGTCAGTTCCTATGCCGGGCTGATGAGTGCTAATAAGCACGAAACTGCAGTCCTCGGCTGGAATGACTGAGCTGGAGGTGCATTGATGTATTTCTGCCTTAGCCCTGGCTATGGGGCGGTAACTTACTGACCATTTCATTTCTGTTTTGAATTTGGCTAGAAAAAATATTTAAAAAAAAAAGAGAGAGAAGGAAAACAGAATCCATTAATTATCAGCTGCAATAGTTGACACAATGATGTCCAAGTGTGTATAAAATTCGAACTGCATTTTTTTTTTTTTTTTTTGTTTTTGTAACTGACACTCATTTGGCCTATGGAACCAGTGTTTGAACTTTTTTGAATGTGTTTAGATTTTACAAAAGTATACACAAAAAGGGTCAATAACAAAATTTTTAAAGTAATTTTTGGGGAAGAATACATTGAAGCAGAGTTGCAGCAATAATGGCTACTGTACATTTGCACAATTAATTAGAAAGAAATGGTGTTTCCCTAATGTTGAGGTTTCAGGGGTCTGGCCAGAGCAAATTTGGGTCCGTTAACGGACCCTTCACAAAAATCCGATCAACCAAAACGGACCTTTCACAAAAATCCGATCAACCAAAACTGACCTTTCACAAAAATCCGATCAACCAAAACGGACCTTTCACAAAAATCCGATCAACCAAAACGGACCCTTCACAAAATTCTGGTAAACAAAAACGGATCTTTCACAAACTGTTTATTGAAAGAGCAAAGCTCAAATTAAAATAATACATCATATTTAAAGTTAAATTAGATGAATCAATTTATACAAAATCAGTTAATTTTGCAAAAGAAAAAAAAATTGGCATTCTTGTGATGCTCCTGCAAGCCATAAATAATAACTACCGCCAAATAAATATAATGCTTGTTGTTGGTTTCTTTGAAAGAAATTAACAGCTGAAAGTCTTTTTGGTTTATAATTTTGCTTGTTTGTTTAATGCAGCGGCAACTTCTTTGGAAAAGCATCAACATTCTCTGAATAGGCGTAGTAAGCACTTTTCTCCCCACTCATGATTTAATCATCAATAATATACAGCAAAATGAATTTAGAACTTAAAGGATAGTATGGGTGGGGCGGATGTGATCGCTTCAGATAGGGTTACAAAATTCAAACTTATCGCCACTTAGTGTCTGGTGGTGCGATGTTAAACTGTTCTTTTGGAAGAAAGTTATATGGGTTTGGTTTTTCGATACTAAAAAGGATAATTAACTTTAAATAAACTTTTATTTACCGTTATTTTTTTTCTATAGATGCCTACAGTTTTGAAAAACGCAATCTTTTTACATCTGATATGAGAATCATATTTTATTCTTTTTTTCAAGCTAACTTCGCTTTATTAGGATGCAAATAAATGAAAAGTCTCTTTATTTTTGTAACAAAAATAAAGAGACTTTTCATTATGTCTTGTTATTTTCTCTCTCTCTTGTTATTTTTCTTGTTATCTCTCTTGTTATTTTTTATATTTCAAGTTTTTAAAGGGGAATTCCATTTTCTTTTATGAGTCAATAATTAAAATGCTGAATCGATGGTTTATTTTTTATTTTATTTATTTATTTATTTTTGCTTCAACTGTGTCCAGATATTAATGATATGTTTATCATAGGACTCTAAAATGCAATTCAAAAGCAATTTTATCAAAAATATTTATTTTACAAGCCGTTTTTATACTTTTGATTCCTTCACTTTGAGGATTGCAATCTCTTTGCATCCGCTGTGGAAATCTGATATTTCAAATTTTCGATGTTTAGTACGCTTAGTTAAGAGGTAAACAAATAAAATATTTTTTTTATTTTTGTGAAAATCATGGAGTTTATAAGGTTTGAACGAAACTCTGTGCTCTTAAACAGTGTCTTGGGTTAAAAAGCTAAATGCTGAACCCCTGCCTATTTTTTTCTTTCTTACAGTTATTTTAAATACTATACAAAAAACATTTCTAGTATAATTTCACATGATGTAGAATGGAAGATAAATATTGATACTTGAGGGGTGCCCATCTCCCAGGGATGCCTCCCCCTTTCCCCAAATACTAGAAAAACACTCAAGAATGATATTCTCCACAGAAAAGAGAGAAAACACTCAACTTTAAGTGTCAATGATGCAGTTTCCACCATCTCAAGAGTCTAAACTTTCGTTTTTACAAGATTTTTTTTTTTTTTAAATTATTTGATTTTTCACAAAAATAATTGATTTTTCACAAAATTATTTTATTTTTCACAAAAAACGGACCCTGTGAAAAATCCCGGACAGACCCCTGGGTTTACCCAGACATTTGTAGAAATAAATATTCCCTTTCTTTTGCTACTGTTGTTCATTTTTGTGTTCAGCAGATAGAAATGATTTGCCATACTGTCATTGATTTGCATTTGATAGTTAATAGACGAATCAATGTCAATTGGTTAAATGCATGGATTATGGATTTTCAAGAATCTTTTTTGTTCCGAATTGTTCATGAATGCTGAACACTACTTGAAGAAGTTTTGGAAATATAGTAAACATATTCATATAATGTGTAATATATATGTATATTTATGTGCTTTTGTGTTTTCCAGGTTCAGCTTAAAGTAATTTATAGTCTAAAGATAAGTTAATTGGCGTGACTGTTAAGTCATATCTGGACATACTAAACAGTAATTGAATTAATCAAGCTTTGTGTACAATTAATATGAAACCCAAACTGTTGTTGATTTTGGTATTAGTTTCTAAAATAAACTTTGACCGCTGAACTTACTTAGTCATGAATTAGTATCTCGAGTGGTTTCTTTCTTTCTTTTTTTTTTGGAAAACATGAACCCTTTTTGATTTAGCAGGACAAATAAATTTTTGTCAATTGTGGGTAAAAGAAATAAATATACTATACCGAAAAAATCTTTAAAAAATAATATTGGTGACTGTTGTGAACCAGTGAAACGTGTTTATGTGTGCATCTGACACTTTGCTAATAATGTATTTGTTGTCTTTAGTAAAACTTCGAGCTAATCCAATATAACAAATATTGTATATACATGATAAGAGTCTCCGGAGATCTTGTGGTCATTGAGGTCCAGTGTTGATTCCATATCAATTTACGTCAGCAGTCTATGGTAATATGAATTTTATTTTAATAAACTTTTATGCATGTTAGTAACACCGATGACCAATGTTGATTTCTTAAACAAAACAATATGCACAATTCTGCTTTTCCTTGGGCATATATTTAACAAATTGCAGCATTTTACTAGGGCGTGGATTTCTGTGATTATTTCTTCAGAGCTTTGAAAGGGAGCACTAGGGAAGATGAAGAAAACAGTGACAACTTCAATTTTAAAATAATTTCTTTACAAAAATAAAAGCAGAGGAGGAAGATAAAATTATATTTCAAATGGAAGGGATTATCTTCTTCCCTGAAATTTCTTTTCCCAGGTACTGGAATTCATTGGAAAGAGCTACTGTGTCCTTACATTGAGTTTGTAAAATAGAAACTTTTGCCATTTCTTGTTCATAAAAAAAAAAAAAAAAAAAAATGCATTGCTTCAATAGAAGATTTTTTGAGACTAGCAAATAGTTCATAAAATCATGATTGTTTGTAAATGTGAGGTTAGTAAAATTGAGCATAGTGATATGGATCGGGTAAATAACCAGCAGGTAGGTAAATATTTCTTGGGTATTTTACCCAACGCCTGGGTAAATACCCAAAAACTGGGTATTTTACAAAAAAAAAAAAAAAAAAATGTAAAAAGTGAAAGGGATTTTTTTTTCTTTTTTTAATCTAAATATGAAATAATTGGTAAAACGGATACATACATATGTAATACAAAGTTTAGAATTTTTTTTATTGAAAGAGTGGATGAAATTATGAAAGAAACATATCATGTGAACCAAAAAAACTTGCTTTTCAATGTCATAATTGAAGAGAATATTTGCTTTTTTTGTAACCAGTTCAGCTTTTTACTTTTTGTAGAATGACTTTTTATATTTGAAATTTGGCTATCAACATTGATTGGGCATCTCCAACACATTTAATGTGAATATCATATTAGATTGCTAAGTTGTTTCACACAATAGTTCTTTAAATATGTGATCAAAATACAATTTTTGGGCAAAAACTTATTGTTTTGTATATGGTTGGTTATACAAGGTGTATTCTGAAAGTAATGCAATGATTTTTCCAGGTCACTTTTATTGGTCGGAGTATAATCAAACTACTTGGTTTAGGTGAGGGGGAATCTAAGGGTTCTCCAAGCTGTGGAAGTGGCAGGACGTAAGTTAATGTTAACCTCTGCACATCGACCCTGTCAGAGCAAAAATGGTATGCGATTAAGTTTTGTTGCTTAACCAACAAAAGCTCTTGAGGAGACAAGAAAAATTATTCGTTAGGCTTACGGGGACTCTTCTCTGCCCTGTTCACAAGTTTTGAGGTGGTTAAAGACCTCTAAAGAGAGCCAGAAAGAGGTTCAAGATGAGCAACGCTCTGGGCTGCCGTCAAACAGCAAAACCGACAACAATGTGGCTCGTGTTCCTCAACTATTGGACTTTGACTTTCGATTGACTAACAAGATGGTTGCAAATGAGCTGAATATGTCGTCTACTGCTGTATTTCACATTACTCAAAATTTAGCGATGAAAAAAGTGTGAGGTAAGTTCGTGCCCAAGCACCTAGCCATAACGGGCTGCGAATCCGCAAGTTCCTGGTTAAACACCAGGTGAAAGCGCTGTCCCAGCCCCCTATAGTCCTGATGTCGCCCCGACAGACTTCTTTTTGTTCCCTTGGATTAAGGCAGGAATGAAATGAACCCATTTTTCATCCCTAGAACAGATCCAATCAGCCGCGACAAAGACCTTAGGGGAGGTCAACAAAATTGCCTTTCAGGGCACTTACCAGTCATGGCAGAGACGATGAGCAACGATGGAAGAAATGTGCAGAAGCCCAAGGACATTACTTTGAAAATTTTTAAGTGTTTGTGCAAATCTGTTCAATAAATTACTTTAAAAAAAATGCATTACTTTTGGAATAGACCCTATATATATACATAGTGGAATACATACAGAAAAGTATTTTAGTTAAATATAAATTTTTGAAATAAATACCCGGGTATATACCCTGGGTATTTACCCCTAAAAATAAATACCTGGGTATTTTACATCACTAATTGAGCATCAACTCTATATACAGGGTGATTATAATTAAAGTTCCACTTTCAAAACGCTATAAAAATAAAACTACTGGTCAGAATGATGTCAAATTTCAACGGAATATTACCGAAGAAGGGAGAAAACATATGGCAGAAGAAAAATAAGTAGTTGGAATGTTTAGCAATAGATTGCGTTGCAAGTGTCGGAGTATGTTAATCAAAACATCTGTCATGGGCACAACTCATTGAAGTTGCTAGAATTATCAGTCGCCATATCCTTACAGCCTGGCCGTCCCAATCACCTGATCTTAACCCATGTGACTTCTGGCTATGGGGCTATCTGAAAGCTACTGTGTTCAGTGCTCTGATTGCAAACTTTGCTGAACTGAAGACAAACATTTCGCAACACATTCTAAATGTCACCCCCGAAACACTTTGATCAATTTTGGAACATGCTGCTTCTCAATTTCAACTTGTTCCAGAAAACGGGGGGCAGCATATTGAACATATGTTGCACCAGTCTCACGAAAATTAAAGACCGATTGGATTTTTACTGATGCTTTTTATGCGTTTTTTGGATTCAGGGCAATTAAAAACCGATTTAATTGATGCTTTTTATGTGGTTTTTGGCCTCATTACAATTAAAATCCAATTTTTCACATCCGATGTGATATGACTTTGTCCTGGTGGATGAACTTACTTAACAGTATCACATCTGCACCCTTGTGCACCCTTAGTACAGTATTTCAATGTATGGTTTACACCTTAGGCAATATTTTATGATTTATTTGTCATTTGTAGTCGACCACTATTAAGTTATGATATTTATAGCGCTAAAAATTCTATTGCTAAAAATTCCAACTATTTATTTTTCTTCTACCATACGTTTTCCCCCTCTATCGATTATATTCCGTTGAAATTTGACTTCATTCTGACCAGTGGTTTTATTTTTACAGCATTTTGAACGTGGAACTTTAATTATAATCACCCTGTATAATTTATTGTGCATGCACAAAAATTATATTTTATAGTCAAATTCAAAAAAAAAAGTCTTTAAAAATATAAACTTACTTCTTTTAAAATTGAGTTGCACTAAGACGTTTTCCAAATTTTTAATTACAATAAGCACAATATTTAAAAAAACAAATGCTAAAAACAAAAACACAAAAATAAAATCAATTAAAACTTACCTTATGCTTTTCAACATATACATCACATCGGGTGGAAGTCTTTGTTCAGAATTTTCCGATATAGCTTCTTCCAAAAATGCTTGCGATGGTTCCATCACTTTGAGAGTCAGAGGTTGCTCCCTTTTCCTTAATAATCTAAAAGGTATTCATAAATTTGTTTAGTCATTGAATCGATAGAATGTCTTAAAATAGTTATTCAAACAGATCTTTTTAAACATTTTTAGTTACAAAACTAAATTATTAACTATGCAACCAGAGATACCAGTTTTGTCCTCATTATAGACTCATTAGTCCAGAACAGTGAATAACTGAGCTGGAGGCAGCTTCAATGAGATGACATCTGCCTCCAGTTTGGTTATCCACTATTCCAGATTAATGAATCCATAACAAGGACGAAACAGCCGGCTCTGGATATGATAACTGGACTGTCAGTAAAATTGCTTGCACTAGAAGATGGTTGGAAGAAATGCTACACCGATCAACAATACCCATGTCTTGGCTGCATTCCAACCTGGGTCCATGACTTGAGAGCATGGTTTAGTTATTCTTTTAAACTTAAAATTACTGCAAACAATACTATTTTCTAATGCCTTTTTTTAAATATGAACTACATAAAAGGTGGAGGAAAAAAAGTAGCTAAAAAAAAAGAAAAAAGCAAACAAAATCTGTACCTGTGCAAAATTTAAAACGAGAAAAAAAAAAAAAAGACAAAGAAATAAGCATTTTTAATTTAGTACAACCAAAAAGATACCTTTTAGCAAACCTCATCACTAACTGCCGTTTTTTCACTCTTGGTCTACCTGGCTGACTTGATAACATTTGCACCTATGACAAAATTAACTCCAATCAAAATCTAATTAAATAATTGAAGAAGGTATCAGTAAAAAAATTATGCAAGTCATTCTGTTACAACTTGCTATACATTTTACAATGCATTTAAAAACTGATAAAGCAAACACAACTGGCAAATTCAAAAAAAAAAAAAAAAAAGTTTAATTTTCAAAAAAAAATAAGTATGTAGATTTTCCCCTAAACACTAATGAAGAAATATCATTAAATATTAAAAGGAGAAACACCAAGCGATTTATTTAAAAAATTAGTTTATTTTTCAAAGTATTTTAAAAGCAATCCAGTCATTTAAAATACAAAAAAAAAAAAATCTATAAATAAACAAGGATTAAGAGTGAATGAAAATGATATAAAACTGATTAACATAGAAAACCATCTTTTCAAAACTTTTTTTTTTCAAATGGAGTTGCTGCAATAACAAAATATTCTGCAGAAATAGTGCAATTCCTTAACATGGTATCTAGCCTTTCATGTAATCGCTTCAGAGCAAGAGTAGGATATCTTACTGTTATACCTGGGATTATATGTCTTACTGTTGCTCTGAGCCAACGATGTGCTACCATTAATGCACGGATGTCAACAGCCAAGAAAACTTTGATGCCCAGTTTTCCACCTTGGCAGGGTTGCCACAGAACTTCAAGAATGAAATTCCCTTACATTTCCAGGTTTTCCAGTCGATTTCAGAAAAAATTCCAGGGTAATGAATGTCTACTTACATTTATTAATATCGAGACAATATAATGTTTACTGTAAATAAACCTACTTTATTAACTAAATAATGCTTTAAAACATTATCAATAATTATCAAAATTTGGGTTAGGTTAAGACAAACTTAAAATTTAATTACAAATGCTTCGAAAGATCAGATATTTCTAATTAATACTTTTAATTTTAAATCTCTGCAATTGTGTTGTGCAAAAGTTTGTTTCCCTTTTAATGCAAAAATTTTATTTTACTTAAAACTTTTCTTATTCTTTTTCTTACTTCGCAACCTTTTCCTATTGCAAGATAATATGTGCACGGGATCATTTTAGCATAACTGAGCATATTGTAAGAAATCTCATTTGATTTAAGTCCCTCCCACCTTGCAGCAAGAATAACAGCATTCCATCATGTAACAGGACTTCTCTGCAATGATGATTCAATTTAAATTTTATACTTTTAATACATAAGAATATAGAAAACTATTACACTGTTTGTCTAAATGGCCTTTAATTTTTATTTTAAAAAGATTTTTCCAAATCTTTAGCTTTAAAAGTAAATAAAGAACTAAAAATTTAAATGCTCATTTTTTTTTTTACAGTTTATTATTTTTACAAAAAATATGTAATTGCTAATTAACTCAATAATAGTTAAAGTTTGCAAAAATAAATAAATAAATAAAATCATTCTAATTCAGAATTAATTAAAACAGCTTCTAACCATTGAAATAATGGAAAAGTTTGTAGGATGCGTAAGGACTGAAATCTCAAATATACCATGCAAATTTCGGCTTGGATTATTTTCTTCTTAACTATCAGGAAAATGTGCTTATCTGAAATGCAACATTTACCGCACTTTCACGTTTTTTACGCAACAGTTTCACCCATCAGATACAAAAACTGGGAAAGAATTCCCTAACATTTCCAGAAATTTCAAAAATTTGTGACTTTCCCTGACAATTCCCTGACCATTTTAGGTGATTTTCATTTTCCCTGACAATTCCAGGTTTTCCATATTTTCCAGGTGCGTGGCAACCCTGCTTGGGCTCTCTTTGATGCAAAACTGCAATAGAATTCAATTTTACAGAGCATATTTAAAGCCAAACAAATGCTCAAGGAATCTTTTGCATGCTGCATAATTATACCACATAGGTGCTGAAAATTTTCTGCATCTTGAAATACCCCCGACTGGCCACTTGGACCACTGGGTCCACCCTTACCACCATGTCACCCAGCTGATTTTTAGAAAATTATGAAAATTAGAAACACATACATAAATCTTCCTGATGGGAAGATCATTACAACTTGATGTCAAAAGTAGATAACTTCATGAAGGAGCTTAAAACATTAGGGTTTGCCCAAAAGGGTTGTGTAAGTATGTTTATCAAGGATTTACAATTTTTAATACGAAAGGTGAAATTTAAAATTTCTGCTGAAAGAAAATAGCTGATTGACTAGTAAAAGTTGAAAACCTAGGAAAAATTATTCAACTTATAAAAACTACAATTCAAAAGTAACTTTCATAGCATTCAAAAAAAAAGTGGAAAATGTAAAGGAGGAAAACCAATGAAACTTACCTGTCGTAACATTTTCCTTCCATAAAACATAACTTTATCTCGTTTTCTAAACCGAGGACGTGATCCCATGGTAATGATTTTTTCAGTAACTGTACCAACTACATTGCAATTAAAAAATGGAAATAAATACTTTTAAACTGAGGTACACAAACAAAGTAGCTATAGTGTTTCCTCTAAGCCTTTTTAGGAGGACGCTGTGTCCTGTCCCTTCAACATTAACTTTTCTATGCACACTGCCATCGTTTCTAGGCACTGTTTCTTCTTAGGGATGAAGGAAACAGTACAGTTACCTTGTATTTCTATCAAAGTGTAATCATAGGTACAATTATATACATAAAACTTAATAACTTTTTAAAAACACTAATAGAAAAACTAACAAACAAAATTACCTACATATCATACAAAATACTAATCAAACAAACTAACATACAAAATACCAATAAATAATTGTTGAATACAAGTAAATCTCACCTTTTGTTTTCAACTTTCGACACGAATATGCTGTAGCAAAAATAATTAATACAGCCAAGATGACTAAAATAGTAGTCTGAAAAAAAAAAAAAAATATTTTTAATCATAACTACATAATTTACCAATTTTACAATAGATGAATGATAACATTTCCAATGTACAGTCGGACCTTGATATAAGGTCACCCCTTGGGACTACACGTTAGAATATGCATGTTTGGATTATTATGAATTGTGAAGCATTTTAAAACTGTGGCGGCCTTAATATGTAAGTACCAAATAATGTTGTTACAACAATTACACTAGGAAAATAAGATGAATTGGAACTAATGTCATATACCACACCCTTGGCGACTTTTTCCTGTTCGCGTCAAGAAAGCAGCGCCAAGAAAACAATGTGTGACGATATATGTCATACATCGTTCATAGCGATGCTTTTTTAGTGCCAACAGGAAAAATTCAGATAAAAAAACATGATCAAAGCACTTCAGAAGACAATATATATAAAAAAACATAAAATCACAGCAAAAAAGATTGCGAATATTTGCTTCAAAAATACCAGAAATAAAGAAAGGTTTTGTACACAAAGAAAAATTACTAGTAGGTATTTAAAATGCTTAAATTAACAAATTACTTTCATAGCTCTCCAAAGAAATATGTACCAATAGAAATAAAAGCTATTTTCCAACATGCATTTCACCAAACAAAAACAATTCTCATACTCTACTAAAAAAGAGCAAAGTGATTCATATTTGTGACGTTTAAGGCAGAAAACATCCCAAAAATATAACTGTTTCAGCCAAAAAAAGGCTTAGTTATTCAAATTTCGATGTATGAAAAGTAAAAATGTCTCGACAGAACATCCCAAACATAAACAATACAAAAATACCATACATAATTTGCTATACAAAAATGCTTTTGAAATACCTACTAAAAATATCTACTATATATTTTACACAAAATAACACCTTCATATTTTTATAAATCGTAGAGTCAACTTATTTTCAGAAATTCTCAATTCTAAAGGAGGCACGTTTACAGAATATGTTTGAATAGCATCAAGCATATTCTGTAAACTATGCATCTTGCATAGTTCTTGGCATCGATAAGAATTAACTTTTAAAATAAAATAACTGTACTTTTTGTAAAATAAATTTACACGCAGTAAATATAAAGTTAAAAACTACAAGAAACCCTCAAGATATTGTAAAAACAAAGAATTTCGGAAGTAAGTTTTTTTTTTTTTAAATTCTAAAATAAAAATTTACTTTTTTACTGTACAAATCCTCACACTCAGTTTGAAATACAACATACGAAACAATGCGCCTTACCGAAACACACCCCAAGTTGGATTTTACTCTTAATTAATGGTCACGTTTAAAGAAACTGGCATTTTCTAAAATTCATTCATCAAAACACAACTACTGAACCTAAACCAACACAAAATAAGCTTTCCTGTAAGGTATATTGCACGAAAAAACTAGAATCTAAAAACAAGAATCTATCCTATGTGGACCGCTAACAAGTAAACAAGTTTGAGCAGATCTAAGATTGCCTTTGGGTTGCCAAACACAGGTTAGTTTAGCCAGGGATGCCATCCTTAAAAAGTTATTGCCTCATTGACAAGAAAAAAATTTCAATTTTGTGTAAAAAATCAGATGTCGCCAAATGGGGGGGGGGGGATATCACATCTGTACCGAGGAATTAGCTTTCATTAATGAAGCTTTCTTTAGTAAGTTTTCTCACAACTATAAAATAATATAGATTAATTTTCAAAAGCTGTTTGCAAACTACATGGAAATTGTCCATGAAGTACTAGTGGCGTCTAAATGTAGCATCATCCCTTCCTTCCTTATTCACTTATTTTGGCTTGGGTATTTCATGTAGTTTTTTTATTATACCATTTGAAAATATTTTTTAAATTGACCATTTTTTATAAGATGGATTCAGATTTGAACAGTGATTTTTTTTAAAAAGAGAAATAACGATTTTCAAATAAAAAAAGGCTGACTGCTTTTGAAATAATATTCTGGAATGCCCTTCCGCCTAGTAGAAAATTACCAGAACTTCATATCAGTGAATAGTTCTCAAAAAGCGGGAGCAAAAGTTGATTCTGAGCAATTTTTAAAATTTTCAAATTTGACATCAATTTTGTTTTTATTACAAAGTATGTACACCTAGAACATCATATATAAACATAAAAAGACAGCAGGTATTTATAAAAATTATTAAATAGCAAATTTAATGATCCATCTGAATGTAACCGATTTCGGACATAGTTGTCTAGTAGGTAACCGATTTTGGACATCATCATAATCTAAGAAAATTTTATTTATTTTTAAAATTCTGCAATTGAAAATAGGATTAATGAAATACTTGAATGACTTTATATACTTTTCTTCAAATAATAAAATTTTATAGTTTTGCAGAATGTAAAAAAAAAACATTCATTTTGCCAGCAGATGATAAAATCACCAAAGCTGACGCAGTTGACGAAAATAGTAATTCCTTGCTAGTAACCCTTTGCTTATTGTTCGCTGTGAGTTGTCGCCAATCGGGGTTTGCTTAGTGATTTTTGTGCCAAGAAGAGATATACCTAACTACTAGAATATTTGAAGAACTTTTTATTAAAAAGCATTGCTGTTTGGATGTTTATTCATCGTCGTAATTTGAAAACATTTTATCCGTAAAATATGTCAGTAAAATAACTGATCAGTGGAATAACTGATAATCATGTTTGAAATTCTGCAGAGTTATGATCTACAGCTGTTTTGTTTACTTAAATTTGTTCGTTATGATCTTAAACTTGTTTTTCTACTGTTATTTATTTAATGTTCAATGCATATTAATTATGCAAAATACCAACGGATTTAAGAAATTAACATTATTAATAACCTTTTTTATTAAGGTTATAAGACAGTAAGATCATTTATAATAATAAATAATTGGACAGAATTATCAGTGCCTAGATTATAATGCAATTTGGACATCTCACATATATGTTTAAGAAAAATGATTTTGCTTCAAAGATACTGCATAAAAGCATATAAAAACACTTTAAAACAATTAAAAATTGATTTTGAGGATTGAAAAATACCTTAAGACACACACACTGCTCGACATTGAAAATGCAAAACCAAGAAGGAGTGTTCAGAAATTTATGCAAATTTTAGAGTAGACATACATCACTGAGTTATGTAAATGATATGAAATGAGCAGCTCTACAATGCACGTGAAGTAAGATATAAGGAAAGGAATTTGCAAAATGGCAATATTCGTATCATTATTTCTGACTGGAGAACTATCAAAGAAATTTTGTTTTTGTCTTGGAGGATACGTGTAACACGAGAGAATGCCAGGCCGGCGTCAAAGAAGGCACTGCCAGCAGATAGACGATTTTACGAGGGGTATGGTGATCGGACTGAGAAGGGGAGGTTGGTTCGTACGTCAAATTGCAGCTGATACCCACATGGATGCGAACACGGTGCATCGGCTGTGCCAAAGATAGTTGGAACAACAAAATGTGGCAAGATTGAGGGGTGCATGGGCAGTCAGAGTGACGTCAGAATGCGTGGATCAAAGCATCCACCGACAAGCTGTAGCAGACACACAAGTCACTTGTTCCTCGATTTTGCAGCAGGTGCAAGATACCCTGAATGTTCCCGTGTCAACCAGAACCATTTCCAGTTGTTTGGTCACACATGGTTTGCTAAGAAGACTGCAATTGTCCCCACAACATAGACAGCAACATTTAGTATGGTGCCGGACTAGAGTGACGTTGATGACAGAATGGCGAAATGTCGTGTTCTTAGATAAATCTCGCGTCTGTTTATGCAGTGATAGTCATTGCATATGTGTGTGGCATTGACAGATCTAATCCGGCAGTAACTGTAGAATGGGTACAGATGTGATATACCCCCCCATTTGGCGACATCCAATTTTTTGCACAAAATTGAAATATTTTTCTCGCCAATGAGGCGATAACTTTTTAAGCATGGCATCCCTGGCAAAATTAACCCGTGTTTCGCAACCCGAAGCAATCTTGTTCAAACTTGTTTACTTGGGTGATAGGTGTTGTTTCGTGCAATATACCTTACAGGAAAGCTTATTTTATGTTAGTTTTAATTCAGTAGTTGTGTTTTGAAGTAAAAACATTAGAAAATGCCAGTTTCTTCAAACTTGAACGTTAATTAAAAGTTAACTCCAACATGGTGTGTATTTGTAACATGTCATTGTCATATAATGAATTGTTTTAGACTGAGTGTGAGGATTTATACCATAAAAAGGTAAGTTCTTTATTTTAGAATTAAAAAAAAACTCTCACTTTCGAAATTCTTTGTTTTTACAAATCCTTGAGGGGTTCTTGTAGTTTTTTACTTTATTTTTACGGTATGTAAATTAATTTTACAAAAATAGTACGGTTATTTTGTTCTAAAAGTTAATTCTTATCGATGCCACGAATTATTTAGACATTCTATGAACGTGCCTCCTTTAGGTACTGAATTTTTGAAAATAAGTTGGCAGCATTTTATAAAAATATAAAGGTGTTATTTTATGTAAAATATAATAGGTATTTTGAAAGCATGTCTGGATAGCAAATAAATGTATGGTATTTTTGTATTGTTTATGTTTAGGATGGTTCTGTTGAGACATTTTTACTTTTCATACATCATACATTTAGTAACTAAGCGCTTTTTTGGCTGAAATAGTTATTGATTTTGGGGATGTTTTCCGCTTTAAACATCGCAATTTGAATAGCTTTGCTCTTTTTTAGCAGAGTATGAGAAAAGTTTTTGTTTGATGAAATGCATGTTGGAAAATAGCTTTTATTCATTGGTGAACTGTTATAGTAATTTGTCAATTTAAGCATTTTAAATACTTTCTAATAATTGTTCTTTGTGTACAAAAACTTTCTAGTTTCTGGTATTTTTGAAGCATATATTTGTGATGTTTTTTGTTGTTGTTTTATGTTGTTTTTATATATATTTAGTGATGTAAAATACCTGGGTATTTATTTTTAGGGGTAAATACCCAGGGTATATGCCCAGGTAAATACCCAAAATGGGTATTTACCCGGGTATTTATTTCAAAAAATTTATATTCAGCTAAAATACTTTTCTGTCTGTATTTTTCTATGTATATATATATATATAACCAACCATATGCCAACCATTGTGTGAAACAACTTAGCAATCTAATATGATATTCACATTAAATGTGTTGGATATGCTTAATCAATGTCCACATCTTTCTTTTTTGTTTTTCACTTTTCAAAGCAAAATTTAAAGTTTTACCAGTACAAATACAAAGTGAGTGACAAACTAACGCCTCCTAAATACTAAATGCCTATCTCGTTCTCCGTTTTAACATAGAGCAAAATGATCCCAGTAAGCATATTTTTGGTCTTCTGGCTACTGCCAACTATTGAAGGTCGAAAGCATCAGAAATTAAAAGCTGAGAAAACAATTGGTTAACTTCTAAATTTAAATTTTAAAATTAACTAATTAACGATTTGATTTGAATTGTTTGGATCCATCGTCATAGCAACACCATCCATGTAGTGCCGTCAGGTAGTAGCGTTGTTTGTGTACCGGCGGAGGATCACTTGTAAAGCAAATGTGATATGCATTTAGTATTTAGGACTCTTTGGACAAACTGATTACAACTCAAAGCCAAAACTAACTAGTAACATGATATTATGAAAAATCAACGAAAAGTTGTGCTAGTGCCATCTAAGTGACAAAATTAATCTTAAATCCCTTTGCTTTACCCCATAAAAAATTAAATTATCCTGCCATCCTATTTAAGTTTTAGAATAGTTCATTCTAAATTCTGACAGGTGTTTTTTGATAAGATTTCATTACGCCTTTAATTAAAGAAATTATAATACATAATTTTTTTTATTTTTAATTTTTCATTTACATGTTTTAAAAAGAAAATCATCACCTTTTGATACCACCTAAAGTTTTTTTTTTTTTTTTTTGGCAAAATGCGCGCAATTACTAGGGGATTTACCCTGCCTTAGGATAAATACCCAAAAAAATATTTACCTTCCCACCCGACATCACTAATTGCGTGTATTAAAAATAGTTCAAATAAATTTTCCATCATGAAGTACTGGGGAGCAAATGCAAATGAGCAAGGCAACAGAAAAAAAAATTTTTTTTTTTTGCTTATTAATGTGAAAACTGTTTCTATATTTGCCACGTTACCACTTAAACAGCAATAAAATAAATAAATAAATAACATCATAGTCTTAATAACTTCTCAGTAAATTCTTCCAAGCATCCCTCATGCTTCCTTTTTTTTTTCATTTTGGATATGACTAACCTAGATTGTGATTTTGAAATCCTGAAGTTCATCATTGAATTGCTTATACTTGTCCAATTATGACATTGAAAAGAAAGATTCTTTGGTTCACGATATGTTTCTTCCATAATTTCATCAAGTCTTCCAATAAAAAATATTATAAACTGTGTAATACATATGTATGTATCAGTTGTACCAATTATTTCATACTTAGATTTAAAAAAAAATTCAGACTCACTTTTTGCATTTTTTTGTAAAATACCCAGTTTTTGGGTATTTACCCAGGCCTTGGGTAAATACCCGGGTAAATACCCAAAAAATATTTACCTACCCACTGGGTATTTACCCGATCCACATCACTATATGTATTGTGTTCTGAAGTGCTTTGATCATGTTTTTTTAATCTGATTTTTACCTGTTGGCGCTAAATAAGCATTGCTAAGAACGATGTATGACATATGTCGTCATACATCGTTTTCTTGGCGACGGTTTCTTGGCGGCAACAGGAAAAAGTCGCCAAGGGCGGGGTATATCATATCAGTTCCGTAGAATGTCCCACTGCACGACAACGTGGCATAATGGTTTGGGGGAAAATTGTGTACAATTCCATATCACCTCTAGTTCGTATTCAGGGCACTATGACGGCCCAACGATACTTGGATAATGTGCTACGGCCGGTGGCAATCCCTTTACTTCAAGGGAATGCAATTTTTCAGCAGGATAGCATCTGACCACACAGTGCTTGCATCCGGCAACATGCTCTCCAAGGCACTGGACGCTGTTTGCAGACTCTGTCCCTACCTCGTTCAGAAAAAGAACTGTGGCAAATGGTTGAAAGGGAATGGAGAGCCATCCCTCTGGACACCATACACACCTTTTTTGACTCTATGCCTAGACATGTTTCTTTGTGTATCGTTGTCCGCGTTGGTCCTACAACCTACTGAGCCGTGGCTGCTCTCGCTCTGTATTCTGCCTATCATTTTGAAATTAAGATTTATTATTCCTTGCTTTCTCTGTCTTTTTTCCAAATTTCATCACTTTCTGACCACTCCTTCTTGGTGTTGCATTTTCAATGTCGAGCAGTGTACATCATATACTTAGCTCTCAAATAATAGTATTGTCCAGATCGTAACTTTTGGACATACATGAAACTTCCAACTTACTTTTTTTTTAAAATTGTTTACAAAATAAATAATATGTCTTTACTTTTGTCCTTCATGAAAAATGTTATTGAAAAATTATTCAGTTTGAAATGCATACCTTTTTTTTTGAAACACATGGAAATAATTTTTAAGAAATATTTTTTTATGGCACATTTGCTCAGTTACCATTTTGAATGTCCAAAAAATTGTGCCTTTTAGCAAAGAAAACATTTTTTAAAGGGCATTTGAAGAGCATTTTTTTTTCATAATTTCTATCAATTCATACAGTATTATAATTTTTACTCAAAAATATTTGAGTGAATTAAAATAAAAGTTATTTGGTGTTAAAACTTCAAAGTTTAGGCCTGTGTTTACTCCAACCTTTTGAAAACTATCCCGGTGAGTTCCGGCTCCACTATTATATGAAAATAATCTACAGTAGAATAACAAATTTAAAGGTTTTCCTAGAATAACAATAGCACCAGCATTACGTAGAAATTTGAATGTTGCGCTGGATTTACTTTTTCAGAGCCAAGACAAAAACTTGAAACTGTCATCCTTACCCAGCTTCTTTCAAATTTCTTTCTACAGAGTTACAATTAAAAAAAATGGTGAATTTGCCACCAAGAAGTTTCCACCCAAGGCAAGGACCTCCAGTTGGTCAATAATTTTCGGGGGACCCTAGGCCAGGCTTCCATCAGCCTACTGATAAAATCAGATCTCAACATAAAAACCTTTGTCAGATTATTTGGCAAAGGTAGGAAGTTACATAAACCTGAATACTAACAGAATGTCTGCAGAATCAAAACAGTTTGCCGAGTTAATACTACCCACTACAAGCCTGAAAAAAAGTTACTGCAATATCAAAAAGTGTACACCAACTTTGTCTAAACTTTCACAGGGACACGTCCTCCTCATCTCCTATTGCTAATACATCCTTGACATTGAGCATCTTAATATTATGAATTTCAAACTATTTTTTAACAAGTACAGTGGAAAGAAAGACAATCTACACTTTATTACACTGCTAGATTTATCAGCGCTCGCAATCATAATGGTCCTGGTCAGAGAAAACTGCTCCAAACCACCATGAAAAAGGATTCAGTAGCCATGGGCCAGAAGTCAATCAATCAAGAAATTTCACATTTATAGTTTCTGATCTTTACTTTTTTACAATAATTTTGCTTAATGAATTAATTTTTTCCTCAGAATTTTAAATTAAAACCAATAGCTAAATTATAAAGAGGTTGTGAATAATAAATTGAACAGCAAAATTTTAAGCACAAATATATTTCATTACATTTTGGGTTATGTGCACCAGTCAAAATCTTGGCAAGACCAGTTATTTTATTTAAAGATTTCCAACACTGTTTATTTATTCCAAAATTCCTAATTTACAACAAGACTTATCACACCATAGACCACAAAAGAGAAAATTCCTTTTAAAAACATTATTTGTTGCAGCTTGATAAGACAAACGTTATAAGATACAACTCTATTCTGAGTCAGACATTTCTAACAACACACATTCTCTCAACACATTTTACTAGGTACGTTTTAAAATCCTTGGAACGCCCATAAATTAATATAGGTTGCAAAAAATCTTCAGAAAGCATCTCTTTGTGTTTTCTGAACACTTTCCGAGGCAAACATTTGAGCATTTACTCTCTTAAATTGCAAAAAATTCTAAGAAAGCTCATATATTAATACAGAATGCAAAAATGCTGAACACAAAGCACTACCAAGGTGTTCATAACGAAACATAATGAAGCTGTGTCGAAATACCATACTTGATAAACGTGTTAAATAGAGAAAATAGTCACTCAGTAAATGCGTAAGCAAGATGTATATATACGCAAATGAAAATCCTGTACTAACTAGATAAGGAGCAATTGCATCTGACAAATAGAAAGGCCATGGTTCTTCTGTGGTCCAATTTACCAAGCCAGTTAATGAATACGTCTCAGCTAAATTAGACATTTTTCAGACCTAAGACATCTTAAAGAATGTGAGCCAACAACAATCTAGCGATAACAAAACTGTCTGCAAAAACAAACATTTCGATTTTATTTAATGTTCACATGATTGCCATTCCACAAAACATATCTTTCAGAAAGCCAAAGTTGATTTCATGATGGAGGGATACGAAAATAGACACTTGATTCAATGAGATACCTCCAGCTAGAGTCCCTCTCCAGCTGAAGAAGAGAAACAATTGGGAACTGAAAGTAACCAAGTTTTCATAAAGGGACTCTAACCAAGACGCTATCTGGCAAGAAAATCTAAATAGGAAACAATGGTGATTGCCCATTCTGCGGGTTAAACTTTTTAGCAAAGGAAAAAATATCATTAGTGTATTTTAACTTATTGAACGAAAAGGAAAAGCTCTCAAGCTGTTATATTTGTAGAAACTCTTGTTTAACCCATTCCGTGACCAGCCCGAAACCCCTTAAAGCTTATGCCGCAGATAACGAACGGAGTTGCTTTTTGCTAAGTTGTAGCAGCACTTATCTCCCCATTTTGCTATCGGGATTTTAATGTTGTTTTTGCTGTTGAGCTTGCATTCGAAAATTGCTTCGCTTTATTAGTTTTTAGGTACTTTTCTCCGCACGCACCCCACCTCTTAGCCGTAGGCCTTAGGTTCCACCGCCCGGGGGGTCCGCGTAGCGGGCCCCCCGCACGGCTGGGTGCGGCGGTCGATAGTCGTATCATGCTACGGACGCGCTTGGTGCTTATTGCGCCGGGGAAGGTCCCCGTGCTGGGCGTCAGCCCAGCTGGGAGTTTACCCCTTAATGTGTGGGTCTTGCTCACCGTGAGATACGGTATATCTCCCCGTACCTCGTTAGTGTGCCATGACCCCCTGAAAGGGAATGGGGTTAGACATAAACATACACTACTGCATGTGTATAAACTACTGCATTTTATAAACTACGGCATAAACATAAACTAGGACACCCCGTCCATGTGGAGAACAGATATCAATCTGTCTCGATTTCTTGGGTGTCCTCTCTGTAATAGAAAAAATGATTATTTGCTGTGGAAAAAGAAGAAAGATTATTAATTCATCTGCCGTAGTTGTGATACTCACCGATCATTTACATGTCTCGGCTTAAAATGAGTGATCACATGATATCTGCAATGGAAATTAAAGTAATTAAGTGGGATATTCGAGGGGGGGTCAGTGGGGGTGGAACGTAGCTTCCTTCATGACCTCGAGACTCCTTCATCATCTGGAAGCTTGTTACATCTTGCAATGCTCTGGGGTTTTTTTTTTTTTTTTTAACATTGAACAGTATATTACCACAATTAACAGGACATCACATTACAACAGTTAACAAAGACAATACATTACAACATTTATATTTTTGGTTATTTTTGAGTTTTGCTTTTTTTTTATTTATATATATATATATATTTTTTTTTAAAAAACCCCAGAGTTGCTTACCGTCTCGAGGTGAGGGACTCACCCTCATGATCGTTTGTGTCCATTTCGTCACGACATCCCCAGTTTGCCCCCTCAGGAGTACTCAGCTCTTGGGGTTGACTAGTGGGAGGGGATGGTAATAGGTAAGTTAAGCTATTAAAAGGTGGAGAGAGAATGCCTAGCGCGGGCCTTGAGGGAAGGGGCCCTCTCTCCAAGTCTTACTATTTATGTAAGTGTTGAAAAATATATTAAGGGGTAGCTATTTGAGCTGAGTTCCCCTTGTCCTTTTCCGGGTAAGGCTTTTGTCACCATCTGTAATGTTCCAAGAAGTCCGATTAGTGTGGGGCCCTTCCCCCGGCCCGTGGGGTATCCTGTAAGAGAAATGTTACATTTACCCCACATCGTAACTTCCTTTATCTTTTTTGTCTTTTATTTTACTATTTTTTTTTTTTAAGCTTCGTCTTTGCAACCGGAATTGGATATATGGGGACATGGCTTAGGATGTGATTTTACCCCTTACCCGGTGTCCTGAAGTACTTCTTCGTTTTCGAGTAGGAATTGCATAAGGTCTTTGATTTTCCGTCGTTGCTCTCTGTCCGAGAGAAATTGTTGTGCCCAGGTTTCGTCTTTTATTTGTGATCTTGGGATGTGGAAGCTCTGTGTGATCTCGCATTCATAGGCGTAATGATCCACGTCTCCCACCTCCCCGCATGTGCAATTCCCATTACCTTTAAAGTGAAAACGTTTCCGATATGTTTGAAAGGGGCCGTGACCTGTGATAAACTGTATTAGCTCTTTGTCTATTATATACCTATTAAAGCTTACCGTTGGGTAAAATAGCTTGATATCTTTTTCTGTTAAGTCATACTGGGCTTGCCACGCATTCTTGAGCTGAGACTTAAGCTGCTTTTTAAGGTAAGATTTGGGTAGGGGTAAATCGAGTGATATTTGCTCTTGGACGGTTGCTTCTTTGGCTAATTTATCTGCTAGCTCGTTGCCGGTATTATTATTATGGGCTTTTAGCCAAATTAATTTTATGTTACTTAGTTTATTTAGTTTGTCTTTAGTGCGTTTAATTTGGACGGTATTACTTTTATATTTTTGTATTGCTTTTATTGATGATTCGCTATCAGTCCAGATTATTGAGGTTTTATTGTTTTCCGAGTTAACTTTTATCCAGTCTATTGCTTGTTCGATTGCTGATAGCTCCGCCTGAAACACTGTATTTTGATTACTAAGCCTATTCTTTTGTTCAAAGATTAGTCTGTCGTTCTTGAAGCTAGCAAATGCGTTACCTACTCCTGATTCCGTCTTCGAGCCGTCGGTGAATACTTCATAGTTTAATTGATCTTTTACTTTTATAACATTGTTGAATTTTAGATTAAATATTGCAATAAAATACGAGGTTGCTAATATGTGCTGAAATATTCATTAAATTTACACAGTGAATAACGGGAAAGTAATAATCAATAGAGGATAGGGCGAAAAGCAATTATTTTTATAACACTAATTATTTTATTGATTTATTTTTCTTTTTGCTTTTATCTCAGTATATCATTTTTTTTCTTTTGATACACCCCCCAGCTGAAAGAGGAACAATAGAGACGGCATGGGAGAGGTCGAATCCCCAAGGTGGTGTCTTGTCGTCAACCCTTCCACATTATTTTCTTACAACAAAACAGTTTGAATCAGAAAGGAATTGCAAAGCAAGCTTTAGTCCTTGTATTTGGAAACATGTCTTCAGAAGAAAAAAAAAAAAAAGAAAATCTTGCTTGAAATCGAGTCAAATTGTTTTTCTTTTTTAAAACATACTTGGATGAATTTTAGTTAGTTTCATAAGATTATTTACTAATTAAGGCAAATTGATTATTGAAAAGAATCCAAATATTTTATTTCTATTTTGAAAATCTCATAAAAGAATGCAATTAAAACATTGAAGCTATTTTAAAACAATAAATAAAATCTGAAAAAGAAAGGGAGAAAGGGAATGTTTCGTTTCGTATGAGTAAAGCGAAAAGAACTCAAGATATTATCATTTTATTTGTACTGTAGTATATATATATATATATATATATATATATTTTTTTTTTTTTTTTTTTTTTTTTCATGGTAAACTATTACGCATAGTCAATGCGGTCGTCATAATTTTTGTTTGTGAAATTAAAAATATTCAAAACCGCATTACTAAAAATCCATCAAAGGGTGCTGTGAATATAAAAAGTTATAATTTAAGTTTGAAAATATTATCATTTAAAAATAAATAATCAAAATAAATAAATAAATAATAAAAAATAATAATGGTAAAAAAATTAAAAAAATCCGTAGTAAACACAATATAATTTAAAAAATCATACTCGTACAAAATTAAGATATGTAAGAGAATTTCAAAAAATATTATTGCGTAAAATAAATTATAAAATTTGAGGATTATGAAACATTTAATTAAGGATGCTTGTGTAAGACGGAGGATTTTTGATAAAAAGAAAAAAAATATTTCCGTTTCTTTGCTTTATTCAAGCATAGAAATATTGGTAAAATGAGTAAGGAAATAGTTTCACACTTGTTCATTATGAGTTCAAATGCCAAAATGCTAAGAAACAAGCTTCCACAAAAAGATAAAAATGTATTGCCTGAATATTTAAAGCATTATACGTGTCCCGTCCAAGAGTACTTGAAAGATTAATATCTTAGTAAAATAAAATAAATTACAACAACAGTTTCTTGAAATACTATAAGTTACATCCCTTTTGACTAAGGAAAAGAGCTTGATTACCGCTACCCTAAAAGCACCAGAACCCAACAGAGAAGCGCAACAGGGTTCTGCCCCTGGAAGGATCGCCGACACTCATTCGGCCGAAGCAAAAACTGCTAGAAACGCCGTGACGACACAGGTTCGTCGAAGGCAGTTAGGAACCATTTTCTTGCGACGAGCCTGAATCGGCCGGGGCAGTTTTAACACAAACTGCGCGGCCGATCCTGTATCGGCCGGGGCGAGGAATGGGTTAACAGTTAAACTTTCTGATAAATCTGAAATAGGCATCATAAGAAAACTTGTCTTGTCACTCATACTACTTACGATTATGCTAGTCATCCAAGTGTGACAGTGTGAGATACGAAAATATTTTGCAACGTAAACCACTCGGAAACTGACCCTGAGTAGTATATATTGCTTAATTACTAGCATCTGCTATGATACAAGTATATTCCAGCTACATTTTTAAAGGTAACTTGGTATTTATCTGCTCGAAAACTATTAGATCAATCACTGCAAATAAAAATATGCAATCTTCCTTTATAGAAATATACAATAACAGTGACAAAGGGACAGTAGACAACAGATTAAAGCTGAAATTAGAAATAGAATAAGATATGGAATGATTTTAGGCAGTAAAGAGTCAAAGAATGGATGTGCACCCTACTAGCAAAATTTCTTGCATCAACCTTGACAGATCTTGATATCATACTGACGGCGTCAATATTGACGTGTTTCATACTGCATAAAGCTTGCATAAAGATTAAAAAGCAATATTACAATAACAACACGTATGCAACATTGCATTCATCTTAAAATATCAATATTGTTATTACCTTACAATAACAACATTGCATACATGTTGACGCCGCCAAGATGATATTGATTTCATGCTGTCGCCGTCATGGTAATTAGTACACAATAGAACAGGTGGACCTTCGTTGATACTTGCGCATGCGCACAGTTCTTTCTACCCAGCGTCCCTCGCATTGCTAGCACATCGATTCAGTCGGTTCAGAGGAGTTGCACGTGGCGTTGCATTTTTTAGGCTTCGTTAAGTTGGTTGCTTAGTTATTAGTGTGGAATAGTACTGTTTTAGGAATAACTTATGAATAACTGATATTTGCATTTGTTTATTAATATAGTACTAAACAAGTCATATCGCAGACGATGTGCGATCAATGTTAAAAATGGCCGAAAATAACTTTTTTCGTCCCTAGACTTCGAAACAAAGGACATGAAGCCCAGAATTTCGTATTATCAGTTCAATCTCACGAGTAAGATTAATTTTATTCAATGGTTATTTATGTTATTCTTTAAGATAAATTCATATGTTTTGTCCATGGAATATTTTCAATGCTGACATCCATTTGAAAATGTACTTTATTGTATTTATTTATTTATTTATTATTTTGCTATCTTTACTCTTAAATGTGCTATAAAACCTTCCGCAATTATTCGTAACTAGGCATTTTATGTCTTTATAGTACAATTAGAAGCATGAATTTAAAAATAAGCAAGTATTACGCAAAACGAAGAAAGTTTCATTTTTTAAATTAAATTGCGAGTACTATTAATATCTTCGTATGAATTTCCGATCAGATGTCAGCTTTAAGAAAATATTCTTAGGCTAGAAAACTACCGTGAAGAATAACAAAAATAATTAAAGAATGAAATTTAATTCTCGAGTTTAAAGTGAAAATAATACAAATAAATAAATGGATAAAACACCTTGCAAACGTGCTTATTTCATACTGTCAGGCCCGTGTCCAGGATTTCATAAAGGGAGGGGTTTTTGCAGGCCTGTCAGTTCAAAATATTTTGTTTTGAAGGGGAGGGGCAAAGCGTTTGATCGATACATTTTATCTGAAAAAACAACAAAATATGTACAAAAATGCTTAAATTCGGTATACGCCCAAAATGTCGCGGCCAAAATGTAGCGGGCCAAAATGTCGCGGCCAAAATGTCGCCGTCCCAAAATGTCGCCGGTCCAAAATGTCGCTGGTCAAAAATGTCGCCGGCCCAAAATGTCGCCAGCCCAAAATGTCGCCAGTCCAAAATGTCGCCAGTCCAAAATGTCGCTGGTCAAAAATGTCGCCGGCCCAAAATGTCGCCAGTCCAAAATGTCGCCGGTCCAAAATGTCGTCGGTCCACAATGTCGCCGACCCAAAATGTCGCCGGTCCAAAATGTCGCCGGCCCAAAATTCGCTAGTTCAATTGGTACGAAAAATTTAAATGTACGTCGATGCTTTTCAGCATAAAAGTTGCGAAAGAATATTAATTGCCTTTCAAAGTAAGTTCCTTCAAAAATTCCAAACGTTTTCTCCTGTCTTAATTCGTAAACATCAGATTAATTCCAGAAAATTAATAGTTTTCAGAAAAACATACGTTTTTCTGAATTTTTTTTTAATATACAAGTGGAAGTGGTTTTTATAGCAATCCTATGAAATCTGCATTGGTTATACGTCCGTTAACCAATGCAGTTACTCTCCCCTTTCACTCCCGCGTCCCTCTCCCCTTTCACTGGAAAAATTCGAAATCACGGGCCAGGGTGGAAATAAAGTAGAAAAGTATCTTAATGAAATTTAATTTTCTCATAGATTTATTACCATCACCCTAAGAACTGTAAAAAAAAACAGCTGTACGTTTTCAGTAAGATATACGTTGGTTAAAGTAAGATCAAAACTGTTCTGAGACTTTTTCTGGAAATGAAACTGAAGAAGTTTAACAAGACTGCTCGAGACCTTCCTCTGAGAGGACATTTGTATGTCCTTTGCGACCGGGATTTAGGGACAGCAAAACAAATGTTTAACAGAGATGACAGATTATTGCCGTGGGAACTCCCATCTCATATGAGTAAAATTCTGAAATTACGTCGAAATGTTCACCGTCAAATTTTTTGAAATCAATGAAACCCATAACAGCTAAAACAGGTGTCTTTCACTCAGATTTTTTAAAAACGACTCTACGCGATGACAAATATTTTCAATTCTCAACATTCATGAAATTTATATATTCGATATAACATCAAAGACAATTTCTGAACAGCTACTTTATTGAAGGTTTTCAAGAGGATACTTTCATGCTTGCGAAGTAGCGCTTGTCAGCTGAATCACATTTTCCAATTTTAAATAGAAAAGAAAAAATTTCATAATGTAGGGTGAAATAACTGATATCAATGAGATTATTCAGATCAATTTTGACCTAGACTTATTTTTAAAATGAGTTTCAAAAAGTAATAGTTCCAATTCAATATAACTTGGTAATTCAGAAAGAAAAGAATATTGATAATAATAATAATAAACAAATAAGTTTTTCTCTCTCAGAAAAAATTGCTGTTTTAATTAGTGAATTTTTACTACGCAAATTGTATAAGAATGCAAACTCAGTTTTTATTTAACACCCACGCTAGTTAAAGTGCTACAAAAATGAGAGGAATACACGACTAATTTAGGTTTTATTGATATCTTGCTCAACTTCTCATATTTAAATTCAGTATATTTTTCACTGTTTATTTAATTACACTGACTCACGTAAACGATTACGAAACTCAACTTAGAACGAAAATAATGCTTGTTTTCGTTTAATTTCACTTGGATGCTACATTTTTGTATGAATCCTCGCATTACTTCTTGAGATATAGCAGTCACATAAAACGATAAAAATTATTCGGTGATCCATCCTTTTGGGATGACTGAAGCCAAAAATAAATGAGCAACTCGCCCTTTAAGATATATCCGTAGACCAAATTTTGTCTTAACCCATGTACAGTTGACCCTCATTTTATGCGGGGGTTATGTTCCACGGAAATGCTGCGTAAATCGAAACCGCGTAAATTGAGACCTAATATTAGTGTCAAAATAGGGATTAGGTTCCGTAGATAAAAAAAAATACTTCATTTTAGTGATGACTAATTGTATTGTATAATAAGTTTAATGTGTACTTATATCGATTTTTATGCATAATATGCATAAAGAAAACAAACTAATTTCGTGTTCTGTTGATGAAGAAGAGCTGGCTATGATAGTCTTTTGGTAGTCATTAAGAATTTTTCTCTAATTCTTTGCAGAGCATTAACGCATCCATGATCACTTGCGTCATTTCCTTGATAGAATCTTCCTTCACTAACAAATCAGAAAGATCATTTCTATTGTCTACGAATGGTTCAAAATTTTCAATGTGAGCGTTTTTGGTTGTCGGAGTCGGTATCCTCGTTGGTTTTGACCTCCTTTGTCACTCCTAAAAGCTCTTCTTCCAGTGAATTCTGAACTGTGTGAGTTTAATCACTTTACTTCTGATGGAAAAAGCTCTGGAACCAATCGCATAAAATGTCTTCAAGGACCCAAGTTTGATTATTAGCACGCCAAAATGCAATTAGTTACGTGTAATCTTTAGGAGCTTGGGTTTTGAAAGAGAGGAAAATGTTACCCGTTTGCATTGCCGCATCTGCGTAAAACCGAAACTCATCTGCGTAAATTAAAATAAAGGTGTCAAATCTTCAACCGCGTATAATCGAAACCGCGTAAAATAAACCCGCTTAAAACGAGGGTCTACTGTATTATTTTTTGAGATATATCAGTCACAGATAATAAAAAAGAAAGGAAAAAAAAACAACATTCGATTGCTCCACCCTCTGGTGTTGTTGGCCCCAAAATCTGTCCCACTGCTGCTTCCTAACATTTTATTTGATTCCGTTCATCATTTTTTGAGCAATGACAGTCACGCATATCGATGAAAACGTTCAGTTACTCCACTATCTTGAACGAATTGACGCAAAAAACCACGCAGCCCTAAATCATATATGGGTACTTGCAGGTATCGTTTGAATTCTTACTACAAGTTTTGACGTAGAATGGCCCCAAAAAATCGATCACATACAAACGCACACTATTCTTGAAGAAAAGTTTAAAATAATTTAGCGAACGTCAGAACTGAACGACGTCAGAACATTTTACAGTTGGTACATAGCGAGTTACAAGTAATAAGATAACGTAACGCTTGTATTAAGAAATAAGATAACGTAACGCTTGTATTCTTTTTGTTTGCTGAAAAACAGCCGAGAGTTGCGAATCAAAACGGAATAATCTTTTTAGAATTTATCAAGAAACTCAGTCCAGTCCCATTTTTAACGGAGACATTCATTAAAGGCAGTAATCATTTATTCTGCAAATTTTGTGTTAAACAGCATTTTTGTACATTTGCATTTTTCTTACCAACTGAATGAGCGAATTTTGGATCTACGACATTTTGGACAGGCGACATTTTGACCCGGCGACATTTTGGACGGGCGACATTTTGGGCCGGCGACATTTTGGACCGGCGACATTTTGGACTGGCGACATTTTGGGCCGGCGACATTGTGGACCGGCGACATTTTGGACTGGCGACATTTTGGGCCGGCGACATTTTGGGCCCGCGACATTTTGGACCGGCGACATTTTGGCCGCGACATTTTGTCCCGCGACATTTCGGTGACGACATTTTGACCCCAAACCCTTAAATTCATCATGTTTGCAAGGATGTGCCAGTTGCGACAAACTGCTCCAAAAGACTGCTAAATGAACTTTTCTGCTCCAAAATCGGACAAACTTGCGCCAAAAGTGCGATTTTGCATTTAACGTTGCAGTTCCTTCAACATATTTGGCAGTTTTTTCAGATTATCATCAAGTTTAGGCATTTGGAGCTTGTTTTTACGATTTTTTTTTATATAGCCCTGAGTTTTTGCGCATTTCAAAATCCGATTGCATTCGCTTTTGAAAAATTCAATCGTTTTAAATTATTATGTGATCGTTTCCTTTGAGTTGAAAAATTTTGCATTGCCCATTATTTTCAACCATTCTTATCTTTTGTTTTCAGAAGAGGACTTGTAAGTTCGTCTTCTTGCCACGCCCACTCAAAAATGTCAAATCTAGTTGCATCCGAATTGATCTAAGCAAATGCCATGTGTAAAAATTAATATTGTTCTTGGGTTTCTTAAGATTTTAGGACAGAAAATTGATCCCTAATTTTGGTTGGAGACACATAAGATAGCAAAATTCGGGGTTATTCTAATGCTCTGGCGATGAAAATGCAGACATTTAAAGTTTCTGAGACTCAAGCATTACTTTCCATATTCTGAGCCTGCCTCAAAATTTTTATTTTTATTTTTTCACATGTCTTTTAAAATTCCTTTTCTTATGACATCATTTCTCAAAAGCATTTTTTTTTTCATTGTAATTTCATTATTAATTTTGTGATTAAATATCAAATAGTTAAAAATGAAAGGTTTTAATGGTTTCCTTTGCTTGATCTTCAGATTTGTTAATCAAGTAGTTCAGTATGTAACATATATGACTATGTGTATAAGGTCAAATGTTAGTAAATAACTTACAGGTACTAAAAAAAAAAAGATTAATAAATAGCTCTTTAAAGCTCACTTGTAATTTGTTGAGGTAAAGTTTTTAAATTTAACTATTCTTTTTTGCTTTTCTTTTTTTTTTTTATTAGCCTTTTTGAATATGTTTTTGAGTTTTATGTATATATTATCTTGTGTCTTTTACATATATGTATGAACTACATAAAGGCAAACAAAATTTAAAAATAGATATCAAACACCAAAACTTAAATGTGAACAAAAGCAGTGATGTATTAAGCAATGTAAATATGTGAACTAAATTTAAATCAGTGTTAGAAAAAAGTAGAGCAGGACATGGCTTGTTTTTTGTGAAAAATATTAGACAAAAAAGAAAATAAATAAATAAATAAATATGAAATAAAAATAAACAAATAAATAAATGTAATTAAAAGAGCTTCAATTAGTAGTTGGAGTGTTGGAGTTACGGTTTTTTGCATCCTTAATCTCCTTTTTTATAATTTTATCATTGTCACACATGTTTCTGTGCATGGAATATACATAGTTGCTACAAATTGATGCAAAATTTAACTTTTCGCTGCTGCAAGCTGCTCCAAATTTGCAATTTTACTGCTCCAGGCTGCTTCAAATTCACCGTTTTACTTCTCCAAATTCACCATTTTTCCTGCTCCTAAAATTGCTCTAAAAGCGAGTTTAAGACGGCACATCCCTGTGTTTGTAAAATCCAGGGAGAGGGGTAGCAATTGACCCCCCTGATCTCCCAAATGACAGGCTTGCTTTTGGCTTCAATTATTTTCATTCTTAGTTGCATTGTCAGGAAAACACACTTCAGTGAGCAAATAATTCTTCACTGTTTAAGGTCACAATGAGGGGTTTAGCAGTTTGGAGGGGAGGGGGGAGGGTTCAAATTCAGAGAAGATTAGGTTTTAAGTAATATACTACCTATTCTATTAATGTATTTTACACACAGCAGAACCTCGTTTAGCCAGCGCCTGTTTATCCGGATCAAATTTGTAGAAAAATTATATTTACGTAAATAATCATTTAAAATTATGATTTCAAGAACAGAAGGTTTATATGCGCCAAATACTCGGTTTCATTTCAATTAAGCATGCTACTGCAAAGGACGTACAATAAAGTATAGTACTAATTTAGCAAACAATATGATATACTTTGGATGTGAGCCCAATACTATTGCAGCTGAATTATAACTGATGAAGTAATTGAGAAAAAATTGTATGATATAGTTTTGTTAGAAAGCATTGTTTTTTGGTGCAATGAAAGATAAGTCTGCATATTTAAGAATATTATTGATTATTATTAGGATTTTCGTTTATTAGGATTGCCTTTGGTCCTATCTAGTCCGGATAAATGAGGTTGTATTGTACATGTAAGGATCGTTATGAACCCCACCTCCCAGAAGGAAATTTCTGGTTGGGCAAGAAAACCTCAGTATTTATCCATTTTACTGCTTGTTTAGATTCAAACCTATTATCTGTTTACAGTGCAATACATTGCAACAAGTACTGAGAAAAATTCACAAACTCTTTTATAACATATATTTTCAGGTTTTAATATTGTAAGATAATGCTTAGCAAACTAAATAGGAAGAGTTTTGATGCAGATGTAAATTATATTAACAAACGCAATTACTATGCATCTACAGAGCGACAACAGTTATCGCTTTTTGTGAAACGCCCCAGATCAAAACCCCTTATGAGAAGCAATATTAAACAAAGTATTGACAGCCCATTCAACTGTTCCTCCATTTCTGTTTTTCCAAAGTATGATTTTAGTTGATTAAGAGAAGAAAGTGTCGTAAGTTACCAGGCAACTTCAAAGATAATGCTTTTTAAAAAAAGTTCTGTACACAAATTTGAACATTAAAGCTAATTTTAAGTCAAATATGCACAATTCTTCATTTATTTTTTTATTTTTTCTCTAATGGGAGGGGTTTAACCCCTAAAACCCTCCCCTTGGACACGGCTCTGCATACTGTCATGTCAATGTATGCTGACATTTTCCTGTCATATCAATACGTATGCAATATTACAAAAGCAAGATCATCTTGCCTAGACCTTGACTTCATGCTATCATGACAACATCTTGATATTAGCCTGTCATATCAATACGTATGCAAGATTACAAAAGCAAGATCATCTTGCCTAGACCTTGATTTCATGCTGTCATGACAACATCTTGATATTATCCTGTCATATCAATACGTATGCTAGATTACAAAAGCAAGATCATCTTGCCTAGACCTTGATTTCATGCTGTCATGACAACATCTTGATATTATCCTGTCATATCAATACGTATGCAATATTACAAAAGCAGCATACCTTGATATTTTCCTGATATTATGCTGCATACACCTTGTCAGTCAATATTGTGGCAGCCTGCTGACAGCATAAATGGAGTAACATAACAATATTGAGGCAGCATTAATGCAAGATGATTTTTCTTGCATGTCAACCTTTATGCAATGCTGAGGCAAGATATTTTGCTTACTGGGCAACAATACCAATACTACAAATCAAAATAGGAAAAATAGCATGGGCGGATTTATATGGGGGGGGGGGCAGAGGGGGGGCAATGCCCCCCCCCCAATTTTGTGAGGACTTTATGTAGTAACAACACATCTTCCAAAAATTTAAAAAAAAATTTTTTTTTTTTTGAATAGTTCAGAAGGGCATGGGTGGATTTATAGGGAGGAGGGGTCATAGAGGGCAATGACCCCCAGTTTTGGTAGGACTTTATATAGTAACAACACATCTTCCAAAATCTTAAAACAAAAAAATCATGACTTTTTCTTTTTTGAATAGTTCAATGAAAATGAAGAGAAAAGCAAATGAATGTCCTTTTCTGATGGGAGAAAAGAAAAGGGGGGAAAAACGAACATTAAATACAAATAGTACAGCTGTCACTGGGGTGCTGAAAATGTGTCTAAATTCACTATTTTGACTGGAAACCATTTGGGCAAGTATACGAATGAAAATATAGGCTAAACGAGCTATACATTAAGCTGTAACACTTATAATAATTGACGATTATTTTAACAAATTAGAACCTAAAGCAAAGGGGAAAAAACTCCCCCCCCATTCGCGCTAACAGAACGATCTACTCGTTATGATTTGTGTCCACATTTCAAGTATATTTGTGCATAATTGGTTTTTTTGAGAAATTCTAAAAAACATAGTTTTTTTTCCCTTCTTTCTCTCTCTCTCTTTGAAGAGAGAGAGAGAAAATGAATACTACAGCAAACTGAATAAATTTCAGTTATCTGAGTATTCTGATTAAATGAATCTTTTTACTTAGAGGGAGAGTACAGTTTTACTTTATAAATACTGTTTAAAAAATAAGGTAAGTCATAATCATCTAAGTCTAAGTGAGTCAGTCTTTGTCATTATTGAAATCTAAATAATTGAGTCATCAAAATTTTTGCAAAAAAATACTGAAATTTTATAGAAGTCTATAAAAATCTAACAAAGATTGGAAAAATCGTAAAAATCCTTTAACCGTAAAAACTGACGAATTTTCGTAAAAATTACAAAAAATCAAGCAAAAATTTGCAGGTAAGAGTGAATTACAAACAGGGTCGAATTTGCCTATAAGATAAACAAGCTATTGTTTAGGGCCCTTGCTTTGAAGTGGGTCCCTAACTCCCAAAAAAAAATTCATGATTCGTTTGTTAAAAAATGGAAATTGCTTGAAAAAACTAATTTTATTTTTAAGAGCTTGAAAACCTTGAATATTTGGAAACGTGTGGCTACAAACCTTAAATGTAAAAATTTCTAACAAATGGTTGAGGGGGAGGAATGCCAAAAATATGTCAAATTCAGCTCCTTGCCACAGTCTCTATTAAAAATGTAAAAATCATGGTTCTCACGTTTGTAACATATTATTTGAAATAAATTTTTGTGACTCACATGTTTCATATCTTGTTATTTATTCAATCCCGAATGCAGTATTTTGGAAATTCTTTTGTATTGATTGCTTTTATCTTACTTCTTCTGCATATTGTCTATCTGTTTATCACGGAAAAAACTATACACTACTTCTATTTCTTTTCGTTTTCTGCCCCACTTGCAACTGAAGAAAAGTTGTTGTCATAAGAAATCTATGATTTCTTTTTTCTTTTAAATTTAAAATGGCTATTTCTCACAAAGTTAGAACAGGTCTGTAAAAGTTTACAATCAAGTACGAAAATATCAGAGACTGGAAAGTACAAATGAAGTGCGTTAAATAATTTTATTTATTCTAGAGTCCTTGAAAATAATTAGATAAATCTTTGAAAATCCTAAGCAAGGTGGGCTCCAATTACTTCTACTGCATATTGTTAATTTGTCTAGCCAAAGAAAAAAATGATACACTACCTTTATTCCTTTTCGTTTTCTGCACTACTTATAATTAAAAAAAGGATGTTGTAATGAGAAATCTATAGTTATTTTTTCTTTCAAACTTAAAATAGCTGTTTCTTACAAAGTTAGAACAATACTGTATAACTGTATGATCTAGTTATCAATTTCTGTGTCTATCCAATAACCTTTATAAGGCTTCAAAATGCAGAATTTTATATCCATTTTACAAAATTTTCTCCGGGGGAGAAACCCCCAGCCCCCTAAAATTGGAGATATTCTATTTCCCACTTAAAAGGGAGCTCCGCGTCACTCTCTTGATATCAGCTCCCTCTCTTAAGGTCAATTCAAAAAGGACAGCATGAAAACACACATTAATGAAAACGACACACAAAAAAGGAAACATGGACTTCTGCATCATAGGAAACACACAAAAACATGGGAGTGGGGGGGGGGGGGCAATAAAAAAGTTGCTAAAAAATAAATAAATAAAAAAAAATCCTGCCCCCCCAGGAACTCAGTCCTAAATCCGCCTATGAAAAATAGAAAAAGAAAACAAATAAACCTACGATTTACGAATAGTTGGTGCATTAAGAATAACCAAATCTTCCCAAACCAAACGCAAAAATATGAAAACAAGGCATGAATATCACTAAAAACAAGTAAAAATGTAATGATTAATTGCTAGCTTCATGCCATAGCAGACAAGCTGGTTTCATTTTTATCCTACTTCAATCTTACTCCGAGGATTGAATTCATTTATTCAAAAAGTGGTGTTTCGTTTAAGAGCTCTGTTTGTGTCACCGTGGTTTGTTGTGTTGTGTATTGTGCTGAAATCTAAAGGTTCTTAATAAGAGTTTAGTAAGACCTCATATGGAGTATGCTGTTCAGCTTTGGTCTCCTTATCTCAGGAAAGATAGTTCAGTATTGGAAAGAGTTCAAAGAATGGTTACTAGACTTGTAAGGGGACTTTCAGCTAATTTAGACTATGATAACAGACTTATTATATCGCGCAAACGATCATTCCGATTTAAAATTTCTGCTTCCCTTAGGCTTAGCAGTGTGCTTTTTAATTTTCCCCGGTCATTTTACAACTTTTTTTTTGAAATTTGAAGGAAATGAATGAACTCTATTGGTGTTTTTCGCGGGCTTTCGAATGGGACCTGAATCAAAGAAGTCAGATAATTATTTCGGGTAGGAAAGAGCCATTTAATGCCATTTTCGGCTCCTAAAATTAAAATTCGAACGGTTCGGTTCTTTTTGGCGTTCGAAAACACCTCCTACGTTTCTTCTCAGGTATCCAAGTACCTCACTGACAAATTTGGTTGAGATCCAACGTAAACTGTGGATTTGTATAAGGAACATATAAACACACACACACACATATATATATATATATATCTATATCTATCTATCTATCTATCTATCTATCTATCTATCTATCTATATATATATATATATATATATATATATATATATATATATATATATATATATATATATATAGACACACATACACTGGTGTGCAAAAATTAAGGACGAAGTCGAAAAATTAGCATATCAGCTGAACGAAGAGGCAGAGCGGACAGAAAGATCAATCAGGAGATTAAGTAAGGTGATGTATGGTAGCACATGCGCAGATATGCAGGCAGACGTAATGGGGGAGTGTCTGAGTAGTATAAAGCATGTTGTCGGTGTAAGATCAGTATTTCTGGCAAAGAGATTGCACGCCGTATAGCAGTTCAAATCACTCCGAGTTGCTGCCTCAGCGAGAAATGGCGAATAATCAATCTGTTAGACGACATCTGGATGCTTTTACCCGAGGTCGAATCATTGGGAAGTTGGAGGAAGGCCGCAGTGTGACAAGTGTGACTGCACAGTCACAGCATCGTTTCACGACTTTGGAGACAATTTCAGACTACAGGAACAGCTATCCGGGGGTTCAGTAATGGTCAATCACGAGGAACCACACACGCAGATGACCGGTATATTGTCTTACAGGCCAGAAGAAACAGGCGGCAGACAGCGGGAGAAATTGCTAGACACACACAATACAGGCGACTGGACGACCGATATTGCGTTTTACCGTGGCCAGAAGACTGCACGGTGGTGGTCTGTTTGCAAAACGCCCTATACAGTGTGTACCTCTAACGCCTGCCCATCGGAGAAGGCGTTCTCTGTGGTGCCGGGAACACCGGAATTGGAGAGACAATGAATGGGGACGAGTACTCTTTACAGATGAGAGCAGATTCAGTCTGAGTAGCGATTCTCATCGCATACTCATCTGGAGAGACCGGGGAAGCCGCAATCATCCCTCGAACATTATTGAAAGGGACAGGTATGGAAGTCGCGGTGTTCTCGTTTGGGGAGGCATCATGCTTGGTAGTCGTACAGACCTTCACATCTTCGATGCAGGTTCAGTCAACGGGACCCGTTATTGTTACGAGATTCTTCTTCAATATGTGCGTCTTTTTAGAGGCGCTATGGGTCCGCAGTTCCTTTTCATGAACGATAATACACCATGTCATCGCACAGTAGCTGCCGAACAGCTCTTAGAGAGTGAGGATATTGAACGTATGGATTGGCTGGCACGATCTCCGGATCTCAATCCCATCGAGCATGTATGGGATTTTCTAGGCTGACGCTTGGCAGCTCGTACCTTACCACAAGTAATGATTCGGGAGCTTCGATTGGCGCTGCAAGACGAATGGGCAGCAATGCCTCAACAACTCATTGACACTCTCATTCTCAGCATGGGCAGACGCTGTGAAACCTACCTAGCAGTCGGGGGAGATCATATCCCCTACTAAAGACCGGATGTTTCTTGCTGGACACCCATCACTGGGATGTTTCGGCCTTCAGTCGCATATGCTACTTTTTCAATAAAGCTTCTTTTTATCCCTCTGATTTCTCTTTTAGTAAGTGTAGTTTACATTACACATGTCCTTACGTATTGGGGATCTTACGGTATTAAATGTGTTGATTTGGAAAGCTTTTGTACAAAGTTATATTGAAAAAATCGTCTCGTCCTTAATTTTTGCACACCAGTGTATATATGCACATATTCTTTGTTTCATTTATATAGATTTCATTGTTATTAAAAAGGAAGAAACAAATACATCATTCTCCAAAGATCGCCTGAAAATGGGATGTTCAGATCTCATCTTCGAAAATTTTACTCACCCAAAAACTGGGAGCCAAATGTTCCCTGCTCCTGGAACAAAAAAATCCCTTCCGTTCGAAATATGTTTGACGGACGACGAGTCCAAAGTTTTTTTTTCTTAATTTTTTACGAAAAAAAATGAAACAAACTCATCAGTCTGCAAAAAAATTCGAAATTCATGTCTTTAACGGTCTACAAATGATAAATATCTTTTTTGCAAAAAAAAAAAAAAAATAAATAAAATAAAATAAATAAATAAATAAATAAGTAAATAAATAAATAAAATAAAATAAATAAATAAAAGAATAAAAATAATAATAATAATAATAAAAAAATAAATAACATTACCTGTATATTCAAAGCTAATCTAAAATGTACACTCTAACAAAAAAAAAAAAAAAAATCGACGCATCAAGAAGCAATCATGCGATTGCTTTGAAGTTTTGTATACATGAATGTTTTGATAAGATATGCAAATGATTAAAATTTGATGTCCAATGAATGAATAGTTTGATCTCCAGTGCATCGAAACTGCGCATCCAGCAGATGTATATAAAGAGCAGTTCTACAACAGTTGTTACAAGTTTCGGTTTGATTGCGATTGAGAACCTTTCGACAACTTAAAAATGCCTCGCCGCGGGGTTCGTGCACATTACGAGCAACTGTCAAGAGTTTAAAAGAGGTCGTGTCATTGGATTGAAAGAGGCCGGTTGGTCAAATCGGAGAACCGCTTGTAATTTGAGTCGAAGCGATAAGGCGATTCGAAGATGCTGGCAAGAATGGGTGGAAAATGGTAGAGTTCAGCGTCAGGATGGTAGCGGTCGACATAGGGTCACAACAGATCGTGATGACAGAGTGATGTCCGATCAGCTGTTGCAGCGCTTTCTTCATCTCTATGAACCATCAGACATTCAACCCAAACACCAGTGTCCATCATGACCATTTACAGACGGTTGGGACAACGAAATCTGCGCTCACGCCGACCGTTACGCCACCTGTCACTGACGCCAACACACTGCCGAGCCAGATTACAGTGGTGCATGGGTCGACCAGGTTGGAATGGTGCCGACTGGAGACGCGTAGTCTTCAGCGACGAATCCCGCTTCCAACTGTGTCATGATGATCATTTAAGACGTGTTTGGAGACACCCAGGGCACAAGGGGGATCCTGGTTTTACTTTTGCACGCCACACTGACCCTCAACAAGGCATTTTGGTCTGGGGTGCCATTTCCTTTAATAACTTGATCCCTTTGATCGTAATTAGAGGTACACTTACTGCACAGTGGTACGTCGACGACATCCTAAGACCTGTTTTGTTGCTGTTTCTTTTGCAGTACCCTCGGCTGGTTTTCAGCAGGACAACGCCAGATAACATACGGCCCGTGTTGCTATGAACTGTCTGTAAGCTTGTCAAACTCTTCCGTGGCAAGCTAGATTGGCAGATCTCTCTCCCATCGAGCATGTCTGAGGTATGATGGGATGGCGATTGCATCTGGCAAGGAATGTTGATAACTTCGTCCGACAATTGGAGTGAATTTGACCGGAAATACCGCAGGACACCCTCCGAGAGCTTTATTGGTGTTTGTCACGCCGTGCTTCAGTTTGTATCCAGGCTAGAGGCGGATCACTACCTCATTGAACTTGTTACTGTAACTCTGACATAAATTGTTCAATCGTTCTGAGAATTTAATCATTTACTTTACTGTGCATTGTCTTCCTATCCACCAATTTTCGTCTCAATCGGATCACTCCTTCTTGGTGCGTCGATATTTTTTGTTATAGAGTGTATTTTCAAGACGACAAATTTGAAAATTTGTAGTCATGAAATTGCATTCATCATGAACTGAATATTATACTATTAAACTCGGGATTAGATTCATATTATCAACACTAAGACCTAGTTAGTGACTTCCTTTTAAACTAAAAATATAAACCCCATCAACTTTTCCTGTGTCTGAGATACGCTTAAAATAATTAAGGAGCCCTCAATTTCATACACCCTTTCCTTTTTGTCCTCGTTACGGCCTCGCATATATGTGTCTATGACCAAGTTATGCAAAAAGCGTCCATAGTTTTTATTTATCTTTTGTACACTAGCATACATAAAAATTCGTTTTTCCCCCTTTTTTTACGGTTATAAGGGGGTTGGGAAGACACCACAAATTACCGCTCCAGGTGTCACCCATGCTAAGTACGTGACTGCTTAAAGGTCATGGATCTGAACGAAATTCTGGATTTTGGTCAATTCGCATCATACATACATGAACTCAGAACGCAGATGAAGCAGTTTGACTGTATATGCCTTAGTTCAATTGCAGCAGGGGTTCAAAGTTTAATGTTACACTTTTCTCTCTTTTAGTATGTGTACATCTATTTGAACTTGAACACGTAAAATTTTACAGTAAATCTTTAATAAAAAAGCAGTTTGCACCGTCATACCATGATCGGTTGGGCGATCTAATAACCTATTACCGTTAAATTATCCAACTATAGGCCACTTTTCGATGTTTTAAATGAAAATTCCGTGCACATCTTTCATTTAGAAGTTTGAGGACTATACATCTCGTCTTTCAAATGAAGGTTAAAAAAAATCTCAGTTGGAAAGAAGAGGAAGGGGAAGCTTTCCATAGTTGAATCCCTACAGGGTACAACTATGGGCTACCTCATTTTAATCTAGAAAACACATTGAAAACTTGATTTGGCCTGTTGTTGTGTGAGGTTACAAATTGCTCTCTTCTTCAAAATGTGCAAAGAATTTTTTTTTAGTCGATCATTTACCCTTTTTTTTTAATTTTTTAAAAAGTTTATTCATTACTTGTCATCTCAATTAATTAATCTATTGATTAATAAAGTTCAACATGGTAAATGTAGGTAATGTTCTTTATTATCTGCCGAAGTTTTGACATAGAAATAATTGAAAACTAGAAAAATCTCACCAACTAAAGGTTACGTACCTATACTAAGTTCTCAAAAAATACGTAGGTCTGATAAGTTCTAAACGAGATCAACAAAATTTTGAAAACTGAAATGTAAAATCACATTTCACATTCCAAATCTCATCAAAATAAATATTTTTTAAAAATTATCTCAGTTTATATTTGGACCGGATTTCAGTCAGCTCCTTCTGCAAAAACTCCTATGAATACGGGCGATGGGGCGACCCCCCAAGTTTTCTTCTGTATTTTATTGCTATTATTTACAATAAATAACACAAAATATGACGGAAGCAACCCTAGAGAGAATAAAATAAAGTTCCAAGCCACTAAAAATAGTGAAAAAAAGTGGCCCAGTTAGAGCAACCGAAATTTCACCGAAATCCCTGCTAGTATTTTAAAAGTAATTTTCGTCAAAACGTTAAGAAAATCAAAGAGCTTTTCTTAGGCGTAAATATACAATTCTGAACCCCAGGTTCAACAGAAAAGATGTTTTAAGAAAATCAATAGCGCCTCCTTACAAAATCAAACTCTTCATTTTTATTTCTTCTTCGAACGACTCTTACAATACCAGATGCTAAGTTTTCATATCCATTTTTTTTCGTTTGCACGTTCACTAGTTACATTGCCATATTTCATCTTTAAACAGTGGCGGCTGGTTCCTTGAAAAAGTGAGGGGACTGGATCATGGGTGAACTCCCCCCCCCTCCCGATCAAAAAAAAGATATATTTTTTAAATATATATATTTTTAATAGTTAAACTTTCTTAAAATACATCTCAGTATTTGCTTTAAAATAAATAAAATTAAAAGAGATAAACTAAATTAAAAAAAATAAAAATAAATTAGTTAAAAAACTAGTTGGAAAAAATTCTTAACGATTTACACGCGGGTGTACCCTTCTGCATATGTTTCTGCCGGCATCCAAGGGCGAGATTCAAAATTTTTATGCAGACAAAAAAAAAAAAAAAAAAAAAAAAAAAATCGAACTCTATTACTTTCTTTTGATAACTTGTCACATTTTCTTTAAAACTACGTGAGCATAATTTAAAACAAGTAATAATTTCTGTGTAACAACGGGAAGACATTTTTTGAATTAAAAAAAACAAAAAAACCTTGAAACAATACAGTGGCTCTCAAAAGTGTTCGTACACCTACGACTTTCAATGAAATAGGGCCCTATCTATTGGTTAGAATTAATATTTCGGAATAGGTATTTAATTATACGGTCTATGATCAATTTGCAAAAAAACTACATGACATTTTTAAAAAAAATATTAAAACTTAATTTTTTAAAAATCAAAAACCAAAAAGTGCCGGAAATTTTATCTCACAAAAGTCCTCGTACACTTTACTCTATGTCTATTATATTATTGAATAATATAGCTTTTTATTAAGTTATTGTTTAGTAGAATATCATGCAGTACCAACAACACCTTTTAAACGTCTAAGAATAGATTTCATTCTTTTTTCTTTCTTTTTTTGCGTAATTTCTGAGTAACTGTTCAATCACACCTCGAGTCTTGTTGTTACTATCTCTATTTTCGTTTCAAAGCCGTATTTTCGTAATCTAGCCTCCAGATATCTCTAAGTATGTTACATTAAGTTCAAATCTGGAGATTGAAGGGGTATTTTCAAACTTTAGGACCATTTTTGAGGCACTAGACGCAAACGTTGAAAAACAAGTGCTTCTTATCGTTGTCTTGATAAAACACAAAGTTGTTTCCGATAACCAAATTTTTGGCTAATAGTTTAAAATTGGTTTTTAAACTATTTAAATGAACAGCATGATTAATTATTTCATCAAAAAATTCCAAACTACCAAGTCCTGATGCTGATATGCACCTTTACACAAGAACGCCTTCACCGTCCTGATTAACTGGTTCAACTAAGTTCTTAAGTTCCTAATTTTTTCTTCTATTTACAATTGTACAAAAATTTAACCAAAAATTTTGAATTTATTTTTATCTGTAAGTAAGACGTAATTTCAAAACGTTTTGGGCTTACTTATCATTGATTTTGCGACGAAAAGCGTAAGCTTTCTGTGTTTCGCACGGCCAAGAAAATTTCTGCGGGAAGAGGTCCCCTTTAATCCAGCTAATCAGAGATCTTGACGAACAATTTTAGGTTAAAAGTAACTGTAAAAATTTTCATTTAACTCTGCAGAAACTTTTACAGCACTCAAATGTGTCTTTTTCATAATTTTTTTAACTGTAAATCTCCAATCACGCTTTGTCAACTTTGCCGGTTGACCTTTTCTTACCTTGTTTTCGGGCCGATTCTTTTCTTTGCAGCATTTTATCAAGCATTTTAATGTAGAATGGAATAAATTAACTAATTTAGAGACATTTCAAACCAATTTACCGCAAACTGTATAATTTCACTTTTTATTCAGAATGGGATAGGATTGGTGTGAAAAAAATTGGATTTCATATTCGAATTCAATTTTGCGTTATTTTGGTTTTACTACAAAATTTCAAGGTGTACAAACACTTTTGGGCGCCACTGTAGTTAAAATATTACCAGATAGGTGGCACTAAAAGCAGAGTAAATATTTTACCATTTTACTTAGCTCCACATTTCCCAACTTGCACCTTATTTGCGCACATTCATTTCCACTAAAGTAGTTCCGTGTCACTTACTTGAGAAATTACAAATGTGTTCCTAACTTAAAACACTGTACTAAGCTTGAGCACTAAAAGATAAAAAGTGAATACGAGGAATATTGAGTAAATAAATTGAATAATTGACCCAAATTATCGCTTAAGAAATTGACTAATCTGATAACCATAAGCGTGTCACATTATTACAGGACACAAAAATTTGTCATTGGTAAAAAAAATCGAAATTTATCGATGAACAAAAGACGTTTTGGAAAGTGTTACAAATGTTAGTTTAAGTAATAAAGATGAGTCTCAAAGTATAGATGAGACTAATTTATTTATTGTGAATTTCACATTTTATGCAGAAATGAAAATTAATGTAATGAGGAACATAGAAAGCTAAGAATTAGCTGCATGAGAAAGTATTTGGGTTTAACTAATACTTTTATACTGCCAATGGGGTCGTTTTCCAAAGTTTAAAAGTATTTTTTTCTGAAAGAGCATGCTTAAAAACATAGGATTGGACCATTTTTTGACTAATTTAACTAAATTTAGAATTTTGAAAAAAATATTTTAATCGTCGCGCTTTCATTGTTTACTACTTTTGCCGATGACATCACAAATGATGAAATGATATTCACTGATGCCATTCACGGATCATAATATTTAATTCGCATTTTTACTCATATGTAGTGGCAACGATACGGTTGATAGCAAACGTAGAGCGCAATATTTAATTCGCTTCTTGATTATCATGACGCGGAACCGCCAGTGGAGATGCAAAAAAGTACATCATTTGTTTTGTCATAAAGACCACGCCTTGTTTTCAAAATCGGACATTTTAAAAAATCAATTAAAAATTGAGCGTTGGGAAAATGAAAGTTTTTTCTCGTTCCATGTTTTTTTTTTTTTTTTTGCTTATTCTATCAATTTCAGTGACTAAAAGTAGTACTTTTGACTGAAGGAAACAACCCCATTGAGGAACGTAACACCGAAACATTACTCAAAAAATTTCAGAAAGGTGCGGAGACAATCTATGTTTTTAGGGGCGAGTGTATATCTGTACATTTCTGAAATGAGAAGATTTCTGAAATGTGAAAGTTTAAAAGACGGCATTATTACCAGAGAGAGAGCAAATCTTATTTTAACTTTGTTTAGTTGTATTCGAAGCTATAATCTATTGCTGCACACATGAAAGAAAATTCAAAATAGGGTGCAGAATCCGTAATTTAGGACATATATATATATATATATATATATATATATATATATATATATATTTGAATTTGGTCATCTTGAATTCAAATTATGTTTTTCGCAATCACGAGTGTGTGTGTGTATGTAGGCGTGTGTGTTTGTGTGAGGGGGTATGTGTGTTTGTGTGTAGGGGGTATGTGTATGTGTGGGTAGGCATGTGTGTTTGTGTCAGTGTGTAGGCATGAATGTGTGGGTAGTTGTGTGTATGTGTGTGTGTATATGTTTGTGTGTGTGTATGTGTGGGTGTCTGTATGTATGCGTGTGTGTATGTGTGTGTGTGTGTGTGTGTAGTTGTGTATGTAGTTCTGTATGTACGCGCATGTGTGTAGCATATGGATGCAACCTGGAGACGGATTTCGCTAGAGGAGCAGCATCGTGAGGAGTCGGTCGACGGTGATGCTGCAGAGGGTGCTGGCGGGAAAATAAAACTTGATAGGACGCCAAAAGCAGTCAAGTGAGAACAATAAGCAATCGTGATTGCTCAAAAAAAAAAAAAACAGTGAGGATTTTTTTTTAAGGGCCATTCACATATGTGTCTTGAGTCACATATGTACATAAACACATATGACATGTGTTAAAATGTGAGGTACATAAACACATATGTACCTTGTCCTGAGGCAAAGTGCAAAAGCTATTCCTAAAAATAGAGTACTTTGTTCAAATTTAAAACAAATGAGCACATGATAAATTTGCCACTAAAAGTAAAAGTTCAAAAATGTCGCAAGTATGGGCACTTGACTGTAACAGAGCTTTATGATGCTTAATTATATATTTAAAATAGCAGTTTTTGTATTTCGATGCAAAAGCACATAAGTGGTTCCTAGCTTCTTTTCCCAGAAAGTTATATTGAGTTCACGATGAATTATCATTTCTTATTTTTATGCTTCATTTCCTCTTAACCATCAAAGAAAATTAGTTCGTAAAATTACTGCGATTTTGGTAATGACCGGCAAATATTCAAGATAAAAAGAACCGCTTTAAAGCTAGATATCACATTTTAAACTGAGTATTTATTTTCAAGCTATTGAAATAGAAAACAACAAATGTTTCACCCACTTTTACACTTTAAAATACAAAATTTTCATTAAAGATATGGAAATGAGTTTTTGTTTATATACGCCATTTTTTAATATAAATCACCGTTTATTTCTCCTACTTATGGCACCTTTGTGGGCCTGAAATTATTTTGAATATTATAATTTACGATGCACTTACAGAAAGAAAAATCACATTAGTTAGGTGACTTTCTTGGTAAATATATCAAACCTTCTTGGTTCTGCCTGAATTAACGCAAACCGAAGACAGCACTAAAACATTTTGATAATGTTACTATTGCTATTTTATTTCTTAAACTTTATTATTTTGTTGAAGAATAAGTATAAATATTCATCCAGAACAAATATTATATGAAAATTAACATCATGATGAATTTCTGTTTAAGTCGTTTTAATTCAAATGCGAAATATTGTTTTTTTTTTTTTCAAAAAGAGTAATAAGTTAGATTTAAAGTTTATAGGTTTATGATTCTGAAATAGAATACACTATATTAAAAAATTAGTTTATTCACAGCAAATACTAAAATTTCACAAGTTAAAATTTAACGTGGTTATTGTTTTCCATTCAGAAACAAATATGAGCTTCAGTGAAATACTTATTACTTACCTCTCATAAAAATTCATAACTCATTGTGAAACAGTGTAAAAAATAAATAAATGCCGTTGTGCTAAAAAATGATGCGTTATATAGCTGCAAAAATTTGTAAAACCTTGGTCACCCGCGTTTAAAATTAATTACTATAAACCGTCTTTCAGTACAAAATGATTATGAGTTTATGATTGTAAAGAAGCCTACATCCTTCTGTTGGATAACTGCACAATTGATTCAAAACGTTGAAGAAATGACATAAATAATTCCAAAAAGCAGATAATGAAAAAAACGCTTAAGTATTTCTTGAGAGAGCATTTCAAATGGAACATTCTTTGAGACTTTCATCGGAAAACCATTCAAACACAAACTTAAATAGAAAGCAAATGTTGATAAATTTTTGCAATCCGGAATGCTACATCTTATGTAACAAAATCCGATGGAAATTCTTATGCAATCAAATTCACCGGAAATTCTTCTTCTTCAACCCTCGAGGTTGCTAACCGAATTTTGAATTAAATATTCACTGCACTTCAGTTGTTAATTACTGTTCGTTTTTGGTTTAATACTTCAGTGAAATTTTGTAAGATAGAAAAAAAGGTGAAAAAAAAAATCAATTCATGTGTTAAGATTGGATCGGTTTATCGTTGTGAAAAGATAATTTTCTTTTACCAAAGAATTTTAAGATTTTTTTTTCTTTTTACGATAATACACTTACTCAGTTTATTCTCATGACTTTTATCTCGTTAACTTTGCAGTTTTCTTAATGTTTGTTACGCAACGTAAAATGATACAACTTTATGCCAAGGGGGCAACATGGGCCACAATTGCCATGGTGATGATTTTGCTTTCTAGTTTCCCCTTTTTCGAACTTACGAGCTCCAAAAAACTTACCAGGTAGTGTAACCATTTAGGTAGTTAAAAACACTTTATCAGATATTGCCATTGTTGTTGTACGTGATTCGACTCAATCGTGGAAGAGCCAAAAGTCTCCTTTAGGCAGACCACTTATACTGTTTTCCAAGATCTGGTAAATTCAGATTTGCTTTACTAATTTGTCAGTTATGAATTAAGCCGCTTGTTGACTTAAAATGTTTCATAATTTTCACAAGCTCTCAATATTTATCGAAAATAAGAATGTTGGGGTACAACAATGGACCTGTTAAGTCTGATAGATTAAAAATGGCAACAGTGGTTGTAAAACCTTTTAAAATATAATTACACTTAAAGATAAAAATATGGCATTGTAACTAGTGAACGTGCAGACGAAAAAAAATATATGTGAAAACTTAGCATCTGGCATTGTAAGAGTCGTTCGAAGAAAAAATAAAAATGAAGAGTTTGATTTTGTAAGGAGACGTTATTGATTTTCTTAAAACAACTTTCCTGTTGAATCTGTTTGGGGTACAGAACTGTATATTTGCACCTAAGAAAAGCTTTTTAATTTTCTTATCGTTTTGAAAAAAATTACTTTTAAAACAGCAGGGATTTCGGTGAAATTTCAGTTGATCTAACATTTTGGCGTCTATTAAATTGACGTCCATTGATCTTTAGCCTAAACTTGTCAATATGTTTTTATGTGTGAAAGGATTCAAGAAAGAAGATTTAAAGCTCTTAGCTGAAGAAATTGGTGAAAACGTGTCGCCAACGGCAATCAGATCTGAAAGAAATAATTTTGAATAGTGAAGAAAACAAAAAGGATCCAAATTTCGTAAAAGAAGTTTTTGAAAATACCGTAGCGGAGAGAATTAAACTACAACAACAAGAATTCGAATTGGGAAAATTGAAGATTCAAGAGTGAGAATTCAAGTTAAAAAAAATTAAAACTGAACAATGAACTGGAGTTGGCGAGAATTCAAGCACAAGCTCAGAATCCGTATGTGATGCAGCAGCAAATTCTAGAAGCTAATAACTCAAAGAAAACACGTTCCCCAACGTTCCTCAAATTACAATTTCGACAGTTTGGCGACGAATTGAAAGACTGGCTACCATTTTGGAGTCAATTCGAACACATTGATAAAGATTCTGACATTGATCTAGAAAATAAATTTCAATACTTAGTGCAAGCCACTGTCATCGGTTCAAGAGCAAGAGAGGTTGTGGAAAGTTTACCAACAAAAGGAAAAAAATTTTCATAGCTGTCGATAGCCTAAAAGCTCGGTTTGGAAGAGAGTACATTTTGGTGGAAGTTTATGTACGGGAGTTGCTAAAATTAATTATATCCATGAAATCCAACCAAAAGTTGTCACCAACATCTCTCTATGATAAACTTGAATCATACTTAAGAGCTCTTGAAACATTGGGAGCACGTGTGTGCATATACAGTGGCTCCTAAAAGTGTTCGCACACTTTGAAATTTTTTAGTAAAACCAAAATAACGCGAAACTGAATTCGAATATGAAGTCCAATTTTTTTTTCACACCATTCCTACGTCATTCTAAATAAAACCCTGTATTCTTTTAAAAATATTGACGGATCTTCTTTTTGAAATGGGCCAAAAAACGAAGAGGCAGAGAAATAATATGCCACAAAAGTCATCGTACACTCAAATATTTTCGAATAAATTCATGATTAAAATTATCATATGTCGTTTTTTTTATTATTTTTGCATTGTGTTGACCCTTAAAAGTCATTTGGATTTAATTTTTTGTTTATTTATTCCTTAATACTGTGCTTATTACTTTAAAATGGCAGGTATTCGTAGAAAACCACAAACACCATTCGAAATTTGAATGGTTCAAAAATTGCCCGTTTTACATTAGTCAACGTTTCATTAAGTTATATTGATGAAATATAACTTAAAATATATTCCTGTAAATTTTCAGAATTAAAATATTCATATTTTTTATAAACTCTGAAATTAACTTTGGGTGTCACTTACCAGATGGATGTCACCAGATTCAAACCATCCCCTCTCAAGAACTTAGACTGAGAAAAAAGGCTTTTTTTTTTCTCTCAAGAGGCTTTTTTTCTCTCTTTTTTTCTCTCTCAGCTTTCAAAAATTGAAAGCACACAATTTGATCAATATCTATTTGTTAAATATTATTTAAGGGGGGCAAATTACAAGCAATCCTTTTCAATTTTCTTTTTAAAAAGGAATTTTTATGTCATCTGACTTTTAAACTCGTAACTATTGGAAAATTTGATTTTTAAATTGAACTTATAACGTTGTTTGCGTCTTGGGTTTACAATAAAATACAAAATGCGAAATTTTCATTACAAAAAAAAAAAAAAATGCTATTTCAATCTTTGTTTAGGGATTTACCCCCTTCCCCTGAAGGGAGAGAGGGGATTGAGAAAATACAATAAAAAAAATCCGGAGTCGGAGTCGGGCATTTCAAAAGCCAGGAATTGGAGTCAGGGTCGGAGTCGGCCATGTTCCTTCCGACTCCTCAGTCCTGGATGAAACTGCGTCAAATTCAGCTCCTCGCTACTTGCGACATCAAAAATGTATAAATCATGGTTCTCACGTTTTTGTAGCACATAGCTTGAGATATCTTTTTGTGATTCACATGTTTCATTTCTTGTTAATTGCTTGATACCAAATTCAGTATTTTGGAAGTTCTTCTGTTATTGCTTGCTTTTATCTTACTTTTACTTCATACTGTCAATCTGTTCAGCACGAGAAAAAAACATTGCTCTACCTCTATTCTTTTTCGTTTTCCTCAATAATTGCATTCAAAAAAAATATTGTTGTCAGGAAAAATCTACAGAATTTGAAAAAAAAAAAAAAAAAAAACTTAAAGCAGACGTTTTTTACAAGTTTAGAACAATTCGGTAAAACGATACAACCAAGCATTAAAATGTTAGACTGGAAAGTGCAAATGAAGTGCTTTAGATAAGTTCAATTGTTCTAGAGTCCTTGAACATAATTAAATCAGTTTTTGAATCTACATAAAAAGTTCTTCAGTTTTATTTCTTATCTAGTGTAAACTGTAAATTGCTTGAATTACAAGGATATGCTACTCTCATGTAACCTTTCTTCTAAATCTCCACATCGTTTCTTTTTGGAGTTTAATTCATTTTTTACTAGTGATCATTGATCATTTTCCTTGTTGTTGGGTTTGGGAGGCGATCAAAAATAAACTTTACCAAAAGTCGATGCGAGCAAGTGACGATGCGTTGTCTTTTCTCATTTCTCTATCGATCAATGTCGACTATTTCTGGAACCAAAGAAAATTTTTTATTTTGCATTTTCTTCATTTGCAAAAGAGTGAAAATTATAAAAAATTTTGGTATGCCTATTTTTTAATTAGATATTTTGTAGTCTGAACTATGCTTTATAAGTCCTCAAAACACAGAAATTCGTAACTATTTTTCAAAATTTCAACCGGGGGAGAAATCCTCGGACCCCTACAAACTGTGGATATTCTATACAGCATTTAAGGTGGTCTTTAAATCACTCTTCTAATACTCCCCTCCCTCCAAAGTCAATGATAAAATGTATATATGTGGGGATTATATCGAGAAAAAAATGTTTGTTCATTTCAATTAGGTATAATTAGGAATAAATTTTTTAATAATCGTATAAATTAATGCAATCATTAATATTCCAAATTGGGGGCCCCACAAAAAGTCTTTGTACAGGGTCCTGCAAAGCCTACAACCGCCCCTGACACAAACCCAAACTTTTTCTTCTTCTTTTGAATGCATATTTAAATTTGATGCAAGATATTTTTTGCGTTTAGCATAAATCAATTCACATTTTCATATGAAGTGAAAGAGGATTTTTCATATTGAATTTGAAGTAATAAGATTTGGCAGATGTTAAAAATCAATATTACCGTTGCTCTTTCAAGATTTTTTTAAAATGAGAATAATGGTTATTATGAACGGCCTGACGATGCATTCATTTAGTTTAGTGTTTTCCAAATTATTGGACTAAGACTGTTTTAAAAGCAAATTCTTTATTGATTACATAACTATAGACACATTAACGAACAGTGAAATAATTATCTAATATTTAGTATGCATTCCTTTGTTCTTGATGAGCATTTTAAGTCTTTTTGGCATACTTTTCACAAGGTTTACACCATTTCTTAACTTTTAAAAAAGGGGGTAAAAAATTGTTTATACTCATTATTCTATATACTCATATACACACATTCTCACTAAGTACCTAAAACTAACTTTAAATATAACAGAACACACTGATAAAAAGAACTATTGAACTGTATAAGCTGATTGAGGTTATGTTCCTGGTAGGTAGATAAACAAAGAACATAAACAAAGCAGACAGTGCTGCCACTTTCAAACATTAATTTATGCTAACATAACGTAATAATCAGTGTACGGTATGTACTGTACTTTAACAGTAAAATAAATAGTATTTTAATACAAATAGTGTACAAAAAAAAAAAAAAACCTCATAGGTCTAATAATTTAGCCAGCACTGTTATGCAGTAATTGTGTGTTTTCTAAAATACATTTTGCTGACCTTTGTGCGTTATCGTAAAACAAAAATACCACAATGAAAGTTTTTCTCTTTGACTAAATATTCTACGAATGTATGCATTCATAGTGAACATTCATGAGAGAAAATTTGTTACTCTAAAATTATACGCTAAAACTTCTTTATTAACACATTTTCTACCTCAGCTTGATAACCTTGAGTGTTATCTGAAGTATTTATGCTATACGGGGAAAAAATACCTTTGAAAAACAAATCAAAAAGAAAAACAACGCTAACACAAATGTAAAAAAATGCAGAAACAAATTTCAGGGTATCATGGATACCTCTTTCAGAATTGTGACCGGATTTTTCAAACCAAAAACCTGGACATATCGCTTCGGAGGTGGGGATGCGAGGATAGGAAGGAGGGGGGATGTCAATTTTTTATTTTTTTTTCTGAGCTCTAAAAAGGCAGCTCAAATGCACAGAATTTCAGAACTGACATGAAAAATAGTTTTGATGTGAGCTTCTCCCCCTCTCTCCTCCAGCAATATACATATTTTACGAAACCACTGCAAATGTTTTTAAATTTTGAAACATGAGCATAACATGAGTAGTGGTTCAGACGAATCTAAAAAGATCTAGCGTTGAAAAATAAACTCAATGGTATCCATTACACAGAGGCGTAACTTGGCCACATGAAGTGGGGGGGGGGGGGGGCAAACTTTTTTTTCAAGGGATATTTATTTGATTCATATTCTGCCATCCAACTAAAATAATGCAAAACAGTTGTGCTTATGTTTTGTAGTCTTTAAGTACGGATTTCTTTTTCCAAGTTGCGTTGGTTTTTATTCGCGAATAACTTCGTGGACTAATTAGAAAGATCAGGGAGTTCTAAGTACTTTGGAAATGAAGTTTTTTTTTCTTCCGAAGTTGTTTTCAAGGATCCCAGGAATGAGGAATCTGAACAGTATACATACCCTGTTATTTGTGATCTATGCCCTGAACCAAAGTGATGTTCTTTTTCAGTGACACAAAGTTTTTAGGGAAGGGGGGAGGAGGAGTACATCGAAAACGAGAAGAAAAATGTAAATCTGATTGGAAAGGGGTGTCCGGGGGTTCTCCCCCGGGAAAATTTTTGGAATTTGAGCTCTAAAAACTCAATTTTAGACTTCCTTCGCTGAGACTAGTGGGACAAAAGGTACAGGGTTCTCAACGGAATTCCTAGAAATTGAAGCTTTAAAAACGCGATTATTGGCCATATTTATCGACGTTAGGGTAACGGATGGAGCTCAAGGACTGTCCCCGATCGATTTTTTTTATAGGTCGAAATCATACCTCCCCCCCCCCCTCCGTTCGACATTGAAGTTTCAAAAACGCAATTTTAGACAAACGTTAAAGATTTTAATGGAAAGATGTTTTAGAGCTCTTACCTGATAAAATTTTCAGAATGATGGTGCTAAAAGCTAACGCGATTGTAAGGCTCTATTATGTAATATTTGGGCCAGGAAATTTTCAAAATTAAAGCTCTAAAACGCAGTTTTGAGCGATTTTCGATGTTGTTCGGTAATTTTGGGCTTTCCGCCGGAAAATTCTCAAAATTGAAGATCTGAAAATGAAATTTCAGATGCTCCATAATGCTTTCGATGTGCGCACGTGTGTGTGTGTGGGCATGGCGGGGGCTTCGGAGGAGCAGCATTTTGAACACGTTCTTTTTTTCAGATGAGCTAGGAAAAAAGAGAAGAAATGCTGTGGTGCAGTTTAAAAGCAGATAAACTATAGGTTGAAAATATTGATTGGTGGTTGCTGAAGACAAGGATACAACTTTTGCATATAATTTATAACAATTGCATTGGTAATATACGATTACATTTTGTTATCGTTTGAAAATAAGGTCAATTTGACAAGCAAATGAAAAACAAACCTTTGCTTAAAAACTAGGGGGTCAAAAAAATTAACTCTGCCCATGGCTGAAAAAAGTAGGGGGGCACTTGCCCCCCCCCCCTAGTTTACGCCAATGCCATTACACAATCTTATTTTACACCTCTATTCCTCGGAGGTTGTAGATGTAGCTGGGAGTGTTTTGGATACTTTCAGATCAGTTTGATTCCACAATACTATTCCAATGGACAAGACAACAGCAATAACAACACAGAATCGTATCGCTTTCAACGTTTTCTCATTCACTCAAAAATCTAAAAATTCTTTACAAAAATCCAAAAAGCCAATCTATACTAATATAAAGAGAGAGAGAGACCGTATTTTTGTGTGTTTATATTTTCGAGAGAATCTCCAGAACCATTGCAGCTATTTGAAAAATTCTTTCAGTACATGAAAAGTGCATTGTTACTGAGTGACATATGCATATATGTATTAATACTATTTTTCAAAACCAATAGTTTGTCTACGCCACCAGTTTATGTTTCGTACCGTTTTATTCTTATAAACGTGAAGACAAGCACCGATCATCCCGGCTTTGCGTTCAGAAAATCGTTGAAGGTTTTCTTTGAACTGATCGCTGAGGGATGGAAACGACTCAAAGAAAAAAAAAAGTTCACTAGGCCTAGCATAAGAACCGTCAAACTTTAACATGCATGTGAGGTTGCCGAGGATAAGGTATATGGCATTCTATTTGCCGTGGACATTGGAAACCATTAAGGTTGCATTCGATGAGTTCAACCGGTCGACCAGTGACTAACCGTTACTAACCGCAGCGTTCTTGAGAGCAACCGGTTAACTGGTTGCTTCCGATGTCGTTCTATGAGCCTCACCGGTTGATTTACCGGTAAACCGCAACTTAAGCTGGTTGATTGGTTGATGGAACCACGTGACATTTTTGACCAATTATAAGTATTTTTCACCAGCGTGGTATTCGTCGTCTGCGCAAGTATCCGGTGATCCGACATCCGAGCACGACCGGTAGCTACCGGTTTCTTGATCACGTAACAATGACGTCACTTGTCAAGTGACGTCATTGTTGTTCTATGATAGATAGATAGATAGATAGATAGATATAGATATATTGCGTACTATTAATTTTCAAATTAAATAGTACCTTTATGATATTTTTAAAAAGATATAGATAGCTTTTTTATTTTTTAACCCGAACTAGGTCGGGACGGGCCTCTTAATATTGGATATAAGAAGAGATTTTTAAATCAACAAATGAATGCCCCAAGAATGATGAATGATCTAGTTTACTTACATTTTGAGTCATTTGGAAGGACGAATTGCAAAAAACTATTTCCCCATTCCAAATTTGTTGAAAATCCAGAGTTTTTATACTCGCAATCCCCTCCTCTCTCATTTTGTAAGGACTTTTCCACCCATAACCACATAAAACTATTTTTTTCATAGTAAATTAGTTGATAATCCAGGACTTGCACACTCTCAAGCCCCTCTCCCTTCCCTCAACTTTTGTATAAGGTTTCAAAAATGAACTGTTCTCAAAAAGGGTCCCATTTACCCCAACTAACCCTATAACAAAACAACATTTCATTTAACTACCTTAAAAGCAAACTTTGTCTAAAGTACAAATGTGAGTTAAACGTTTTATATCTTTTTTTACGACATGAAAGTAAATACTTAATTCAAAATATGGATACTTTCTTCAAATCGGTGCTTTCATCTCGAATATTTGCTTGTCATTACAAAAATCGCTGTAATTTTACGAACTATTTGCTCTGATCGTTTGGAGGAAATGAAGCATAAACATGAGGAATGGTAATTCATCGTAGAATCGATACACGACTTTTAGAAAAAGAGGTTTGAGAAACCGTTTTAGTATTTTCATACCGAAGTACGAAATTCGGGCTTTTTAAAATTTATCATTAAACTATCTTGAGGCCGGTCATTTGTTTTAGAAGTCGTTATTTTTGAAATATAATTTAAAGCATTGACATAGAGCAATTTTGCTGTGAAACTTCAATTCCAATATTTTACGTTTAAATTTTGGAAAGCAAATTTGAAAATAGTCGGTAACATCACCCATTTAAAAAGATAGAAGATATTTCGTTATGTATGTGTCAAGAAATCTTTTTCTATATCTATACCTTTCGAATCGTCAACTTTTTCTTGAGTTTTTTTACAACTCAGACCAAAATTTTTTTTTGCCATTTCCAGTTTTATACAACTATGGCTAAATGCTTTCTCAATCCCATAACAAACAAAATTAGATAAAGCAGGTAACCTACCTGTAAGAAGCCACGTCACTTGTACGCATACGATCAGATGGTCAGTCCACGCAATAAAAAAATTCAGATAATCTAAGTTCGCCCGAAGGCCACATGATGCATTTCTAGATGCGTGGTGTGCTATAAATTTTTAAATGCAAAATATGCTATAAAAAAACTTTGTGCAGAGAACTGTGTTAGAAAACTGTTTGATTTACGGTAAAACCAGCGAGAGTAACGCAGAATTCGTTCTTAATCACGGGTAAATCTTTTAAAATAAGAACAAAGTTATTATCTTTTAACTAAAAATAATCGCGTGAAATATACACTCCCAGAGGAACATCAAAAGAAAAACAAAAAACAACGGTGTCATTGCAAGTGTTAAAAAAGAAGGAAATAAATGAAGAACTGCAACATTTTTGGTATACATTTTTCGTACGAACGAACTTCCGGTCTGTCACATGTTAAATAAGATAGAGAAAGTACTGAACCTAAGAACTTTCTGACGCAATCAAACTCAAGCTGAGGGCATGCGAAAATCTACTCATGCTATCATTCTAGGTTACCTCTGTCATGCATTTCTACATTTGCAAAAGAAAAAGAAAACATTGAAATTTGATCACAGACCAAAAACATGTAATTGATAGTTGTACAACTGTTTCAACTGAACTGTGTCCTCCAGAGCTTCAAGACAGCCAACCAGGGCCTATTACGTAGTCTAGATGACTCACAGCTGCCTACAGAACTTTTTGGTTACACTTTAGTACCTCGAAACCCAAAGATTCCGTACGATGTCTCGCACTGTTCGTAATGAATTGGTTTGCCCGTACGATTCACCTAAAGAAACGACCAGCGTACGCAAAGGGATTTAGAAAAGTAAATAACATGGTCATTTTAAGAATTTACAACAATGCTACCACAGCAATAGAAAACTGACGAAAACCAAGGTATTAAAACATTGTGATGAATATTAATTGAATATATAGGTAGCAATTAAAAGAAGAAACAAGGATCAATAAATTCGAATGTTTAAGGTTTAAGGTTCCAAAATTAAAATTCAGGTTAAGGGAATACGACGGTATACTCCCCGGTTTGGTTCTTGACCAATATCAACCAACCTCGAATTACGAAATGTCTTTCGTCACAAGAAACTGAAATAAACATAGTATACGAAACAATTTTAGAACCTGAAGTCCTACGATAGCTGTATGTAGTACAAATGCTGCAAAAATAGCACGGAATTTGCAGATGGCCACGAAAGAAAAGATGCTTTCACTGTAGCAAAACTAACAGAAGTAAAAGCGCTAAATGCAGAAATTCAACTCGAAAAAAAAAGCTTTTATTACCTGAAACAGTGTAGATAAAAACTCTCTGTTGGCGGGCAGAACTTCTTGTGGATGTACAGCATTTGCTGTACATCCACACCATTTTTAGTTCTTTGTTGAGTTCTGTGCTGTTTAATTTTAATTTTGAACGAAGCTGCACAAAGTTTTCGAATAGCACATTTCAGGTTTAAAATTTTATACGCAATAAGTCAATTTATGATACACCATACATCTAAAAATACATCACATGTGATAAACTATATAATTACTTCAGATAAATATGGGGAAAACAAATTCTTTACTATTTGAGACAATTATTTGAAAACGTTAAAAAACAGGAAATTGCCAAAGGTTCTACGCATTTGTGACAAAGGAAAGAACTGTAGCACTCACCTCAAATTTTTTATGGTAGTTAAGTGCCAGCAATGGCCGCGCAGCTCATCATCGAAAATAGAAATATGCTATTTTTACGGATTTTCGCTAAAAATGTTAAAGAACAGCATTTGGTCAAAACTTCAACCCAATTGCGGCGGATTATAAAATTGTGCAAAAATTCAAATTTTTTATGTACACTTGGCTCTACCAATGGTACCTTTTTCGCACCTCCCATCATCGAAAAAAAAAGTTTTTTGACCCACCCTTATGTACAGTATAGCTTCGATTTCACGATTTCCTCAATTTAAGGATACATTTCACTGGTCCAGATTTGACTGATTGAACTTCTATATTCCTCGATTTATCAATTTCCTCGATTTAAGATAACTTTTTTCTGTTCCTTAACAATCGTTAATTTCAGGTTATACTGTGCATCAAAAGTCTTTAGCTGATTCTAATCTACCAACGGTGGTCTTCTTGGGGATGAAACGCAACTCTTCGTTTTTTTTTTTTTTTAATTTTTATTTTATAAAATACATCCTAAATTAATGTTGTTTAAAAAGTCAACTTAAAAATGAGTCGGGATGTTGATTAGGTCAAGTAATTCGTAGGTTGATCTACAACAAGTGACATTACCCGAAATAAACTAATACAATATAGCGGTTCATTCCATCAGTAATTTAATGTCTAAATCTTTAGGACTTTTCGATAAAGGAAATTTGGGGATCAATATTTATGACTGAAGTTATAAGTTGATATTTTAAAGTTCTTAATCGTAAAAGCAATGCATTTATATAATCCTACAAGACACATGAAATTTGAAAAACTCAGAAATTGTAAACCATAACTTTGCATTTTTAATGAAATCATAAATTGCTGAAGAAATTTAATAGTGAGGCACTGCTTATAAGGGTTTCCAGATTTTCAGAAAAAAAAAAAAAAAAAAAAAAAAAAAAAAAAAAAAAAACAAGTGGCACAAAATTCCTGAAACAGTACCCAAAGACCACAAAAAGTCTCCTAATGCCTATCCTAAGTTTACTGCTGTGTTAAATACAACAATAGTTCTAAGTACTATTGTTTTAAATTTTACTAGTACGTCATGACTAATTTGTTCTCAAACAGGAAATTATAACAATGAAATTAAAAAGGAAAAAGGTCGCTTTTCTCTGCTTTTTTGACAAACTACTTTAGAGATATAAAATGCATTGTAACATTTTGTTCACGAAAATACTTAGATATGTAATTTGATGGGAAGTTTTGCTAAAGGAAAAATATTTTTACCACTTATTTAACAATGAACGGAGCGTTAGAAAATTGCACAGCTTAAAAAGATATGCATTCAAAATTGTTCTTTTCAAAAACGCATGAAAGTATTTCTTTGAAGTTTTTTTTTTTTTTTTTTTTGCATTCGTCGTCCAAAGTGCTTTTGACTGCATCCAAGCATCTTCGTTTTCGAATGCACTTTCGTTTTTTACGCTTTACTTTGGCGATTTACGACGACAAACTACATTTCTGTTTTTCTTTTAGAAAAATTTGTTAGCTTTTCTTTTTTACAAATACGAAAAGCTACAAAAGAAATATAAAATCGTACGGTAAAATATAAGTGTACATTAAAAAGATGGTACAAGTTTCTTTTATGCGTTATTAAGCTGAAACCCAAAGTTAGAAAAGTTTTTGAAATTTACGTACGCGAATTATGGTAGTTTTAGTATATATATTGGAATATTCTGCTTAATGTATGGTTTTCTTCACTACTTTTTCTACGGATAGAAACCGACTTACCAAAAGTTCTTTTGTCAAGGCAGAGAAATGGGAATTTTAAGGATGTTTGCCCGATTTGTTTAAACGGGGATGATTTACTTCTCTAGAGCTGACATTTCTTTATACTAACAAAAAAGCTCCTTACAGGTTCGGAACGAGTGCTTGTAATTTATTTGTATGTTATTGCGTTAGGACTTTTTAAAAAATAATATTCACTTTTGGCACACATGTGTTGTATTATAAAACTGATTTATGCATCATAAGTAGCAACTGCCGTTGCTAGTTCATCACCTTTAACGCAAACTGAATAAATTTTGTTTCAAAATGTCACAATACATCTTTGAGATGTATTGTGATTAATGAATGTGAACAAATAAACACCAATTGTTTTTCCCGTGTTAAAACTTAAGAAAAACTGAAAGTCTCAGCAGGAATTCATACAAAACTAAGTGGCTCCGCCCTCCTGCCCACTTCTCTCTCTCGAACCACCGTTTGGGCCTGCGGCGGTTGCTTTCCGATCAGAAGGGCTTCTTCCGGATGTCCTGTATCCGTCCAACGCTATCTGTAATAGAATCAGGATCACACACACACACAGGCAGACGAGTATAAATTATAATATTAGAGATAGTATCTCAGATAGTCATAAAAAAAGCAATAACATTTAACAGTAACAATAAAAGTGGCAGAAACAGCAACAACAAGAACAGTAACAATAATAACGATAACAGAAGCAATAACAATCTCAGAAAACAACAGCAAGAACAATAACGAAAATAGCAATTACGATATGTGATAAGTAAAGTATTCTTCCTTTGTATTTTAAATGGAATCAGTAAGTACTCAGTTCATTCAATGGAGCATTTAAAAATGTAAAACGAAAATTTTTCAAGTCAAAAATATAGTATTTCTAATAATCCCTAGAAAAAGTTAAATGTTAAACATCTATGTTTCTGCGAAATGAAATACTTGAGAAAGGATACCAGTCTCGGTAGGTCGAGTTCAGGCCTTCTTTTTGCATTCTTTGGGATTCTTTTCGTAGGATAGTTATATTCAGTGAGGCGGTTCAACAAACATAACGTTTGTATGGGAAGAAAAATAAGTACAGGTTAGAATCGATCAAATCGAAAGTATCGTCGGAAGGGGAGCAACTAATGTTATTCATTAAACCTCGACAAACATCTTTTATGTCTTCGTTTACATTAAAGGGAATGCTGCGAAAGTCAGAGAGAAAGAGAGAGATTTTTTTCCCCCATAACTTATATCTGTAACTAGCAAACATACTCAGCGTTGCTTGGGTCAGTAATAATATCGAGAAACAATTTATACTTTCCTTTATTTATTTTTAGCTGTGGTTTCACCCGCGTTAAAAAGAAAACAATAGAAAGTAAAAAATTACACACCCTTATCCACATCAATGTTTTCCGTTAAATAAGAACATCGAAAAAAATCAATATAAAATAGTTTGAAAACCCCTGATTCATAAATTAATTGGTTTTTAAATGAACTGGATAATAAATGCTGGAAATCTTACCGCTCGCAGCCAGGTTCGAACCCGAGACCGTAGGGCTGCTCGCCGAGGACTTTACCGACTGAGCTATTCGGGCAGCAAAAGCTCAAGCTATTGATGCAACAAAAAAGGAATCATGATTATTTTTTATTTAATTTCAATTTATTACTGTTCTACTCCTATTAGTTATAGTGTGATGTTATATAGCCTATAGCCTTCCTCAATATATGGAGTATTCAACACAAAAATATTTTTTTAATTCGAACCAGTAGTTCCTGAGATTAGCACGTTCAAACAAACTCTTCAGCTTTTTATTATTAGTATAGAATATTATGAGTATAGATATGCACAAATTTTATTGTTGTTAAAATATATTACAGCATGCAGATGAAACTGTGAAAAATAAGTGTTCTGTTAATCAGTTAAGATTTTGAAGTAAAAAATCCTCTTTCAATAGAAAATTACTTTTTCTTCACTACTAAATAAAACAAATAGGCTATTCCGTGTCTACAAAATTCCCTAAAAAAACGGAAAATATGTTAGATTGTTGTTTCATCACATGGAACTTCTATATTAACTTGTTGAATTTTGAAGGTTTCTATAACAAATTTCTAATTTTTTGTTGTGTCTCATCATTTTGTTGTGTCACGCCCGTTACTGAACCAAAACCTTTTGAGGCTATTAGGGGAAGGGGGAGGGATTCGGGGCTCAACTCTAGAAATGTTTCCGAATTGAATACCAAAGCATTTGTAATCAAAATATGTAAACCAGGATGTGTGTGTAGTAAAGAGTAAGTAATTAAAACTCAATCGTACCTCCCTTGAAATATATCTGGATCCGCCCTTGAGTAGAGTGCATGTTCTTCCTAAAGTTCATGCAACGAAACGAGAAACTAGCATGTTTAGAGTCTTTGCAGGTTGGTTAGTGCAACAAAATATAAACGAGCTGATATGTGCATCACATGACTTCCTTTTACTCCAATTTAAAGTCATTTCCCCATTATTGGCAATTTTAATGTGATTCAATTGTTTACTCTCTAAATATCACCAACAGTGGTCAAATTGAAACCAAATTTAAAATAAAATTTAAAAAAAACGCCAAATTTGTCGCCAAGTTGGCGTACCAAATTTCAACTTTCTAGGACATACCGTTTTTGAGTTATGCGAGATACATACACACATACACACATACGCATATACGCACATACATACGTACATACAGACGTCACGAGAAAATTCGTTGTAATTAACTCGGGGGTCGTCAAAATGGATATTTCTGGTGTCTGTAGGTTCCTCGGCAATATATCCACGTGTGGTCGGGTCAAAAAAAAAAAAAAAAAAACTCCACATTCATTCGGGGGTGAGAAAAATGGAAATTAAGGCCGATTTTTGAGTGAAAATTTTTTCGCCAATACAATACTTCCTTTTTTGTTAAAGGAAGTAATAAAAATGTATCAAAACTGAACTATCCAAATGTAAGAACGAACTTTTTTGTGGAGATTATTCCGTCTAGATTGGAAAAATGTGTAGTTATTCTAAATAGGTAATATCTAAAAATTTCAGCAAATTTTCGGGAGAGTAGAAAACAGTTAATTACACCGGCCTGCAATGAAAACAAATACAAGAGAAGTAAAGCCTGAACTTTATGTATTTTTTTGGTGCTTATATCAAGAAAAATAATCAAAAAGTTCTGTCATGTCACAATTTCTTCTTGAAAAATTTAATACGTGGATTTTAATGTAAATTTACAGTTAAAAAATTTCAGCGTTGAAATTCTTCCAATCTTGCCTGATTATTTTTCTACAGAGGTGCAACCTACAGGACACTCCTCTATGACACCTTCTCGATGCTGTGCAAATACAAGGGTGAACTTAATCAGTAAGTTACCTCCAATAAGCCAGGGCTAAGGCAGAACTACATGCAATAAGTCCGGTTATCTCATCCAGATACTGCAGTTTCGTCCCTGTTATGAAGTATGGACTTATCAGTCTGGAATAGGTAATAACGGAACTGGATGTATATGTCATAACATTAGATTAATATACAGTATACTCCCGATTATCCGCGACCGGATTATCTGCGGGGCGGATTATTCGCGAGTCAATCAACAATCAGGGACATGTATTTTCGCTATAAAAAGCACGTACAAATGGCTTTTTTTGTCGAAAAATTGTAAATTTAAACTGAGTAGTTTTGTTTCATTACTTTATTCATTTTTTGTGTTTTGTTTATCGGACATGCACTAGTTTTTTATTGGTGTTAAATTCTGTTGTGCAAAAAGATAAAACACTTTTAATGTACTGTATATATTTTCACTGTTTGAAGAAAGTATTTTGCATCATTACAGCTAAGCTTTTGAGGAAGGACATTTTTTTGTGGTTCATCCGCGATTATTATTATCCACGGTTACGCGGATAATAATAATGGGTATTTACTGTAGTATGTTAGTGAATTCCTTCCAGAAACTGATCCATAATGCAAGGAAAAAAGTGTAAACTCAAAAGAACTTTACGTTTTTCTCTCGACCAGAAGCGGTTCATGCATTCTGGCAACTGTTACTTTTATTCATATTTAAACCAATGAAAAATAATTGATTGCTGAAGAATGAATGTAGCACCAATAATAGATTATTTCCTATGTATTTAAATGAAAAAAAAATGTTGCCAGATGCAAAATTGTTCAAAAAAAAAAAAAAATCTTTTTGATGAAGGATTTCATCAAAAATGGAAACATCATTTTTACAAAAAATATTGACGTGATAGAGAAAAATGATCATTTTCGAAATCCACCAAATAACATAAAGATCAGCGAGAACTTAAGTTTGTGTTATAATAGTGGTTTAACCAAAGCGCTGGAAAACTACAGAAAACTTTGAATCTGTGGAAAGAAAACACGAAGAATTGATCGCGCAAATGAAAGTGAAGGCTAAGTAATATTTCATTTCTTGTCCTTCTGTAGAGAACCATAAATTATCATCAACGTAAGGACATGGTTTCATAACCATAAGGCATTACTGTCGGAGTTTATGTGTTGAAGATAAATTTTAAGTGATTAACTTTTATTGCGTAATACGCTGTTGAACATTGAAATAAGATGTTGGGACTTGCTTGCGTAAATATTTATAGAGAAATTTGGGTATTATGAATTACTATTTTTATTTGATTTTCGAACAACATCTTAATAAATTTAAAATCAAACTGAAAACTGACACAAACATTTACCAGCTCTGACTGTGTATGTTTTAGAAAAAGTTGTTCTTCGGAAAATGTCTTTCGGAGAGTAACATGAAATTGTAGAGTAATGTGAAGCAGGGGGTTGAAAATAAAGAAAACGAAATAATTACCATTCAAAAGTTTTACTAAGACATATAAAATAGTAAAACTTAAGACAGTTTCTTTTAGATCTTCTGCGTTCCACATATGGGAGGATAGTGATACCACAACAACACCAGTCCCGACAGAGAAAGGACCCGGGGTGAGATTAGTATTTTTGTTTTACAGATATACTTCTAAGCTTGAAAAAATTCGAAGGGGAAAGCCTTGGCATGACCTAGGAGAAGACCTTGCAATAAATGTAGAGCCCATGGTTGGTATTAGAAGATGTATCAGGTTTTTTCTTTCCTATGTTGAACTTTTTTTTTCCGAAGGGGTGCGTGGTTATGTTGGATTATCTATCCTTGTATATCATGTAACTAAACTAGACAGGCCATCTTAAAATCACCTGCAAACTAAACATAATCATATATAATAGGGTGGTCCGCAAAAAATCAGTTTCTTTATTTCGAAATCGCGTTGCCTCTCAAAAGCTGTAGTTTAGTATCCTTAATTGGGGAAAAATAATAAAAAAAATCTGAGTTGATATCTTCAGTTCGCGCATGAGGCTGAAAGTTTGAAATAAAACGTTAAAAATAGAAATTTTCAGAAAATAATAAAATTAGATTTTAACGCCTAATTGGGCAGGAGATTTCATCCCAATTTAAGGCGTATGCGCAAACGAAAAAATCTTATGTAAAAGCTATCAAACATTTTTTTTTTTAGGTTCAAACTACGCTATATACTGACAATTTATGGCTGTTGCGTTGTAAAAATATGAAAAACCTAATTTTATTATTTTTTGAAAAAATTAATTTTTATCATATTTTTTCAAATTTTTATCCTTATTCGCGAGCTGAAGATGTCAACTGAGAAGGTTTTCATCATTTTCCCTCAATTGATGATACCAAACTACAACTTTTGGGAGGTAACGCGATTCCGAAACAAAGACAATCGATTTTTTTCGATCCACCCTTACATATAAGTTAACGAGAAGTTCCGTCTAGAACTAAACGAGCCAACTTTCCCGTATACCCATACTATTTTCTAGTACCTGATCAAAATTCTCAAAAATAGCTAAAATCGCAAATTGTTTCAAACATATTTTTTAAATATTTTAGCTGATTTCTAGGAATAAAATAGTCCTCAGCACCTTTTAAACAAAGCAGCTAATACACTTTTATTCCATAAAAAAAAATTCTTTAACAGCTTTCAAAATGAAAAAAATAATAATTAAAATTAATAAGCTCATTAAAATAAATAAATACATCATACCAAAAAAAAAAAAAACAATTCGTTTCTTTTTTTCCCTGTTGCCAAAAATAATTTTTAAATGAATTAATGCACTAACCAAAATAAATAAAAACAATAAAATGTCAACTTTAAAAAATAAGTTTAATTGTCAAAAAAAAAAAATATTAATTTGAATTTTTGGGTTCTTGAATTCAAATTATGTTTTCCGCAATCACGAGCGTGTGTGTGTGTGTGTGTGTGTGTGTGTGTATGAAAGCGCGCGTGTGTTTGTGTAGGCGCATGTGTGTGGGTGCGCGTGTGTGTGTATGTATGCATGTGTGTGCGTGTTGTGTATGCAGTGCTGTGTGTGTACGCGCGTGTGTGTGTAGGCGTTCGTGTGTGTGTGTGTGTGTGTATGTAGGCATATGTGTTTGTGTCTGTGTGTAGGCATGAGTGTGTGTATGTGTGTGTGTGTGTGTGTGTAGGAGTGTGTGTTTGCGTCTGTGCGCAGGTATGAGTGTGTGTTTGTGTCTGTGCGCAGGTATGAGTGTGTGTTTGTGTCTGTGCGCAGGTATGAGTGTGTGTATGTGTGAGTAGGTGTGTGAGTGTATGTAGTGTGTGTAGGATATGGACGCAACCTGGAGACGGTTTTTGCAAGAGGAGCAGCATCGTGAGGCCGGTCGACGCGACGGTGGTGCTGGCAGAGGGTGCTGGCGAGAAAATAAAATTATAGGAATTCAAAACAGTCAAATGATAACAATAAGCAATCGTAATTGCTCAAAAAAAAAACAATATATATATATATATATATATATATTAATTTGAATTTTTGGCATCTATAATTCAAATTACGTTTTTCGCAATCACGAGCGTGTGTGTGTATGAATGCGCGTGTGTGTTTGTGTAGGCGCATGTGTGTGGGTGCGTGTGTGTGTTTGTATGCATGTGTGTGCGTGTTCTGTATGCAGTGCTGTGTGTGTACGCGCGCGCGTGTGTGTGTGTGTGTTTTATATATAAAATAATTTATTTACAGCATGCTCCATGACGCAAGTCATACCACATGCATCCACAATCATAATTAGATTCAGCTAAAGATGCATAGAGAACAAAATGTAAATCAGGTGTCCTTACAGCGACAGACAAAGATGAAAAACAGATTGCAAATTCAAAGACAAAGAAAAGGAATACTGTGAATAAACGCGTTTGCGTGTGTGCGTGTGTAGGCGTTCGTCTGTGTGTGCGTATGTAGGCATATGTGTTTGTGTCTGTGTGCAGGCATGAGTGTGTGTATGTGTATGTGTGTAGGAGTGTGTGTTTGTGTCTGTGCGCAGGTATGAGTGTGTGTATGCGTGTGTGTGTAGGATATGGACGCAACCTGGAGACGGTTTTCGCAAGAGGAGCAGCATCGTGAGTCCGGTCGACGCGACGGTGGTACTGGTAGAGGGTGCTGGTGGGAAAATAAAATGAAGAGAATTCAAAACAGTCAAATGAGAACAATAAGCAATCGTGATTGCTCAAAAAAAAAAAAAGTTTGCTCATATTTTTTTATGTAGAAACATAAATGACTTCGAGTTTATACGCCGAAAACTGTATACCTAAATTAAAACATTAGCGTGAAAATAAGAACAAGCCATATCAACAACAACGGAGTCAATCTCATTTTGAGATAAAGGAGTCGGAGTCGAATATCCAATCGGAATCTGTCATTTGTCATCCGTGTATAAATTTTTGCCAAAGCTACGAAGTCAGAATCGAAGTCGTGGAGTCGGAGTCTGATTAATTGTCGGGCACAGGAGTCGGAGTCAGGTGCCTTTAAATTCCCGGAGTCAGAGTTTGGAGTTTGGCGTCAAGAGCTATTTCCAACAAAATTTGTTTGAAGTAAATCCACCTTCAAGTACGGAATTTACATTGACTTTCAGTTTCCCCGTAGACGCTAATGTTAAGGGATTTGAACTTTTCAAAATTGAACGGAAAATTGTTCAAATCAAAAAGATATTTTATGTACAAGTTTTTCATCAAAAGCTTTTTCCTACAAAGTTTGTTTGAAGCAAATTCGCCTCACAGTTCGGAATTGGCTTGAATTTCCTCGTAGGCGCTAATGTTAAGTATTTCTGATCTGTTCAAAATTGAAAAAAAAAAAAAAAATAGTTCAAATCAAAAAATGAAATTTAGGAATGAGGTGTCCTCGCTGAGATCTTTCGAACAAAAAAAAAAAAAAAAATGTTCGACTCGGATTATTTACTCAAAAGTTTTTAGGGGGGGGGGGGGGAGCAGACAGACAGTCCGAAAGACATTTTTCCCCATCTCAATACCCTGTTTCAATTTTTTAATTTTTCGATATTTATTTTGTTTTCTTTTATTTTTGACTTTTTTTTGTTTTTCGTAACATTTTCAAGATGCATTAAGCCTTCTTTCATGCTTTTTTCGTCTTTCTCTGACTTTTGCTGGGAATGTAGGCTAAAAATGAGCCCTGTATTTGTCATTCTCACTTTCACTAATCCAATGTCTCTCCTCATGCCAATCTTGCTCTTAGAAGTGAATTTCTTACTTTCAAGGAATATACAATCATCAGATAAAATTATAACAAAATAAAATAAAACTATTTTCTCACTGGGTCAGAAACTCATGTTTAAATTTCACACGCTGGCTTCAATTCGAAAAAAAGTTTACTCACGGTTGTTTTCACTTAGCCAACAAGATGAGAAACTTGTGAGATTTATGCATGCGTTTCTGAAATTAAACTAAAAATTAGAATTTTCTCGTGCGACACATTTAATCTAGAAAAGATCAAAATGTTTTCTGAAATGTGTAGAAATACGCCCTAATGCATGCCTAAATCTTTACAAAGATCCTAATTGCTTTGCCAGTGTCATTAGCTTTTTATAATGTTACTGATAGGAATGAAAGGTACTTCTGTGGGAGGGCTGTCTTCAGAATAATCAATCAAAATTAAACATTGCAAGTTTCAAATTCAGGAAATTTATATATTTAACCGAAGTGTATTACTTATTCAATCATGAACAACTGAAATATTTTTGTCTGAAATATATTTACCATGGAGGCTTAAATTAAATGCGCACTGAAAGATTTTAAAATAGAGTTTTGAGATGCAGTCATTCAAATAAGCGTTGATTAGAGAGTAATGCCCAGAATAGTTTATAAATTTAAATCCATGATTCAGTTCGAGGAAACCAAGGGGACACAATGAAGAGGAATTTATTGCACTGCTCCAATACACCTATATATGAATTATCTTTTGCGAAATGCTTTTAAACTTCGTTTCGGAGAAAAGAGAGAAACCGCATGCTTAATTTTAGATCTTTTAACGGATATTTAACAAATGTGCCTTTTAAACTCAGTAAGCCATAAAGATAATTTGAACTCAAATCAATGAACTTAAATTATACATTTAAACCAAAAATGTTTTCAACAGTTTGTCCATTCAAGCGTGCATTAAGTTTCAGAAATCTATATTTTCATTTACTAGTTTAGCGAGTTTAATTTAAAAAAAGAAAGAAAAAAAAAACTACAAGTATTCATTTTAGAGAATGAAATATTGAAAATGTTGACTATATTGGTGAATTCTAACTAGAATAAACAGTGATTTTTTTTTAGATTTCGCATTAATAGTATGCAAGATTGCGTTGGTGTGGACGAATATGAAAAATTTCGCATGTTGTTTGATAGAAAAACAGAAAGAGAAAAAAAATTTAGTACCCAATGATCCTATTAACAGTTCTTCAGATCATTTGCATTAGCTTTTCCATAAGTTAAAATATTTTAGCACTAAGTTAAATTCAAAAGGGTCGGTACAAAGGAACAATATTGAAGTCTAAATCTTCGAAACCAAGAGCAAGCAATTGTCACTTTCCAATTATACACTTCTGCTTGTGAAAATTGCAACACCATGAAGGAAGCATCATAGTTGAATGAAATTTAATACACAGTTGAGTGGTAATGGTACAAATAAATGATTACATTTTCAAACCAAACAAACAATAAAAAGAGATAGAAATTAGTATTTTGTGTGGCCACCACGCGCCGCAATAAGAGTTGCTACACGACTCGGCATGGAGTGAAACAAAGTTTGAATATCTGCCTGCGGAAGAGTATTCCATATTGTTTGTATGCGCAACCAAAGTTCGTCTGTCGAAGCAACAGGACGAGGATCACGAGCGAGACGCCGCCCAACGAAATCCACACACATGTTCAATCGGTGACATATTCGGGGAATATGCAGGTCAAGGAAAAAGCTGTACCTGCTGTAAATCAAGGTAGGATTTGACAGCCCTGGCGACATGTAGACGGGCATTATCCTGCTGGAATACAGCCCCTGACAATCCTTGCTGGAAATGAATAGCTTGGAGCTGTAAAAAATCGTTTATGTATCGGATGCTGTTCAAATTGCCCACAATTTGTAGCAATTGTGATCTTCCATGATATGCTATGGCTCACCAGACCATAACTCCGGGTGTTTGTCCACTGTGGCGTTCGATAATGCACTCCGGAATGTTCCGTTCACCGGCATAGTGCCTGACACGAATTAGGCCATCATGGTGTCACAAATTGAAGCGGGATTCGTTAGAAAAGACGACCTGCTGCCAATCAGCACGACAGCTCCTATGCACATTGGCCCATTGTAGCCGCAGGTGGCGATGGTTTTGCGTGAGAGGAATCCTGTATAAAGGAATCCTTGCGCGCAGCCCACGCTGCAGCAGGCGTCTCCGAATTGATGAAGCACCTGTAGCTGTTGATCACTGTGTTGCCAATTGTCTAGAAGAAACTGTGCGGTCCGTCAGCGCCATACGCACCAGAGGTCTGTCATCGTGTGCTGACGTCACATTTCGGGGTCCACTCCCGGATTTCCGATCTGTTCGACCCTCGTCCGTCCACTGCTTCCAAACACGCATGATTGTGCTGCTGTTTCCCTGCACACGAGCGGCTACAGCACGATAAGACAATCCAGTTTCACGAAGGACAACGATTCTGCCCCGCTCAAACTCCAAAGTTTGCTCAAATTTCGCTTTCCTTCGTCGAAGAGGCATAGTAAAGATTCAGTTAACGTTTACTCTAGCATATAACCACTGATAATCATACACGCCTCGCTACAGCCGGCTTTTTATATTCGGTTCGATCCGCCATTCAGAGGGCACTGCTCAGTATGCGCATGCGCTACCGGTCTGCCATTCTAATCATTTGCATATCATGCCCTACTTTACATTTCCTGCTATTTTCAGCTCACTCGCGTAAGTCCTTCGTGGTGTTGCAATTTTCACAAACATTAGTGTACTTTTCTTACTTAAACGGTAACAGTCAAAAGTCGGTTGTTTAAATTTATCGATTTATACTTAAGTAAAGAACATCGTGTGATATTTGGAAATTTTTTTGTCTTATATATTTTAGCTTTTATAATAAAAACACACTGAGCTTTTGTAATAAAAACATACACTGAGGCATGCTTTCACCTTTCTCTTCCCTAATTAAGTTTGAAATACTTTTTTTCCCCTAGAACTGTCAAGAGGAAAAAAAAAACTTGTAGAGGGGAGAGAGTTTTTTTTTCTTTCTGTCAAACATGAGATCCACAGTATGCAGAGATGTTCAGTACTAAATTTTTCCGAAGTGGAAATTAAGAATACTTGACAATTTTCACCGGATCTATGTGAAGTGGCTTGAGCAGATCCATATATTACTTAAATATTTTTTTCTCTTCTCTTTCAAAAATCGACTCGGAGAAAATCAATAGTGATGCAACAAAGACTCTTTTGTGTGACTTGTGCGCGTAATGTGTTCTACAAATTGAGCTTGGATTAGAGTTTCTGTCAGTACTACGAAGTGGGAGGGAAAATTACCAACTGTGGGAGTTTTAGAACCTTTAACCCCAATTCCTACTTTGCAAGCCCTGACTGAGTTACGGAATAAGAGAAAATGGCCGACTCTGACTCCAAGTCTTGGAATTTTAAACCTTCGACTACTGACTCTGACTCCACAATTCCGACTCTAATTCCGCATCCTGATTTCTAATGCAACTACAAATAACAGGTGCTGACAAGTGTTGATGATATTGATAGGTCGTATATGAATGAATAATTCAACTTTATTCATTTGTCAATGAACTAGTTCAATAATAATTAAGTGTGTAAAGTGCGGTGTTACTGAGTAACTTTTAAGATAACTCTGAGTAATTATTTAGCTGCCTGATTCATCAGCATGAAATCTATATATATAAAAATGAATGTTTGTCTGTATGTCATCCATGAACTCAAAAACTACCCGGCAGATTTGGCTGAAACTTTCACCGTTTGTTATTTTTGGTACTGGGAATGTTTATAGACCAGTTCGAAAAAAAATCTGATCGATAGTTCCTTCTTTATTCCAATTTAAGTCACAATCCATTGGATAAATACGAATAAAATTATCGGCTGCAGAAATTAATTCGCGTGAAAGATCTCATTGATAAGAAGTTAGCTGTTGCCATTTTTCTTGAGTTTGAACAAATAAATTCTTTCTTTATTGTTTTATGTCTTTTCATGCAACGGGGGGGGATTTAAAACTTTTTCTATTTGATATTTTTAGCGATTGATTGATCTTGAAAACTGCGTGAGTACAAAATTTGAGTATAGTCACGGCTTCACTTGATACCTGGACCGATTATTATGAAAATTGCTATATATATGTATTTTTCCACGAAGAAGGTGCATAATATGCTCATTGAAGTCACTCGCCACCAGGTGGCACTGCAGAGTAGCAATTTCTGCCCCGTTCAACCGATTGTCATGAAAATCAGTATAATGATGTATTTTTTTGTTGGCGTAGCAACGCGCGTCGGGTACAGCTAGTTGAATATAAAAAGTTTAATGCGTTATATGTTTAACATACACGAAAAGAATAGAGCAAAAGTTCTTCGATTAACTTCCGCATTATCTTTACAAAATATTGTGCCGATATAATTTATCGTATGTTATATAATCTATATCGTATGTTATGTATATAAATCTCGTGTTACGATGTATGTTCGGGATAAACTCCGAAGCTACTGAACAGATTTTATCAAATTTCATACCTATCTGTAATTTGGTCCAACTTAAAAGATAGGATAGTTTTTATAATTTGTATGCTGTAAATAACATGTTTATTATAGATTAATAGTGTGTATTGATTGTTTGGTTCTATAAATTTTTAACAGATGGCGCTGTAAGTTAAATCATCCCCCAAAATTTTTACTCTTAAGTTAATTAAAATTTACAAATGATATTATGTTACGGATATCGATGTTTATTAATTGTATCGCCGTAGAAACGATGAGAATAGAGGCCACGTTTTTCAATGGAAGTGTCAAATTTTACAAATCAAGTTGACATTCATAAGCGGCGGGTAGTTCCATACTTACCAATGCTTTTAAAAACGTATGAGGCTCATATTAACGTCGAGTTTTGCAGGCCCTTGAAATCCACTATGCACTTTTTATACGTTATTAAAGGTCCTTATTAGGTTGCATTTAAAGAGCGAAAAAGGGACAAAAATGACGAAATAACTCGGTAAGAAATGAGAAGATATATAAGCAGCAACAAAGCTATCCGGTATAAGTTAGTTTCCCCATCCCACGAAGGAGAACCATCTGTCCAGCATCTTGCTGTACATCTCGAAAACGGTCAACGAATATATTTTACCAAATAAATCTTCTACACACAGCACTTGAGTCACCAAAAACAACACTGATATTTTTACATGGTGTCAAAAATCCAATGTGGTCAGCCGTTTCGCAAAAATAAAGTTATATACCAATATTCCACGCTACTTTACATGCAGGTATAAAAAAAATACGAAATGTCACTAATTATTTCCGTGGAACATGTCGGGTTTCATGGGTTCTCAGCAATTTCCTGTGAAAATCGAGTATCTGTGTCAAAACATTTACTGAATTGCTACAAGTGTCATGAATACAGACTTCTCACTGTTGTGAAAAATATTTTAACTCCCAGTTTACAAATTAACTGAGCTATTTATTAAATGTATTGACTTCAGTTTGATTACGTTCCGTCTACATTAACTAGCTATCAATGTGAGTGGATGACCCTCGGGATTTCGTAGCTTTGCAAGGTTTACAGGTGAGCTAAATTCACGGTATTTGCTTGCAATTCTGTCTTAGCTTTTGTCATGCTTGCAGCAATACTTTTGGATCTTTCTTGCAGCATTAGGAAGGTGCTTAGCTATTACATTAAACTTACCTAAGTTTTCTCTAAAGATCCAGAGACTCGACTGGCCTTAACCAGGGAAATTACTGAACTCTTGAAAAAGATTCCAGTATAATTTCAGGAAGGTTAATGAATTTTAGTGATTAATTAACTTCACTACCGACGTCGTGACCCGTCCAGAAGGACTTAACTCCCGATGGGAGCAAGTAAGTCCCTGTATTCCGTAACTTTCCAAGAGTATGAAGAAAGTAGAATTTTTGGTGCATGCGTGCAAGCCCGTCTTTACAGTGACTATGGTTGCAATAATGCTTTTGGTACTTTCTTGGCGAGTCAAAAAATGTGCAAGCTATTTCTTTTAAACTTAGTTAGGTTCTCTCTGAAGATTTTAGTAAAATGATTGTCTCGATTCAGAGAGGTTTCTGAATTCTTGAGAAAGACTTCAGGATAATTTTGGGAAGGTTACTGACTTTTAGTGAAAAACGTTCCTATTTTTTGAAAGATATGTTAAGGGTAGACATTGGGCGTATTAGCTGCCCATTATTTTTTAGGATGTTTCTCAATTGTTTTTACAGTATTGAATAAAATCAGGAATTCATGGAAGCCACGTAAACAAAGGACACAACATTCCTCAATCCCAGGCATAATTAGAGCCAAGACATTGGGACCAAAACTCCATCCAAAACAAAATTGTACATCCAAAACAAAGTGAATATATTTTTTTCTTGCATTTGTTTTCGGTAAACATTCCCAAACAGTCAGGAATATTTTTGGACCGTTAATTGCCGAGTGTTAAATACATATCACGATGCATGTCGTGAATTGTAATTATTGATGGAACACAATCATTGGGAGTTGACACTTTCTAATGCAGCTTTGACATAACGACAAACAGTATACGTAAATGTTTCAAGTAATTTTGACGACATAATATCCAACACAATCATCATTTGTGCGGGGAAAGTATATAAATTTAATGCTTGAAGACGTATTCTAGAGAGTTAAACAAAGACAAAGATGACCAAATCTAGATTTTACACCAGAGATGTATATTGTATAATGAAGCTTTAGTGCTGATTGAAGATTTATGCATTTCAATTTCAAATTTGTTATTTAGTCATTATGGTGTGCTATCACCTGATTGATTGACCACCGACTTAGTTAACACTTATTTGCAACGAGAAAAGTGCAATGACGCTGTCCTAGCTACAATTATTGCGAAAAATGAGCCATTACTGACAGCTGAATAAAAAATATTTATGATCAGATTATGCTGACCGTTGATACAGAACAATGCTATACAGTTGCACAAACTCAAGTGGTGTTATAATTTGACACTTGACAATATATCGCCAGTCTTTTGGTCGCCAAGTTTTTTCACCAACTTGGAGACAAATTTGGCGGATTTTTTTTTTTTTTTTTTGTTCTTTTCAATATGATTTCAATTTGGCCACTATTGGGGATATTTAGAGAGTAAACTATTGAATCACATTAAAATTGACAGGAATGGGGAAATGACATTAAGTTAGAGTAAAAGGAAGTTATATGATGCACACATCAGCTCGTTTGTAAAAGGAAGTAAAATAAATGTTGCTTTGACAAACATTTATAAACTGTACACTGATTTAAAATACCACGCATAGTTTTCTTTTATCTTTTTACTTACTTTTACGAAAAAGGAAGTATTGTATTCGCGAAAAAAAATTCATTAAAACATCGGCCTTAATTTCCATTTTGCTCACCCTTGAATGAATGTTGAGTTTTTTTCAATCCGATCACACGTGGATAAGTGCCTAAAAACGTATAGACCCCCGAAATATCCATTTTGACAATCCCCGAGTTAATTACAACGAGTTTTCTCGTGACGTTCGTATGTACGTATGTATGTATGTGCGTATGTGTATGTGCATATGTATGTCGCATGACTCAAGAACAGTATGTCCTAGAAAGTTGAAATTTGGTACGTCTACTCCTAGTAAGGTCTAGTTGTGCACCTCCCTTTTGGTTACAATCGGTCAAGTGGTGTTATAATTTGTTGGACACTTGGCGATATACCACCAGTCTCTTGGTCGCCAAGTTTTGTCACCAAATTGGCGACAAACTTGGCGATTAAAAAAATATTTATTTTTTTTAAACCTGGTTTCAATTTAGCCACTGTTGGTGTTATTTAGAAAGTAAACTATTGAACCACATTAAAATTTCCAATAATGGGGAAATAACATTAACTTGGTGTAAAAGGAAGTCATGTGATGCACACATCAGCTCGTTTTTTTCTTGGTAGCGTTTGGTGTTTGGTTTTATCGAAAGGAATCTTAAACACATACACAAGTGGGCTTAATTCTAGACACTTTTCAAATTTTCAAAGATTTCATCATTTAAAATTTTATAATAGATTTATTTTAATTACTAAACAATAGCAAATGTTACAATAACAATAATATCATTTCACGATATTAAATCAATTATTCACTCAATGTTTTGTAGAAAAACTATTATTTTTTATTACTTTTTTACTTACCAAAGCTAATTAAATCAAAATTCATTTGAAAACGATTTTCGTCTGTAGTTTTCATTAAATATAGTTTGCTCTAACAAAATAAAATAATGGTAATACTCTCATGAAATGAATACATTCATATTAGACAAGCTATAAATAAATGATTTAGGGGAAATAAAAAAAAAATAATATTCCATGTTAAATGATGAAATCTTTAAAACAATTGAAGAGTGTCCAGAATTAAGTCCACTAGTGCATAAATGTTGATCAAAATTTTCAGTTTTTCGTCATACATTGTTTTGAGAAGATCAATTTTAAAGTTTTTATCTTGTTTGTCGCTAGTCTTTTCCCAGGGCGAAAAAAATATTTCGTTATATCATTCCTCTCCATGCGTATTATTACGAAAACGCTACTAAAAATAGGACCAGATCCTCTTTGTCAGAAATCAATAACATATGGTTAACCGCTAAGTCTTATGCGAAAAGCCATTGAAGCAGAGAAAAAATAAGGATTACTTATCGCAAAAAATAAGCTTAACTGTTTCTTTCTCCCAATGATATCTATGAAATGTTTTTTAATGTAATTGCTTCTATATTTTCCTTGCTGAGATGTTTTAAAACTGTCATAGGATTTTTTCTGCTCATAAGGAGCATTTTTTTTTTCTCGGAGAGATTAAAAAATTTTGGCGTCTTGAGGCGATTTTAAATTAATTCTTAGAGGATTTCTTGAAACACTTTTACCCAATAAAATAGGTGATATATTTTTATTTCGCCTTTTTTTTTTTTTTTTTTGGTGGAGGACTTATATTTCTGCTTATTCTAGTCGAATTTGTATATGTTTGAACTTTTAACTGAAAAGTTCAGCCACCGAGTGCGTGGCAACAGCAACAAATTTCTTTTATAAAGCGAGTCGCTTATTTACGTGTTCTGGTCTTTTACTTGCATACCTGCTGGTAGCAGGATGCACGGCGACTATATTTTAAGTTGTAAATAAAAAGAGTTTTACCTTACATTTAAGTGTTCTTCTATATATTCTCATGTTTGCGGAGACGCGACATTTTATTTTATTTTTTTTTAAACATGAAACACTGAAAGAACGTCGTGTTCCGCAACCGGTTTCTTTCATTTAAATAGGCATAGAACGATATCTGCAGCCCTTAATAGATACCATGTCAGCATACTTTTACGCGCTATTAGGCTCACATGCAATGTGTCTATAAGTATAAAAACAATTTTTCAATAACAAGAAACTAGATCCCATGCAGAAACATTGTCCATGTTTACTTTACAAGTATCATTATGCCAGAAATTAAAGCACTGTGGGTAATGTTATTATCAACTAGTTCTGATAAGATGAGGCCGGACCTCAAGAGACTTCCTTTCACCTCAAGAAGACTAAGTTGTAGAAAAAGCGATTTCTTTATTTCCACCGAACAGAGTGATCAACTCAGAATGTTATTGACAAGGAAAGTCATCCTCACTCACTCTTTCTTATTTAATTGTCCTACTTCTAGCGGTTCCATAGAGTGTGCTTTATACCAGATTGAGGCAGTAGTTTTTTGATAAACTACTTATTTTATTTATTTAGTAATGCATTGTTGACTTCAAGAACCCAAAAACTGAAATATAAGCCATCGTATTCTACCGTCCTAAGTTAAGATCCCTACATTCTCGAGACGACGCAACTGCTTCAGATCAGCCATTTTGGATCGGAGCGCGTGTTTGAAGGGTAGTCTTTTCTGGAAAGTTATCGCGTTTGGTGATTTTTCACTGCGAACAATTATTAGCGGCACGTGATTTGTTTATCAAATCAAATATCATTTTAGCCAATTTGGCAAAACAAGAAACTTTGCTCTGGTAACCCCAGTTCCACAACTATGAAAAATCCGATCCAAAAGCGCTAGGCTTAAGCTGATGCGTCGGCCTGTGTATACAGCGGCTTTAATCTAAGTCATCTGTCACATATTATGATCATTATAATGATAATAATACCCATTCCAATAAATTAATGATATAATAACATTTTCTTTTAGTGATCAAGTTTACTGAACCTTCACCTTCATCACAGTGCATGTTTCGTATTGCCTAGATCACGTTATGACCCAAATCTCAAAGGGGCAAATTCAAAGCAGTTCTCTTAACTTAGTTTGGCGTCACATTTTTTTTTTTTTTGCCACTCCACATGTCTCGTATCAGAGCTGAATGGCACTGTGTGAAAAGTAAGCATAAATATTGGCTTTTTATTGGTTGCCATCCTCATTTCATGCATATGCGCACCCGTTAACCGTTCGTTGCCATTTGTTGTCACTGCAATCATCAGGAATCACCCTACAACTTTCGAATATAATAATATTTTTGGTTCAATATTGTCAAATTTGGGGCTCATTCATGACGTGCTTTTATTTAATTGATTACATGCACTTACAAGTACTGTCAACGATTAGGAAGAAATAAGAAGAAAGTATATACATTCACTCAGGGTTTATTGCATATTGCAAGTAAAAATATTGTTCTAAAGATATCTGACTGAGCGCAGTGCATAGTTATATAGACTATGTAAGGCCATCTATTTTAGTCGGCTGCCTAAATTGGAGTTTAGGAATAAAACTGTCATGAAGCTCTGTTCAATATTCTATCGATGGAAAAATTAACTACCAAACATCACGACCTTGAGAATCACGGATCTGAACGAAATTCTGGGTTTAGGTCAATTCGCGTCAGATATGAACCCAGTTAAAGTGGTTTGACTGCAAAGGCCACAGTTCGGCCACAATGAGGGTCCAAAGTTGCTAGTTTAGCTCCAGAAAAGCAATGGTTTTTCCTTTTAAATCAAACTCTTTTACCCTGTTCTTGCTATTGCATTGCAGTGTCACCCAATTAAATGTATTCACAATATAGAGATTAAACTCCCTTGCTCCTACATTATGCTAAAAAAAGACGCGAAAGATGTTAGGAGATTAAATATTGTGCCAAAGTTTCAAATTCCTAGATAAACCCTATTACAATTCTGGAGCCAAATAAGGAAATTTAGACCCTCCTTGCAGCCGAACTAGAGCCTACGCACGCAAACTATTTTACCTGGGATCATACCTAGTACAAATTGACTTAAATCTAGAAGTTTATCCTGATTCGTAACTCTCAAGTTTTTGCCGTCTGAACCAGACCGAGTTCCAGGACTCCAGAACTGCAATGGTGTTTTCATTGGAATTTGAAACTTTGGAACAGTAACTGCCCTCTCAACACATTTGGCGTCTCTTGTCAGTACAACGTAAAGGGAGGAGGATTTATTCTATGTTTTGAATGCATTCAGTTGGTTCACACTGCAATGCTATTGCAAGAAACAGGTGAAAAAATGTTTAATTTCCAGTAAAAAACCATTGCTTTTCTGAACTAACTAGCAAACTTGGACCCCCGTTGCAGCCGAACTAGGGGCCTATGCAGTCAAATCGCTTTATCTTGGTTTATTACTAGTGCGAACTGAACTAAATCCAGAATTTCGTCCAGATCCATGACCCTCAAGGTCTTGCCGTTTGGTAGTAAGCCTTAGTTCTGCAGGATACGTACGTGATATTTGATCGGTCTTCTAATTGCGTATTAGCTTATGTTATAACGTTTTTAATGTTGGATACTTCTAAATTCTTATTTAGAGTACTTCTATCTAGTGTAGCTATTCTCAACCGGTGGTCCGGCAGATAAATTTGACTGGTCCTCAGAGATTTTCACTCGTCCACGGTCAAGGAAAAAAAAATCCTCATTAAAAAAAAAAAAAGCTTGATAATGATAACAATATTCTATGCGTCATCATTAATGTGAATTTTGCGAAGTTTTCTATGATTTTTCTGCAATGTTTATTACTTTTGTTTAAGTATCACAACAATTACTTATCTTATTCTTATCATTTAAATATTTTTAAAACTTTTTTATCATCATGTCAAGTTTAATTTAATACATTTATTCATTCAATTACATTATTATTATTACTATTTTGTAAAAAAGGAAAAAATCTTCAACCGTTAAGTGTTTGACGGTCTTCGATTAAAGAGCTTTATTTTTTGCTAAAGAAAAAGATAAAATATTATTTTTCAGAAAATCATTTTTTTAACGGTACTCAAACGTAAGGGTTTTTATTTATTTTTTCTTGTAAAAAAAAGAAAGAAAGAAAGAACGAAAGAAAAAAAAGATATAGGAAAAAAAAATAATTAAACCGTCCGCGACTGTTTTTCAAAAGTTCTGACCGGTTCGCGAATCAAAAAAGGTTGAGAAACGCTGATTTAGTGGAATAATTCAAAGACTTGTAAGCTTAATAAAGTGTTATTATGAATTAATGAACGGTATTTAGTAGGTTCTAGAACGATATATTTAAAAGCGAGATTGTGAATCTTGTTAATAAGGTGTAAGAAAAAGAATAAAAGATGGCATGTTTTCCCTTATTGTATTGCAATTTTTTTCCTATATTAGGTTTTCATGTTAGAAAATTTTCTTGTTTTAACTTAAATGAATCTTATTTAGGATTTTTATCAAGAAGATTTCCCAGAGACTATGTCTTAAACCATTTTTTTTTACTTCTTTCGTTTCCCTTTCGAGGGGAAGGGGGGAGGAGGAGCAAGAGTTTTAACGTCAGTTTTGTCAAATAAAATTCATTTTTAATTTGTTTTTAACAACCAGACTTGTAAAACACCGATTATTTTTTGTATTAAAAGCTGTGTTAAATTTGGAAGTTTTTGATTTTAGAAGAAGTAAAAAAGAGGAAGATGTTACTCAAAAGAAAAAATTACCGAAATAGCCTTATTTGCTTGTAGGAACGGTGATAAGGGACTAATCTAGGTAGGTCTTGCAGATGAGAAACCTAAAGCTAACCTGGAGACTTGATAGTGTCAACGTCAATGCTCTAAAAAAAAAAAAAATGTTGGAATAGTCTGCTTCCTGTGCGTGGTGAAAATTATTTAGTTCATCATGCATTACTGCTGGAAGAAAAGTTCTTATCGAATGATAGGTCGGCGTTCTGCTATAAAATTGCAGGAGCAATCAAGTTATTGCACAGATTTAATCACGAGTTGCGAATGAGACATTAGAAGCAGTAATCAAATTTTCTGAAATTTCATAGAATGGTTATCGATGAAAGCAGTTTAGATGTTGCAACTAGAGTGTTTATGCAATTGAAACTGGCTTTTACCCTGTCCAAAAGCCCCAAAAGATAGGAGTAAAAAGGATTTAAGAGTGATTCATGTCAAGTGACCTAGTTGTCTCAGCTCGACCATCTTCATTTTGGATGAAATTTCATAGAGGTACAGAGATGCCTTTTAAACGAACCTATGCAAATTTTCATCTTCCGAGATCCAAATTCTGAGGATCTAGGATGTCCCAAAAAAGTGCCAAAAATGGCTGATTAACTTTGTGAAACAAATTGCTATGTTTTGCCTACGGTTTGAGAAAATTTTATCACTCTGGAAGCTTGAAATTTTGGGAACTTAAATTATTTTTGGCTGCTAATACTTTCCAGTATTTTTGGGAATTTCAGTTCATTAGTTTCTTTTTTGTAGAACGCATGTGGACTCGTGAAAAATCGCGGTGGGGAAATGTTCTCCCGGATTTTAAGATGTCATAAATTTTGAACAAAAATGGTTCAAAAGCTCTAACTTCTCAATTCACCTGTTTTTAATGTTATTACAGTTTCAGAGCGCAAATATTTATTTTGTAAAAGATCAGCTTCTTTTCAGCGTGCTGTAGTGCAAGTGTGTCACCTAGCATCTTCTTTCCGTTAATACCATTATAAGAAACGGATTTTTCTCTTTCAAAATAGTTTTTTTTTTTCCAATGGTGTTCTTTCAGATAAAGATGTTAAAGGAGCTTGAGACTAATAATGTAGTTTCGAAAATTCCCTTGTTTCTACAAAGCAAATAAGTAATTCAGTTTTATATTTTCTGTTAATATATCCCCATGATCTCGTTTTCATTCGCTTTTTCTTCTCTTTGACATCAGTTTTCCCGTAAGAGGCAATGTTTTCATGTTTTCTGTTGGTCAATGTCAACATTTTTTAAATTTAACGGTTTTTCTTTTCATTGGTTTGTGATAAAACTATCGGATTATAAAGGTATTGACAAAAAAAAAAAGTGCAGCATATTTTGATTATTTTGAGCAGTTTATCTCTCTCTATCTCTTTCTGACTGCAAAAACACCATTAAAGATTATACGGATTAAAATACTCCGTACCCGTCATACACCAGTCGATACGAGTTGCCTAACATCAAATTATGTTCCAGAAGGAAAGCAAATAGAGTAAAAGCAAAGTGCTTTGCAAAGAGATAATTAAATGAATAATCGACTACGAACATTCTAGCTCTAGGAGTCTAAAGAGATGCCAAAGAAAACTAAAATTTTCGCTGTGAAGCCTGAAGCACAAATGTGTATCCCGCTAATCCAGTAGTGAAACTGCATCTGACAGCTTAAATTTGAAAATAAACTCAATGCCTAACTCGTAGTTTGCAGAATTTGAAAAAAAAAAAAAAAGTTAAGCTTTAATAGAAGTATGAAAACTTTCTGAAAATAAACAGGAAAAACATTCAAAATAATTGTGACTCTCAATAAGAGGCATGAAGCGCAGTTAAGAGTAATCGTAAAAAAGTAAAAGGATTTTTTTAATCCCTAAATAATTTTTGCAAAATTTCGGGTATTTTGTACAGAGGTAAGGTAGATATAATTCGAGGTCAAATTGCGCGCGCGCTTTAGGATTCAATTTCATAATGATATTAAATTAGTTTCTACTGTTTACATTATCTTAATTTACATTTTGATAACGAGATACAATTCAAATACAATTGCAAAATTAATTGCTGATTAGAAAGTATAATTCTGTTTAATCTACTTTTAAATAAAATCTAAAACTAAAAATTTAAGGATGAAACAAATTAAACTTCCGCAAAAAAGTAATCTTTCTCGATATATATGTATGTATGTAACAAGTCGAAGAAGGAAAAAAATACTGTACTTAATTTCATTTTCAGAAAATAAGTTTAATCACTTGAATTGTAGAAGTATGTGTGTTAGTTGAATCGTCAACCAGTGAGTTGTCTCTCCTCAAATTACAATGATTTTTGAAAAAGTAAGGTAACAAGAACTCTAACGGATGTGTGGATTCTCTATGTGAACAAAAATCACGCTGAAGATAACGAAAATGATCAGAGCTTTCAAACGGTAACTGTGGATGGTGCTCCCCATTCAGAGAGGATGGTGCTCCTCTAACAGGACAAAATGCCAGTTAGAATATGGCTGTTTTGACGGAAACCTGTCCCACTTATGAAAAAAGAAGTGTGGTAAGGTTTTTCTGTTGGGACGTATTGGACCACACTCCTTACAGTCCTGATCTCGCACCAAGTGATTTCCATCTCCTTGGACCTTTAAAGAAACACATGGAGGTAAGTCATAAACAAAATATTCGTCAAGAATGGGAAACCATATATAAATGGCTTGCTGAACCACAGCAAGTACACTGTACACAGCAAGTAAGGCACTGGGCCCAGTCTAGCTGGCTCCAGAGCCTGTTGCTGGTCGTCACTTTTGTATTTGTATTGGTTCATTGGTTCAGAGCTGCTGACCTCCCAAGTGCTTCTTTTAAGGTCCAAATAGATTGAAATCATTTGGTGCGAGGTTGGGACTGTAAAGAGGGTGGGCTAATACCTCCCAACGCAAAAAACCTTATCACATTTCTTTTTTTATTAGTGGGATATGTCCGTTAACCCAGCTATCTTGGAACTGACATTTTGTTCTGTCAGTGGACACCCAGCTTGATCCACCAGCTCCGTTTGAAAGCTGTGATCATCTTCGTTATCTTCAGTGCGATTTTTATTTCGGTTTAATTAGACGTAGGAAGGACCCAGGCTTTATTCAAGTAATATCAAAGCCGCTAGACAGAGTAATTATTGTCATAGTCATAACATATCGCTTATCCTTCTTTACCTAATCGTGCATTCCTATTGCTCTTCGAAGTTCGCTGGGAATTATCGTTAACCTCTCCTTTATTAGTCCAGTTATGTTGAAAATAATGCTTATGTTCTTTTTTCATTTCAATTTTTGTGTAGGCTTTACATTAGTAAAGCAAAGTATACCGACGAATTAAAGTAAAGTTAGTAAAGTAGAGCTAGTTCCAATTACTAAACAATCTTAGGAACAAAAATGTCTAAATGAGTTTAAAAAAGTGTGTGCTTGAAGTTAATTTCATTTCTACATTTTGCACGTGCCTTCCGTTACTTGAAAACCTTTTTTTGAATGATGCTCTTATTTTAAGTGACAGATAAAAAAGTACATTAAAATTAAGTGTTTTCTGCTTTTCCACTTCATTTAATTAACTCATTTATCCATATTATAAGACATTAAATTCCTGCGATTATGCTAGGAGAGTGTAATAAACTTAATGGATGTAGTATTGTTTCTTAATAAATGCATAATTAAGAAATATGCATTTTCTTTGCACTATTTATAGTGTTTTGGTGGGAGTTTTTTTTTTTTTTTTATCTTAAATAATTTCCTACCATTTACGAGATCTGACTCTGGTAAGTATCACAAAATGCTCTCTTGAAAATAGCGTTCGATTAAAAATGCTATTCATTGAAATGCCACTAATTTAAATAGAATTTTTTTGAAACATTAGCAGCATAAATGAAAGTCTGAGATGTAAAACTTTGAACTTAATATTGTTGTAATATTACTTGTTTTTTTAGTAGCAGATTTGTTTCAGCTATATTCCGTGCAGATTAAAAGATTTAAAAATAGTATGGAAGGTAAACGGACATTATATATTAGTCCTCAAAGTTATTTTCTGCAGTAAGTCAAGTAATGCTTATAAACAAAATGCTCAACGAAAAAATTTCAAGTAAAATGTTGGACAACATGTTTCAAAATGAAATTGGAAACTTAGGTTGCAGTTAATAAATTCACTTAAGAGTCTAGTAAAAATTCTTGGAAATCATTTAAATCTTATTCCATTATTTTCAATATTTTGAACTGTGCTTTTCACATTACATGTGAGATATGCTGTATTTCTCAGAATATAATTTAAAAATGAACAGTTAAAAAAATTCAGTTCTGGTTATGCATAAGATACGATTTAAGCCTATTTTTTCAAGTCAAGTAATTTAAAAAGTGACTTCGCGGGATCATTTATTAAAAACGCCTCGGCTGAGTTACAATGTTTTAAACGCATATTCTTATGGAAAAGAAGTTTTTTTTCGATAATCCATGCTTTTGCATGGAAAAGTAATATTTCTAACGGCTATAAGTGTTGAGTTGGCATTGACTTTAAACAAGTCAAAATTTTTTTAAAATTCAATTAAAGAATTATCACTTTTAAATGTTTGTAACTAAAATAAAATCTCTTAAGAGTTGTTTCTTACAATCAGAATGTAATAATTACTTTAGAATCGACCATTCTTGAGTATCAAGCAGTAAATTACCACCCTTAAGCAGGAGCAATGGCAGAACTACATGCAATATATCGACAGTCCGGTTCAAGCTTTGCCTTTAATTTACGAGTAGAATCGCAAGAGACATGGGTGAACGAAGGGCATACTCAGAGTCGCGTATGGCAATTTTTAGTAACTTGGACTCTTTTAGTAACTTTTTAGGCTCTTTTAGTAACTGATGTAGCTTCTTTTTAAGTAACATTACAACTTTACTTAAGAAGAAGTGTTATCGGTTCCTTGAAAAATATATGCAATCGTAGTAGTGTACTAGACATTTTTAAGTAGTACAGTTGTTTTTATTTTATCTTCTTCTTCTTATTTTTTTTTTCATTTAGTGCAGACAAAAACTAAAAAAAAAAAAGAGTAAAATTTCTAATCAATTCCGGAGGAATACAGTAAAAATTAAACACACAGGTGGTGCATTTATTTAGAAAATGCTAATGAAAGTTTATAGACAATTACAGAGTGAGTTTATACTTAAATACCGTGAACTTTTGCAGGCATACGGTGTAATTGGGCATGCAGAAAGTGGTGAGAACTTACACTTAAACATGAGTAACTTTCCAAGAAAACGCGGTGAAACTTTAGCCCCGTTAAAAGGTAACATTACAAACATTTCATATGTAATCTTTCAGTCAACTGTGGTGTAACCTGACACAGAAATTAGTGAAACGCTACGTTAGAGTTACATTACTTGGTGTAACGTTCCACAAGCGACGTATAGCTCTTCAGCAGTTATATCAGTTAAGATACACCAGAGTAGTGGAGGCAGTGATGCTGCACCGATTTTATGGAGTAAGTTTACGTCATTTTTTCAGTGTGGTGTCGTCGTCTTTGACCATGACTACCTACACAGATTTGGCCTCAAATCGGCATTTAGGTAGTCAGGCAAGCGAACAGCTACCAAAACGACAAACATTTCTTACTGAAGAGAATACTGTAAAATATACAATGAGCAAGTGCCGACCAAAGTTGACTGGCTTTTAATATTTAAGCATTTAAAATATAATTTTCTAAATGCTAGTATAACTGACGTTAGAACAACAATGGGTAGTTCCAGTTTACGCCGGAATTTCTCGCTAATGGAATGTCGGTTTACTGCCCACACATTCCTGCTACATAAGGAAATATAGTCGTCTGAGCTGGAATCGCACTCTGAGAATACACTGTTGGGCTTATGAATTAAACACTTTCCGGTAATAAGTTGGATACTTTGAAATATTTTAATTGACTTGAAGGATAACTATAACGCTGCTTTATGAACGGTTGCAGTATTCAAAATAGATATGGCATTCTCTATATGAAAAACATATCATGCTAATAAAATCTTTTAATATGCATAAAATATTCCAAATTTTCATATGGAATTCAAATTTTCATTTTAATAGCGTATGCTTTTTATGGGAAGTTGAAAGTAAGTTTCAATTTGATCATTCAATGAAATTTTCATGCAAACATAAATTAGTTTCGAGAGAATGTAAGAATTTCGGTAATGGAAGAATCTTAAAAGTCACAACGACATTATACTAAATTATCAAGAGCAATTTTGTAGTGTAGAAATCCAATAAAGCATTCTTTACAGAAATTCTTTTCACACGTCACCCATTGCAGTTTCTGAGATACTGTGGATAAAGTTTAATACGAGTTTGCGAACAATATTTTTGATCTATATAGCGGATCGACGACAGATCTACAGATATGGCTGCTATTAACGAGAACTATCTTCACTTGGCACATTTTCAAAGTTTTTGCCTTACTAATCAAAACAAAGCTCTAATTTGCCTATCAGATGTTGCTAAAAACAAAACTGTTGAAATTTAAAATTAAATGTTGAACAATATAAGCAATGTAACTAGACTAAAAAAAACATTAAAATGAAAAGTAATCGGACAAATAAATTAAATTAAGCAATCAAACGGTAAAAAATCCTACAAATAAATGTATATAGTGTACCCGCCACTATTAAAAATCACTGGATTATAAAATCAGCCGCTTTTTAAAATCAAATCTGGAAGAACAGAATCATTGCAATACCAAAACGTGTTAAAACCATCTTTTAATAAAATCACTATCGCCGTTTTATAAAATCAAACTTTTGGACATCATACGTAAAAAAAATTGTTAAAGCGCCACCAAGAAGTGAAGGAATCGGCTTCAGAAGATGAGAATATTTCAGAGTCAAATTTGCCTCTTCATTTTCAATAGATGTCTGAAAAGCGCTTGATAATGTTTGACTTTAGAACAAAGAGGAAAATATGTTGAACGTTACAAAACACTTTGTAAACTCTCAAACAATATTGAATCTTGGCTCTCCTAATTCTGTTAAGCAAACAACAATACACCTACATTTTAAGATCCTTGTGCAAGTAATTATAAAAAAAAAATGTACCTCATGTTTAGTTAAAATAATAACTGTATTTTGAAATACTTAAAACAGAAATAAATGAAGTAATTCAATTCATTTTCAAAGTATTTAAACTTCAAAACCTTTCATTTTTTTGAATGCCGGTTAATAAAATCAGCCGCTTTATAAAATCAAATGTCCACCGAACGAATGTGATTTTAATAAGCGGCGGGCACTGTACAGGTAGTTATCAAAATAATGGAAACACCTGTGAATAAAAGTGAAAGTTTTGAATTTGCTTCGTACGTAATAAAGAACAAAACTCGACACCTGATTTTTTTTTATAAATAGCAATGTACATATTCTGGTAATATATGGTCGCTTAATATTGAAGTTCTTGAAGTCTTGGTTTTTTTTTAAGCGCGTGAAATATCTGGCCTCTCAAATTTTAAAAGAGGCAAAATTGTTGGAGTGCGTCTAGCTGAAGCAAGTGTAACTGAAACATTTCAACATTTTGGTGTTTATAGAGGTACAGTATCTAAAGTCATAACAGCATACACACAGCGCTATAAGACAAGCTCGGCAAAGCAAAATAATGGACGTAAAGAGAAGATCAGTAAAAGAAACCGACGGGTATTCAAGGGGATTGTAATGTCTAAAAAGGGAACAATATTAGCAAAAGTGACCACAGAACTCAATCACCATATGTATTCATCAGAGTGAGTGATTAGAGTCAGAAGGCACCTTTATCAACAGAACATTAATGGCATAGTACCAATTCCCATCACACTCGTCACAGAGAGTTTCCATTACTTTGATAACTACCTGTATGTATGACCTAATTAGAAGACGGTAAATGTTGCATTAAAATTTGAAAATAAAGTATGAGGTGCAGAAATGACAGCAGTTAATCAGAGAGAATTGTTTTCGCCATATTGACACATTCCGCTTAAAAATAATTTCCTCAATTTCACTATTGGACGGAAATAATGAAAAAAATAAAAACCGGATTGACAACATGAATTGACGACCACTCTACGACAGTAGGCGATATATGACCAAATTTGGCACTAAAGAGTAGTTGCTGAATCCGGAGTCAGATTGAGGAATTTTGAGTTGAACAGAATGTTTAACAAATAGTGAGATTTCAATTGAGCATTTCTGTTAAATTCTCTCTCACATAAGCTTTACAATGAGCTAGGAAGTCTTGGTATTTAAAATGTTTTTTTCACTCTGCATTGCTTTTATATACAATTTTGTTTTCCTTTACACACTTCTTTCCAATCTTGTACTTACTATTCTAGATTTCAGCCGTCAGCAAAGCTGCTGAATTTCTTTTGTTTGAAAAATAAACTGTCTACATTTAATGCAATTCAGATGGGACGAAAAGTGTCCAAAAGCACATAAAAATAAGAAATACGAAAATAAATTATGAATTTAATTACTGGAGCTTCTACAACGTGTATAGAGTCCGCGAACCCAGTTTTGTTTTGAAAGCGAAACATTAGTAGAATTAGCATTTGCCTACATTTTATGTTGAATCTAAACACGAATAGCTGTAAATTTTAACTTTTACGAAGTTTTTTTTTTTTTTGTGTGTGTGTGAAGTCAACAGAGATCTTAAATTCAATAAAAGCGCTCGCAAAAATTGGTAAAACTTCATCATTTACGTAAGTGAAGAAAATGGGAAGGAATTGGTCTTGAAGGAAAATCTTCATAATTAAACTGTGATTAATTGTATAGAAACCTCAGGCCATGATAAGTTTACACTGTCTGCTTTAATACTCATTTTCTATTTTAATAACACGGTAAATTTGTTGCGCATAGCTCTTATTCTACAGCACTTTTTTACGAAGTTAATGTAATGGAAGTGCCATGCAATCTCGGATTTTCCACTCCACACTTAAAATCTGCTCAAAGTGATGAGTGTTGGATGTGACTTGGGATTTAAGCGCCTTGGATGGAGATCAATACTGGGTTAGTCGTACCTTCTGTATGTATCAAAACATTTTTTCATGATTCTAATTTCATTCTCGAAGCGTCAGGATAGCTACTTAAATACAACATGTCGTTAGCATCAAGTAGGAAGCAGTGAAGTAATGCGGAAAGTAAGAAGGGGATGAGCGCTTTGTTTGACAGGATTTTCAAAATAAGACTTAATTTTACCACGGATTTTTTTTTTTTTTTTTTTTTTTTTTTTTTTGACGCTTGACACTTGACCCCAATGTTGGTATTAAAATGACTTTAAAAAAATTAAGTGAAAAGTCTTTCATTTTAATTTTAGTTACAAAAAACAAGAAGAAAAATCCCAAAATACATATTTAATTAGTTATGTCATAAACGAAATTGTTATTCCGAAATAGAAAGAAAGACTTTTTAAACGGTATAACTTACTATACATATACGTAACACTTGCGTCACTACAAAGGGGGGGGGGTGAGGGGTGGTCCACGCCAGGTGACACGCGTCTGAGAAACAGGGCCTGATCGATTACCGCAAAGGCCAACTTGGTCTGGGTCTGTTGCCCCATCTTCTGAAGAGGCCCCAATTGTTCTAAAAACTTATGCATAGCATTAAAAAATCATTTTTTTTTTTGTGATTTCTTATAAATATTGTTAAGCATTATTTTGCGTTGATTTAAAAGTGATAGAGTACAGAGTATCCAAATCATAGCGGGACTTGGGTCTCACTTTCAGTTAGTTGGCCCCGGCTGGGAGAAGATTCTTTAATTCTGGAACTCTCCTCCTCGGAATCTTAAGTTATATTGAATGAGTTGCACTTCAACGAAAATAAAGCTCAACATTGCACAAATTGCATTCGTAATTCATACTTCTCTTTTTATTTAAATTTTCGTTACACCACAAAAAAAAAGTGATTTGGCTGCGAAATCTGTACCGAATTTATATTTACATTAAACGTTGAACGTTTCTTTTTTTCTCGGAGGGGGGGGGGACCTGTCACCTTGAATCACCGCCCCCTTCCTGTGCCAGGAAAACCACTGTTGTAATATAGCACTTCTTACGAAAGGGACGTCATTTGGTGCATTTTAAATCTTGATACACCTTTACACAAATCAAATTAAAGAAAAAGCAGACGAATACTTTTCCTTTTTCAGAAAAAAGCTTAATCTAACAAAATATAAATGCAAATTAGGTATTTAAATGAACGTAAGACATTTCTTTAACTATACGTAATATTTCATCTGTACTTCATTAAAAATAATTTTAGACAGAATAAACCAAAAGTGTACATTGATGATGTTTTATATTGAGTCATTAAAAAAAAAACTTATTTTTTCTTTTTAGTGTAAATGAACTTCAGAAGTAGAACAATGTTACCATCACGAAACTTCACCTTATTTTTTCGAATACATGCTCCATACCGAAAGGAAAAAAAAACTGTATACGTGTCTAAAACTTTAAGCAATTGGCACTAAATTAAACCTTGTTCCTCTCTAGGATTTATTTGTGTGCTTATTTAATTAGAACCATTTAAATACTGAAGGTTTCCCAAACTAATTTATGCTTCCCAACATACGTTACTCGTGATAAGAAGCCTAATATGACTCCTTACCTTGCCCCGTTATTGATTATTGGCCTAGATGGGGATAAAAATCCCACGAGATTAATGATGGTGAACAAACTTCATCTTTCCTTCAGAGAAGTCATCCTTCAAAATTTTCATTATGATTACTAATTAATATTACTGTTGTAAGGCAACGAATTAAAAAAAAAAACAATGCGTTTTATATTTAATAGTTTAATGGTGAAACTACAAGAAGTTTACTGTTTTCCATCCTAACCGAAAAAATAATTTTGTTTAATTTATTTATTTTTTTGGCGTTAAGTCATACCTTAAGATTAAACAAATTATTTAGTTAAATCCCAAAGTCTCTATGTGGTCTAGTTGCTGAGATATAAGTAAAAGCAGACCTCAGAATTTCAGTGACAAATATATCAGCTATATTAAAAGTGCTTTAAAACCCCGCAATCTAAATCTATCGTGTCACTAATAAATAACAAAAGTTCCATTAAAATGTAAAATGAGCAGAAGACTTTACAACAAAAATGGCACCGAGATAAACGTCAGTTTTCTCTACGTTTCATCAATTTACGGTATTATTACAATTATTATTATTATTATTGTTATTATTATTATTATTATTATTATTATTATTATTATTATTTTGCTTGATTTTTCGACAGTTTTTCGCACTTAGAAAACCGTAAAATAGATGAAAGTTTTTTTTTCTTTTAATGTACTTATTTTACCTGGCTACACTATTGAGAAGAAATATACTTTTGAGTATATCTGCTCTGAGGGCTAAATCGGGTAATATTTTTCAGAAATTATTGTTCTTTGATGAAATTTAATTGCTACAATATTATCTTCTTACACTGTTACAAATGAATACTCAAATGCAACAACGCATTTTTATTAGCAACAGAAATTGAATCGACAGGTTTGAAAAGGGAATAAGTCCAAAAATCGAATTTTTGGGAAATTAAAAAAAAAAAAAAACTGTATAAGTTTTGTAAATTTCATTTAATATCTTCCGGCTTTGTACATGGGTTTGAGAGCTCGGTTAAGTGTAACGTAGTATCGTGAAAAAAAAAATATTGGAACTATTTAGAATTTTTATAGATCTTGTAGAAGTTGTTGGATTTATTTCCTTCTTAAAATTTTTGACATTTATCGGGGTAAAAATAGCAAACAGCTTTTGAAATTAGTAAGAAATTATTAATTTATTTAATTGAAAATTACAAAAGTGAAAAAGGTAAATTATGAGAAGCGAAAATTAAATTATAAAGAAAAAAACACAAATTTAATCATCCAGGTGATCTTCATCCTGGTGAGATGTAGTGGACCAAGTCACCATGACATTGTAAAATGGTTTCTTTTCGTCTGGAATGTAACGAAGAAGTTTTTTCAGATCATCCAATTTTTTAGAATTTATCTCAAGTTTAGTGTTGTAAGCTCGATCCGTGGGGAATTTCATATCAGTTCTTGATTTTTGCAAGAGGAAACTTCTTTTGACAGGGCCATCAATCACAAATAGTTGCATTCCTGCAGTTGAAGATTCATATATTAAATGTCTGTATTTCGAAATTGCGAATGTCGCTGCTTTGATTTTGTTTGAATTGATTTCACTTCTTTTAAAAATACTTTGGCCACCAGTCCTTAAAGTCCATTATGTTTTCGGGCAAAATGTCCGTCACACAGAATCTTGTATTTTTAGGCGTTTTAATCATGTCATTGTATTCCTCAGGCGTGTATATTCTGTCCTTCCTCCTTATTTTTCTTTTGGCTACGCCAAAGTTTTTGTCACACTGCAAGAATGAGTGGCCTCAAACAGGAAAATACTTGTATATTTTCTGAAAGCGACCAGTTGATGTTAAAGCAAGAAGAAAACGAACCAAAGTATTGTTTCGATTTTGACCGCCAAAAGCATCGCTGAAGACATGCAGCTCTTTCACAATAACACTCATCTGTTTAATTTTCATCCATAAAAAACTACATACTTCGTCAGGCCCTCGCTTTGCAAGACCTTCATGATATGTATAAAATTTGGCGGAATCAGTTTTCATATCATGGATGCAAAATACATTAAGCTACTACTTTCTTAGATATAACACTTACTGCACTGGGATTTTAAGCATCTACAAGTTCTGCATGAAGTCAAGTACAGTACTTCCAACTTCATTTTTCTCTTTACACAGGGCCAACACTTCTCTTTGTTTGGCATGAAATTTATTCGCTCATATTAACCAATTTCTCGGTGACAAGCAGATTGCTTGGTGTTGTCGTTAAGGTGTGGTGATTTAATTTTTTGTGTCCAGATAGTCACAGGTAGAGCAAACGTCAATTTGAGATCTTCAAATCGATACCCATGGTTACGATTGTAGAAGTTTCTAAAGAAATCGTACTTCACTTGGATTGCCATTTCGGGATGTGTCATACAGAAGAGATCGTGCAATATCAAGGATCGTTTTAATATCAAGGTCTGGGCTGAAATATTGTATTATCTTTGTATTATAATGGTATTCATACAGTGGAAAACTCCTAATATGGTGGTCGATGACGCAGCATATTTCTGGAGATTTTACGGTACCCTGTTCAAGTGTTTTCTCCGTCTATTACACGGTGATATCCCTTGGTCAACTAAAGATGCTAAGCAAAAGAGAGCTTTCTTGTTGATGGCATACAACAAAGAAAATGCTCGTCTACAAACTTTAATGCGCTCATTAAATTTTATCCCATAATAAACAAAAATGGTGGCTCTTCTTTTGACGCTTCTCGCTATTGGATCGTTTCTGCACTGGATCCTTCCGGATAATCTGTCCCATGAAGAAAGAATCTTGCTCATTTTTTTGGACATCCGTTGAACACAGATTTTATAAGTGACTTTCTATTGTAGCTTTCTCTACGTTTCCTCTCCATCTCATTTTTACTTTTTGTACAGGGATGATACATGCTTATATAGGATTCGCAGCACAGTTTTGTTTTACGTGGCGACTGCAGAGATAACTGTATTACGGAAAAATTAAATTTTGGATTTCTTGTTCTTAAGTTGTTGTGTCGCCTAGCTTTATATCTTTAAAGAGTTGAAGATTTATTTTACGACCGAAGCATAAGCGAAAATACCCGCTTCAACTGGTGACTACTGGGCGTGAACTTTAAGGATTGAAAATGGAAAATAAAAGCGAAAATAAAAGCGACACTTCGTCATCGATCGCCAGGATTAGCACTAAAGTCCCAACGCTTTGGAAACCGGACCTAAAGATATGGTTTCTTCAGCTGGAAGCTCAATTTCGGAAGGCTGCAATAACGACAGATCAGACGAAATATGATTAAGTCGTGAGCTCCATCGACGCTGAAATATTATCGCAAGTGGCGGACATTCTGATGAATCTGCCAAAGGAAAACAAGTACGTGGCCGTTAAAGATAGACTGATTTCCATCTTCGCCGAAACCGAAATGCAAAAGACACAAACATTATTAACTGAGGTGGAACAAGGAGATAGAAAACCTTCACAATTTTTATGTGAGATGAAGAATTTAGATTCCGACAAAGTAGGTGAAGCTTTTCTTTAAACTCTCTGGCTTCAAAGATTACCCATTGCCATCTCAAGTATTTTGTCCATTAGTGGCAACAATTTAGCCAAATTGGCAACAATGGCAGATAGACTGTGGGAAATAAAATCGGCACCACATCAAAATGCCGCTATAGCTTGCTCTGGAGAGGACAATGTTTTAGTTAAAATACAAGAACAGATTTCAGAGTTGTCTCTACAAATTAGTGAACTGAATAAAAGACATTATTCTAGAAGTCAACAGTTAAGAGTTCCCTCCAGAAACAATTATATTAATCGGCGTGGTTACGGAAACAAAAGTATATGTTATTATCACTCAAAGTTTGGTGATGAGGCCTTCAAGTGTAAAAACCATTGCGCCTGGCCTAACAAAACCAACGTTCACTCGTTAGAAAACTGAATCCCCCACCTTCCCAGACGACAGAGGTGCAAGTGGGAGAGTAATGTCGTCTTTTCATTCGTGACAGGGAGAGCTCAATCCAATTTTTAAACGATACTGGCACAGAAATTTCTGTGATCCCATCATCATCAAGAGAAAAAAAGAGCCGTTGCAAAACTGGAACTTTTCGCCGCAAATGGAACCAAAATTAAGACTTGTGGGTCAAAGTTGTTAAAATTGGATTTGGGACTGAGAAGAACTGTTGGTTGGCCTTTTGTAATAACTGATGTAAATAAGCCAATAATAGGTATTGACTTTTTGTCACACTTCCACCTTTTGGTTGACAGCAAAAATCGTAGATTGATTGAAGGCATCACTTCATTGTCCGTTATCGGTGACCCCTCTTATAGTGTCGTTTCACCAATGGTTCATGCAGTGCAGAATTAGTACGAAGTAATCCTCAAAGAATTTCGAGATATTTCGCGACCAACATTCATCAGTAATAAAACTAAAAGTTACAACATCGAACATTTCATCGAAACAATTAGGGCTCCTGATACAGCTAAAGTCAGAAGACTTTCAGCAGAAAAACTAAAAGCAGCAAAAGCTGAATTTGAGTTTATGATGCAGCAAGGCCTTTGTAGACCTTCAAAAAGTTGTTGGACGAACCCTGTACATCTCACCCTAAAGAAAACAGGTGATTGGAGGAATTGTGGTGACTAAATGGCTCTTAATAATATTACCATCCTCTACCATTCCTCACCGACTGTGGTTATATTTTACATGTAACGAATTTTTTTTTCATCCATTGATTTACTTAAAGCTTATCAACAAATTTCCGTGCACGAAAACGACAACCCAAACACAGCCATTCTCACTTCTTTTGGATTGTTCGAGTTCCCATGTATGACATTTGGTTTACGCAACGCGGCACAGACATTTGAACTATTCCTGAATACGCTACTATCAGGATTAGAATTTACATTCTGCTATTTAGACGACATAATAACCGCATCTCGAGACGAAGAATCTCACCGCACTTGATAGTTTTCCAAAGACTCAATGCATATGGTTTGTGCATTAATGTCGCAAAATGTATTTTTGGCACTTCTAAACCTAATTATTTGGTGTATTAAATCACAACTGAAGGAATAAGACCCCTTCCGGCGAAAGTTGATGCCGTACAAAACATACCCGATCTAACATCATCCACCGGTTTGCGCAGGTTCTTAGGCATGATCAATTTTTATCATCGCTTTATCACAAAGTGTGCTGAGCTTCAACTGCCTCTAAGCCCTCTTAGAGTAACTTACTCGTGCTGCAACCTAGCAGACCAACTAATTATAAGTTCTAAGAAATAAATAAATCAGGGATTTGTTTCATTCTAACACCTGACGCTAAATTCAAAGCTCTATAACTATCTCTAAGGAATATTTTTGATTTATTTCTTACCACACACATGTAGATTGAAGCTAGGAAATATTTTAGAGTGAAAAAAAAATTTAAGGTTTCTAATGTTATTGAATACTGAGATTAATATATTCTGGTTTATTTAAAAGCTAGCCAATATACAGCTAGAAAAAAAGAGTAAGTGGAAAAATTATTTCATTAATCAGTTTTCAAAAATATTTGTTATGGTTTAAAACTTTTATACAACAACGAAACTTGTTCGTGCCAACAATTTTTCTTCACGCTACACAGCTGTTTACCAAAAAATTTCACTGAAGTGTAGTTTAAACATTATACATTACATCTTTTGAGCATTTACTTATTTTACAGAGCCACTTAAAGTTTTTAGATCAACTGAAGTTTTCGTAAAACCCATTATTTTCAATTTCCTTCCGCTTGGATTTGAGTGCATATTTTCTTTCAAATCTACCACCTAAATGCTTCTAGTTTTAGGGTTAGGGAGCGATAGTTTTTGATTCAATTGTTGTTAATGACACAAATATTATAAAAAATGGAGTAATGATTGCATGAAAACTTTTTCAAAAATATCAAGCTTAAGCAATGTATAATATATACAACTGAATTACTCACGCGATTTCAGAGGCAATATTTTTTCGATGTCATTTAATTTTTCTTCTCTCTTATTCATTATTCAGAGCTCAGCTCAGAACTAAAATTCTTAATTGAATTTTTACCAAAGCCCTGACGTTTGAATGAACCTTAAAAGAAGATTTTTTGTTGTAATTTTGTTAAAGAAGATGCTTATATGTTATATAGAAAGTGTGAAAGTTGGGTAAATGTCCACATTCGCCGATGTATGTCAATATTCAGATAGCATAGGTATCAGTGAAAAAAGGAATATGGTTCATTCCATTTTAAATCAACAAATGGGGTGCGCATCACCATTTTTGATCTTGATGAAAATTTGCATGTGAATTCCTTTTATTTTCTAGATCTCAAAAAAATCAATATTTTATTTTTAAAAAATTTACCCTTTGATATATAGGCCATTTTTGTTGTTGGCAACAGAAAAATAAGGCATTTTGATGCTTTGTCTTATGGACAATAACTTTTTTTCTATCAAAGCTTTTGAGCTCAAACATAGCTCATTGGAAAGCTAAGAAAAAGATCTTTTCATACATGACATCAATAAATTTCAGATTTAAAAAAAATACCAATTTTTTTAAGGTCAAAGTTCGCGATGAAAAACTATTTTTTTACCACATTTGAAAATTAAAAAACCCATGAAGGGTTTAGAATAACAAGCCCTATTTTTCATCATATATTTATATGCATGGTTACTTATTGTATTAAAAAAAATTGGCTTGTTACTCCGTCCCTTTTATGAGATATGCTCCCCCAAAGTTGCAAATTTTCAAAAAAATCCAGTTTTCACCGCGGAAAAAATGCATGTGGGGGGCTAGATAATTTTTTTTTATTTGTGGTATTTTGAGTACCTTTTACTAGCTTTCTAACAAAATAAAAGTTGCTTTGTTATTCAAAGTTGTTTGGCAGATATAAGGGTCTGAATTTTCAAATAATTGCGCTGAAACAACGCAGGTTTATTTATTTTTTCTTTTTTTAATCTTAGTTTTTTATTGAAATGTAATTATATACCTTATTCTTTGCTTTAAATGGTTAAAAAAAGACTAAGATGAGTTATGACGTACTGCATTTGAACTTTAAAAAGACAATTTAACATTTTTAACAGTTGGGGACATAAATCGTTCAATGCTATTTTCTTTAGTATTTTCTCTCGCAGAGAAGAGTTGATAAATAAACACTCATCACAGGTGTGATATTATGACCTCTTCCTTGTGCAGACCATAGTTCTGATGCAATCAAGATTTTAAAAATGTCTTTTAACTGAACCCAAGTTTGGTCATTATCACTTGATTTTTTAAATGATATTCCAGGCCATTTAGGATGAATAAGTGGATCCTGTATTCTTCTTTTACATTGAATACTTTTACTTCCAACACTTCTCCTAGCCACCAGTCACTATCATACACTCAGCAAACATAATCTGATAATTTATTTCGGATTCTTGCTCTTTGTTCAGCAGGTTCGTCTTTCATAACCTGAAAAATTGTAAAATCTGAAGGAACAGACGCGCGTCTTACATGAATGTTTTGTCTGTTGATAGGGATGTAGGTGTGAAAAGACAGAGTTTGGTGGTAATGGCAATGATGCTTTATATCTTTTTTCAAGATCCTTTGCTAATGTCTTAACATCATCACAGGAAACATAGAAAAATGTTAAACCATTAGTATGTTTGGTGCAATAATCATGTACATCTAATGGATTTAAGATTTGATTATTAATTGGGCGCTGTTAAATTAGCTTTTCGAACTAGCCTCTTTACTGTTCCACCAATCCCATCGCATGGGCCTTTCCCATGGGACATAGCAAAAAATGCCACTATGTTTTTATACCAATGTCCTCTTCAATGTCCCTCTGTGGCTGAGGTTAATGAAGTTCTTTCTGTTTTTATATTGTGCAGCAGACCCATCTGAAAAGTAAGTTAATTTTGAAACTGAAGGGTGGTCCGCCTTAATTTTTTCAACAAGGATATTTGCGGTAGGGTTGTGATCCAGGTAATCACTTACAAAGCAAAAACTTTCAGCTTGAACATTTCCATTTTTTTGCCAGTATACAACAAGAGGATGAAGTGTGCATTGAACACCTGACCAGTGATAGGTCTGGATCTCGTCTTGGAAAGCACAAGAAAAATTTTCTGAGAAGTCTCCAAGTACCAAAACTTCTACCTTATCCAAAAGGGCCCATATGAGAGGCGGGGGAGGGGCAAGTAGGGGCTCACCCCCCCCCCCTTAGAAATTGGAACTTCCTTGCTTTTAGTTTTTTTTTGCAAAAATGTAAAAACATTTCTTTTTTTGCCATTAACGAATAAGTTATTTTTTAAAATAAAATTTTATAAACTCTAATTGGTACTGAAATCGGTTTATACAGAGAAAATATCCTGCTAACTCATGAGGAAAATATCTGAGCCCCCCCCCCTTAAAATTTTGCCTATAGGCACCCATGCCCTTATCCAGAGCGTCTTTTTTATTTTAAAAACTCTGCTTGCTTACTGGCAATGAAATTGTGGCTCTTCAGGTGTTCCAAGTTTTTCACAACACTTAACCTAAATTTCTTGCAAGGGGAGCACATATTTCAATAAAAAACTAAGATTAAAAAATGAAAAAAATTGCGATGTTTCAGTGCAATTTTTTGAAAATTCAGACCCTTATATTTACCAAATACCTTTGAATAACAGAGCAACTTTTATTTTGTTAGAAAGCTGGTAAAAAGTACTTAAAATACTACAAATAAAATTTTTTTATCTTGCCCCCCACATACATTTTTTAGCGTTGAAAACTGGATTTTTTTGAAAATTTGCAACTTTGGGGGAGCATATCTCATAAAAGGGACGGAGTAACAAGCCAGTTTTTTTTATACAATAAGTAACCATGCATATAAATATATGATGAAAAATAGGGCTTGTTATTCTAAACCCTTCATGGGTTTTTTAATTTTCAAAAGTGGTAAAAAAATAGTTTTTCATCGCGAACTTTGACCTTAAAAAAATTGGTATTTTTTTTAAATCTGAAATTTAATGATGTCATGTATGAAAAGATCTTTTTCTTAGCTTTCCAATGAGCTATGTTTGAGCTCAAAAGCTTTGATAGAAAAAAAGTTATTGTCCATAAGACAAAGCATCAAAATGCCTTATTTTTGCTGTTGTCAACAACAAAAATGGCCTATATATCAAAGGGTAAATTTTTTAAAAATAAAATATTGATTTTTTTGAGATCTAGAAAATAAAAGGAATTCACATGCAAATTTTCATCAAGATCAAAAATGGTGATGCGCACCCCATTTGTTGAATTAAAATGGAATGAACCATATTACTGGTAAATCACCGAAGATTGTTGACATTCTTTCATTTTGGTTTTCACACACACACATTATATATATATATATATATATATATATATATATATATATATATATATATATATATATATATATATATATATATATATATATATATATATATATATATATATATATATATATATATATATAGAACTTGAAAAAAACGAAAGGTCAATATAAACAAGGCGCAGAGTGCAGCACTTAAAATTATATCAAATATTTAAGATTTATGAAGGCGGAAAAATGTAGGTATATAAACAAATTAAAGATCACAAATAAGCATAATATTAAAAGCAGAAATAAGCTGCTTCTTCGCGTCAGAGGGTCCCTAAGCATACCCTAAGCAGAGCCTCACGGGTTTCGGAACGCGTCGCGAGTCAGCAAGTGAACCAGATAATATCATTATAAACCAAAGGTTGCAATAGATACAAAGCTGATAGGTTACTTGGATTATGGAAAGACAATGGTTTTTTCCGGATACTTCAACATATGCTGGAATTAGATGAATTCGAATTAGAATAAATAAATTCAGGGGAGAAGTAAGCTTTTAAAGCTTTTCTATGTATTAATTGTTACCCTCCTTTTGCCTTGCAGGTATGTGTGGGGACGTTGCGATTGAGCAAGTTTCTTTGAAACATTTTAATCAACTGATGCTAGTTTTACGTTAATTCCATTTAAATTGATTCATCTTGTCATCTTAAATTTTTAAAATTGTATTCTGAATTGCTTTAAAGAACATTTGTTCTATGTTTACAACAACTTTATACTTTAGCAAATATCAGTTTCGTATCTATATTGCAATCTTTGGTTTATAATGATATTATCTGGCTTACTGGTATATATATATATATATATATATATATATATATATATATATATATATATATATATATATATATATATATATATATATATATATATATATATATATATATATATATATATATATATATATATATACATACACTGCTCGACATTAAAAACGCAAAATCAATATGGAGTGTTCAGAAATTCATGCAACTTTTAGAGTAGACGTACATCACTGAGTTATGTAAATGATTTGAAATCTTCGACGCACGTAAAGTAAGATATAAGGGAAGGGACTTGCAGAATGGGCAACATTCGTGTCATTATTTCTGACTGGAGAATTATCGAAAAAATTTTGTTTTTGTCTTGGAGGATACGTGTAACACGAGAGAATGCCAGGCTGCCGTCAACGAAGGTCTTTCCAGGAGATAGACGATTGTACGAGGGGTATGGTGATCGGACTGAGAAGGCGAGGTTGGTCCGTACGTCAAATTGCAGCTGATACCCACATGGATGCGAGCACGGTGCATCAGCTGTACCGAAGATGGTTGGAACAACGAAATGTTACAAGATTGAGGGGTGCAGAGGCAGCCAGAGTGAATTGTAGCCTTTGTTACTTCACTTAGTAAGAAGGCACCTTTCACACAGTGAAAGAATTTTTCAAATAGTTTCAATAGTTCCTCAGATTACCTCCAATATATAAACATAAAAATTCGTCCTCTCTCTTTAATTGCAACACCATGAAGGAAGCATCATAGTTGAATGAAATTTAATAGAGTTGAGTGGTAATGGTACAAACACATGATTACATTTTCTAACCAAACAAACAATAAAAAGAGATAGAAATCAGTATTTTGCGTGGCCACCACGCGCCGCAATAAGAGCTGCTATATGACTCGGCATTGAGTGAAACAAAGTCTGAATATCTGCCTGCAGAAAAGCATTCCATATTGTTCGTATGCGCAACCAAAGTTAGTCTGTCGAAGCAACAGGACGAGGATCACGAGCGAGACGCCGCCCAACGAAATCCCACACATGCTCAATCGGGGAATTATCCGGGGAATATGCAGGTCAAGGAATAAGCTGTACCTGCTGTAAATCAAGGTAGGATTTAACAGTACTGGCGACATGTGGACGGGCATAATCCTTCTGAAATACAGCCCCTGGCAATCCTTACAGGAAAGGAATAGCTTGAGGTTGTAAAAATTCGTTTATGTAACGGGTACTGTTCAAATTGCCCACAATTCGTAGCAATTGTGTTCGTCCATGATATGCTATGGCACCCCAGACCATAACTCCGGGTGTTCGTCCACTGTAGCGTTCGATAATGCACTCCGGAATGTGTCGTTCACCGGCATAGTGCCTGACACGAATGTGGCCATCATAGTACCACGAATTGAAGCGGGATTAGTCAGAAAAGACGACCTGCTGCGAATCAGCACCCCAGCTCCTATGCACATTGGCCCATTGTAGCCGCAGGTGGCGACGGTTTTGCGTGAGAGGAATCCTGTATAAAGGAATCCTTGCGCGCAGCCCACGGTGCAGCAGACGTTTCCGAATTGATGAAGCACACAATGAAACACCTGTAACTGTTGGTCACTGTGTTGCCAATTGTCTAGAAGAAACTGTGCGGTCCGTCAGCGCCATACGCACCAGATGTCTGACGTAAGCTGACGTCACATTTCGGGGTCCACTCCCGGATTTCCGAGCTGTCCGACCCTCGTTCGTCCAGTGCTTCCAAACACGCATGATTGTACTGATGTTACGCTGCACACGAGTGGCTACTGCACGATAAGACAATACAGCTTCACGAAAGCCAACGATTCTGCCCCGTTCAAACTCCGAAATTTGCTCCAATTTTGCTTTCTTTCGTCGAAGAGGCATAGAAAAGATTCAGTTAACATTTACTCTAGCATATAACCACCGATAATCATACACGTCTCGCTACAGTCGTCTATTTATATTCGGTTCGATCCGCCGTTCGAGGACGCAGCTCATCATACGCATGCGCTACTGGTCTGCAATTCTAATCATTTGCATATCATGCCCTACTTTACATTTCTTGCAATTTTCAGCTTTCGTACTCTTTCGTAGTGTTGCATTTTCCACAAACAGGAGTGTATATATAAAAATTTGCAAACATATATAAATTGCAATACTTTTTTTTTCCTTTTTTGGAAAATAAATGTATGTAGGAAAAAAATTTATCTTTATTTAGTAGAGTACACAGTAAAAAACAAGTTTGGACATTAAAAGCACTCAATGAGCAATGGTCTGCTATCAGATGACAACCCATTAATCTTTTTGAATGACAAACGGATGTTTAACTTAGATATTTATCTTTATCCCAGGTATTTTCAGCTAACTTTGCTTGAAGAATAAGTTCAAGTTGAACTAAAGGATATGAAGTTGCATAGTTATAAATTTCGTTCATTAAAATTTTAATTTTCGTAACTACCAACAAATTGCAAAAAATTAATATTTGACATAGTTTGCCTATGTACATATATATATATTTATATTTCTAATCTTTAAATTGGAACTAGTCGACCCGTGCGGAACTCCGCACTGTGCTTCGAATCGTTTCATAAGGCATTTCGCTCTTTAAAAATTTCAAAGAAAGAACATTATGAAGAAGAACCGAAAAAAAGTAAGTGCAGAAGAAAAGACATGTAATTTAAAGACATCAGTAACAAAACCTCGTTAAATACAACGTTGTGATAATTTAATCATCGCTCACCTTTTGGTAGTACATATTTTCAATGCAAACATAAATATCATTAAAAGTGGCTGAGTAGTGACTCGTGAAAAAACAATAATTGTGCATGTGAAAAAAACAGGTTATGGCAAATACAGTGCTGCCCATGTGAGCATCTGACAGGAAAAAAAGAAACATTAAAGAGATATTTATTGGCACGGATTCAAATTGGCGCCATTCTGATTAACAGCCCGACACCCCAACAAACCTAGCAATTGCGCCTTCCTTTTCGAAAGCTATTCATTGAAGGAATGCGTAATAAAAAACAGCAAAAAAAGCTTTTTGCCAGAAAAAATAATAATACTAAGATCATGCTTCTATATTTTGTCATTAACCAGCATGATACGATTTAAAATTATTCGTAATGCATGGAATTTGATTAAAGAATGACGAATATCTCACGTATCGATTGAAATAAACATTCTAGAGAAGTAATAAATTAGATTGAAAATAAGTGTTTTTATCTTTGAATATTGAACTATTTCACATAGAAGGTTGCTTTAACCGTTACGACTTAAATGCCCGCACATGTTTCTCCTTTATTCGAACATTTAAAATTCAAAACCAAAACCAGTTGAACTGAGTCCGTTTTTTAAATGTAATTTTTCGAACGTAGACAAAATGTTTTTTTTTTTTTTTTTTTTTTTCAGCAGAAAGCAGAGGAGTAGAAAATGATTTCTTGCTAGTGAAGTTGATAATAATTTTAATGCTTTATATCGTATTCGCGCGAATAATAATTAGAGGTTTACTGGGTGAAACTCGTAGTTTTAATTTGGCGTAGTATTTTTTTTCATTTGTACAAAAGGTTGAAAACTGCTATTAGAAACATCTACATTTCAGAATACAATGAAAATGTTTTTCTGCACAAAAAGGATTTCCTTTAGGTATATCTAATGTTTTTTTATGCTTACATTATGCTGAGCGATCTGGATGTAGTCAAAGCTTAAAAAAAAGGAGAACACCCTTCGATTAACAGTCAACTTATCCGAATGATAACTGTAGCCTGTATAATGGAGTTGAAACACCAAGTAGCATTCCCACTGCATTTATTTTATTACGTGTGTATGTTATGAGTACATGTAATGCGTAATACTAATATAAATTTGATATTATGTCGGACAGTCCAAGCTTGCCCGAAGTTCAGATAGTTTATAGCCGAACGCTCTACCGAAAAAATGTTATCAATTTAACCGAACAACTAAGTCCAGTGCTTTTAAGCTTTATTAAAATATAAACACACACACACAGGCTTTTTTTTTTTTTTTTTTTTTGCCGAAAGCGACGTAAAAAATTGGAAAACTGCATTAGAACTTTGCTTTAAAAAAAAAATGCATAAGAACTACAGACTGCATCAAGGATTTGAAACAGCAAGGAGCGTTTTCAAAAACTTGATTTTTCGACCGTAAGTCTATTTTTTGTCGTTAGCCAGCCTGATAAGTTTTAAAATGAGAGGGAAATCATATATAAGATAAGATATTGAAGAGAAATGTTTTTATTTTTAAAATTTTTACAATTTGGTACCGCAGGTTGCTTGAACCGTTATAACTTAGATGGCAGAACGTGTTCATCATTTAACAGCACGGTTAAAATACAAAAAAAATTGAACTATACTCTTTTTTAAGCGTAGCTTTTCGAATGTAGTAAAAATGTGATAAGCTATTTTTTTTTTTTTTTTTTTTGCAAAAAAAAAAAAAAAAAAGAAAAAATATATATTTTATCCTTCAAATTGAGGTAGTGATTTTTTTATTTGTACAAAGAGTCAAAAAGTCATTAGACAAATATATATTTCAATATACGATTTATTATTTTTTTCTGAACAAAAAGCAATTCTATTGTAGTCTGAAATCTTAAACCTGTTACTTATATTTTCGCTTACATTATGCTTTAATTTTCTTACCAGAGCCAAAGCTTAAAAAGAAAAAACGTACAATTCAGAAGTAATTTAGCATAATGTCACTTCAATTTTTCATATCAGCAAGGAGCGTTTCCTTCTCATTTATTCTGTTTCTTCATTGTTGTTATTCACTTCCTTAAGTGTGCATGTAATGCGCGATATTTCTCTAACTTTTTGCTGCAGATTGTCCGGACGTGGGTCCGAACACGCATTCTCCTGGTTACGAAGAGAACGCTCTGCCGATCAAGCTATTCAGCTCTGTCGGTCATAGCGCAAATTAAAGTTATAAGTTTAACCGAAAACCTCATTCTGGTTCTTTAAAACAGGTTTTTCGGCTGAAAGAAACAATTTTTAGACCGTGGGTCTATTTTTCGTCAGTAGCCAACACCATAAGCTTCAAAATAAGGCGTAAATCAAAGAAATCGATCAAGAATTGAGGAAAATCTGGCGTAGAAACCAAAAACAGGCTACAGAAATAATATATAAGGATAACCTTGAAATGTGCTTCTTAAGATAAAAATAGTTACATTTTCGCTATTTCGCAGCACTACCAAAGTGAAATGAAATATTCCTCTTTTTAGAACAGTTGTATAAATAAACTTGCTCATAATTTTCTTGACCACTTAATAAATTTATTTTCTAAATGAAAATGAGCGTTCTGTTTCGGTTACGTGAGAAAGTCGAAAAAGATAATATTTAGAACACAAAGAAAGCATTATTTTAAAAACATTTCATATATTATGACTACAATCAACTAAAAGCTACAATTACTTCCTTTTCCCCTCCCATAATGAAGCAAAATAAATAATCTCATTTAAGCTCGTGTGGTGTTCCAATGTTTATTACTTAGGTCTTAAGTTACAAATATTTTGTCTCGCATTAGTGCTGCTCGCAACAGAACTTCATAATGAAACTAGCTGCGTGCCCGGCGTTCCACGGGCTCCCTAAAAATGAAAGAGATGTGCAGTTGATTTTTTGTAGCACTCTGACATCAGTTTCTAACGCGTTAAGTAATAAATAAGTGCGCGTAATGCAGGGTTTGCAAAACACCAGTAAAAATATTTTTGGCAAAAATCTCATTGCGCTAATAATAGTTATGAAATATAATGACTATTTTCAATTAGCACAAAAGATGAAAATACATGCATTATCAACTATAATCTGTGCTCACGTTAAACTGAATTACGTCTGATAGACTATCTGAAATATTTATGTACAGTAACAATCAGCTTTTCACATAAAATGACACATAATTTTCGTTTGTTTACGTGAAATTAAAGCACCAAGACTTAAAAAATATGCATTAATTAAATTGAGTTAAAAAATACAAATATTAACTTTTTATACGGGCCCCAGGTCCTCTAACTTATGTTTTGGGAAATAATCTCCATTGAAAAATAATTCCAACACGGAAAGTTTGAAATTAGTGCGACCAATATTCACCGATATATGAAACGCAGGGTTTTGTGACTTACACTACTTTTCACTCGCCGTCAATAACACCTTTCGGGGGGAAATATAATGGTTAACAAGTGTTTAAAATTACATGTGTGCAGAGAGTGCGATTTTTCAAATTATTCGAGGTTTCGTAGGGTGTTTTTGCGCATCACGGCATAATATATAATTGAATGGCTACGAAAAATATAAATACTTTGTTACCCAACTGCGCGTGCGCGACGTAAAAGAGGGTAATGTGTTAATGAGTCTTTGTATGTATGTTTGTTCCAATGTGGCGTTGTACATGCTAAACCCCTCAAACGATTTTGATAAATCTTCCGTCAATCGATTTCTCTTAACTTTGGGAGTGTCACTAAACACATAGCATTAATCAAAATTCACCATAATCAACAACCAGTCATCATATTGTCAGTTCGGGAGCGTGTCGCACGCTACCTGCGTGCTACGCAACCAGCAGGTAGTGTTTTCACTGCATGAATGTTTTGTTTACTAAGTCTACTAATACGATTTTCATCTCTAACATGTTGCATTTGTTTTTGTCGTGATTCAGACTGAGTTTCGCGACGTGTACTCTCTTAACGGGCTTTTTCAGTTTGAGAAAGATGTGACTGACAACTTTTCCGCGCTATTAATATAGCTGTGGTTAACTTAAGTTCGCGCATTTTTGCTAAAGGTCAAGCATATGTAGCTTTAAGCCGAGTTAGGTCCCTAGAGGGACTAATAAGTAGTTTAGATCACCACAAGTTACTTAATAATCCTAACGATATAAACTCTCTCAATAAAATGACAAGATAGCAAAATTTGTCGTCTTATGATCATAATAACTAAATCAATGAAAATTAACTAAAAAGGGTAAACTAAAAAAGAATTATTAAATAAAACAAAAAACCCGACTGCGTAAAAACCAAAAAAAAAAAAAAAAAAAAAACTAGAAAGAAAAAATATATAAGCCTAGCAGTTTAGAATTTTATTAAGTATTACTGAATAACTACTCCATTGAAATAGTCTGTATGGTCCCTTAAAACTTTAAACTGGAATATCTCCTTTAGTTTTGGTGTCACAAGTGTTAAGTTTTTTGTGTTAGTAATAGTTTTCTATGGAGATTATTTCTCTAAATATTAGTAAGGGGACCTAGGGCCTGTATAAAAAGTTATATTTAGTATTTTTTGACTCATTTTTATTTTTGCTTTAAACTTTTAATATCTTAACTCTGCATCTGATTTTGAAAAGTTTTGCAATTGGAAGTATACATATAACACTAACGGTTGTGAAAATCAAGGTCTTGCAGGTTAAATCGGGACATCCTGTATATACACATTACACATACATAACTCTACTGAGAAGGAGCATTGGGCATCATTGAAAACACTTCTAAAAAAGAAAATAAGAAAAAAAATTACAGTTATCAGCCTCCGATTTGTCGAACAAATTCATCAAAATGTTCCAAAAAAAAAAAAAAACAAATTTTTGGAGGTCACAATGACCTCCGGTGACTTTCCATGTGTGCAACCCTGGGAGGGGGGAGAGCGCAAATTCCTTCGTTTGCGAGGAGCGCTGGATTCCATAGTTACGCTACTGTTTTGAATACACGAAAAACGAAGCTAATTTTTACAATAAATTTCTAAAGGAAAAATTTGCTTTAAAGAGTAGTTTTAGGATTTATGTATCAGAAATTAAACTAATTAAAAAAATCTAAATGGAAACGTTGTTTTAAGATTTGGACAGCAGCCGAAAAATTCCCTATTAAAACAACTATTAGATATTTATTTGCTCACATGCAAAATGGCAACAGGGAAGAAATAAAATATTCTTGAATAACGTAATGTTAATTAACGTTTTAATTAATATCTCTGCTATTTAAATTCGTACAATTACGAGATTGGTCCTACTGTTTTTTTTCTTTGGAAAATTTGGAATTGAGCGGTATCTCGCTTGACTAACGATTTACCTCAATTTTCATATGGACTCAGATTCTCAGATCGATCTTCAGATGGACAGACGGACACTAACAGATTTTAATAGTATGCATAATGTCTCACATAATGCACTTTAGAAAAAGAAAGAGCTTGAATGGAAATTGTCATGGAAAAGAAAAAAGAGCACGCTGCATCAAAAAAGGAAATCAGAACTATGAATGCATGACCAATAAATCAAAATTTCAAACATAATTTAAGGGGAAAAGTTGCATATCAAACAGACTCCTGAAATCTCTAAAAAGTTATAGAACTATCTTTACAAGTAGTTTTTACACTTCAAAATAAGCATTTTTTTTTTTTGGTCATAATTCCCCCCCCCCGTGGGGGAGAAAAGTATAGTTTTATCCGTAAAGTTAATCTAATGATGAACATTAAAACTAACATTCGCAACTCGTTACGGGGTAACTTGAACAAGAAAGTGACTACTAAAAATGAAAGTACCATTCGCCATCCGACCACCCCTTTCTCCCATCCTCACCTGCGATATCACTCAATATTAATACCAATAATTAGTTATTAACTTAAATTCAGATAGATAATTTTTATGTTTTAGTAGTAATTTGAAAACTAAATTGAAAATGAGTTATAGTTTTTGGTTTCTAAAAACAGGAGAGATTAACTTTTCAGTAGAACGATGTCGACCCCATAGAAACGCTGTATAGTCCACTTCACGATTGTTGGTACTACAAAAATCAATTATTTTGTATAATGCGGCCCCTGGTTAGTTGAGTTATGACTTTGACACCACCTTTTAACTCTTTTTCAGATAGTGGGGAAGGGTATTTCGCATTGAGTCGAGTTGGGCAACTCTCGTAGTCGTTTCGCTAAATTATTAGACTTTAATACTTTTCAGTAACACGTTTCGTTTTTACTGAACTCCTCAAAACGAGGTACACATTGTCAAAGTCATAGCTCAACTAACCAGAGCCGCACTATAAGCATGTCGTTTGCATAATTGTCATCAAATAACAATGCTTCATAGAGAAAGGTTGTTTCGACAATGCTTGATTATAACAAGCCTGGTTCCTCTTGTTTTCATTCAAGGATTCACTTCAATCGAGATTTATCAAGATTTTTTCGTCGATTTTTAAATAAATTCATTCGAAAACGAATGCCAACAATCGAGAGGTGAAAGATTCAGGAGAATTGGTTGTCGTTGTAAGTAAAGAGAATTTCTGTTTTGTCTACAGCATTTGCCACAATTAGTTTCTCACTAAATGGGTAATTCTCTTCTTACGCAACGAGTTTTAGTAGACACAGTACTGAATATGCAAAGGTTTTAAGCATACATTCTGTGACTAATAGCACAAACTCAAAATATTCCTGTTGATTGGCATACTATTTTTGCTGACTACAGAAAAAGGTCCAATTTTTATTATTAGTAATTTTACTTATGTGTCACTTTTGCCTATGTACTTGAAAAATTCCGTCTTTTTTCAGACCCTTTAGCGGCGCTGCTATTGATTGAAACATTTCTTGAAAGCCCGTTTCGAAATGCAATTTAGCTCGGCTGCTGTTGCAACCATAATTTTCTCTCTTGTTTGAAATTTTGTTCCTTTCAATGTCATACTGTGCTTGGGGAACAACCATAAGTTTCAAACGGGCATAAAAGGAGAACAAAGAACCTGTTAGACCACAAATGTCAAGTTTTTTGGCAAAAAAGTTTGAATCAAGTGCGAAAAATGAGCTCTCATAAGATCATCGAAAGTCATCTGAATCTCTCAAATACTTTTCACTTGGTTGTAAATCAGGTTTTAGCAAATTCTTTTTAGAGTAGCGCTGTTTCAGTTGGACCCGCATTTTCTTTGGAACTAGACGACAGCACTACATGCTAATTCAGTCAAACGCTGCTTCTCAGTGACTCGGTTTTTTCTCCATAGATCTCGTATTAAAAATACAAATTTTGTAGTTTTTAGTATACGACCGCATTTTCGGCAACAAATGTTTTTCTTAGAAGTCAAGCACTCGTAAGAAAAACGTTCAGGATGAAAGTTTCGTAATGACCATCACATAAGGTAGGGGGTGATCTATGTGATGGTCCCCCACATAGATATCGCCCACTTAAGGTAATTTGCTTCTCGAAGTCCTAAATGTTTCTATGTATGCAATTGGTCTGAAGCTGATGTAATATATGGCGTGAAATTCTCGCCTTGAAATTTTAATATCATAAGTTTGTTGGACATTTTAATAAAAATAATTGAAGAATAACATTTTTCAGTTTTTAGAAAGATGTTAGTAGTACACGCCTGTATTTCTTATATTGCCTACGTAGAAAACGTTGAAAAATCACAGAAATAATTTAAGAACAAACATAATTTGATTTTTACGTACATACGTGCATACATTCTGTTAACGACGTTGTAACGCAAACCAATTACGATCTTGGGAAAAAAAATTGTAACTTTTTTTAGTCACGTTCAACATGAAACTACTGAAAACGCTTCCTAAATTTTAACACAGTTTCCTCATATCTGTCACTCTTGCCATTGCTTCAGTTCATAATGTTGACAATAATGTTTCTTTTAGAGTAGCAATGTGTAAATGTTTATTCTAAGTGTGTGGAATTTGATAATTATACTTGTGACAAAGTACATGTAGCAGTTAAAATCAAGACAAATATTTGATGAAGTTTCATTCAAATTCGTTCTCCAAACAAAGGGTGAGAATAAATTTCAGTCGAGGAAAATACTTACCATAAAATGATTTATGCTCTAAACTGTATTTGAAAGCACAATCAACTGTTTCATTTAGAGGAAGTCTTCAAAGAGAAAAAAAGACAGTAAATATATAATAGTATATCGTCGCCTCAGAGCAATAGTAAGATATCTTAGTATTATTTCTGGGATTAGATATCTCACTTTTGTTCTGAGGCGACGATATATATTAGGAACATCTCCTGAAAAAGAAGCATTTCGGTTGAAATAGACAAAATAATTTTATTCAGATCACATCTCTTTTTATAAAAACAGTAGAAAATATCGATTCTTTTCCTAGCCTTTATTTTGATTTCAATGTCAAGAAAAGGAAACTTGAAAGTTTCTATTGTTCATGAGAAGTAATTAATTAATTTCAATAAAAGTGATTAGAAGGATAAAAGACTAGCCAAAATTAATGTGTATTATTTTAGCAGTTTTATTCTCACACAGACAAAGCTATATATTAATAAATTATTAGCGGTACAGAAAAAAGAACGTTTTGCTTTCAATTGAATCTAATTTTGAAATCTTATTAAAAATTATCTTTTGCGAAAAGTGCCTTTACCAAGAAGATACATTGAGAAAAAAATGAAAATGCATGGCACACTTTTTAGGATAACATGTTCTACAAGTTGCAAAAATGTACTTGAAAGACGATTTCAAAATATATCTCAATTCAATTTTTTTTTTATAAACACACGCTTTTCGATCATTATATTGCCACTTTTATTTAAGCTTAGAAAAGAAACTAAACAAAAGCATTGAAGTTCAAAACCTAGCTCAAGATTAAAAACTTCCATTTTATAAAAATTCTAAAAAGATTGGATGGCCTGAAGTTTTGTAAAATCTACATTTACTTAGTCATTTTCGGATGATATAATTTGCGTTGATTTATCAAACGATGAAATAGTTTCTGATTTAAAATTAGTTCACAGGAAACAAACATTTGATTCATTACATAGTCGATAAGTGCACAAACATTGAAAAACTACTTAATCATCCCAATTATCGTAATTGAGATGAGACTGAGAGGATGAACATGAACACATAAACATAAGCATGTAGTAATGGTAATCTTTATCTACTGTTTCTACTATGTATGATGATCACTAAAATAAATCCACTATGAATCATTAAATTTTCCATCTGTAATGAAAAAAATTAATGTAAGGCAAAAAATCTACCACCACGACTGGTAGATTGCCATGACAGACTAGTCAGAATCCAAAATAATCTAAGCTAGCCAATTCTGTTACCTTCAGTGCAATGTGCACACTAACATTCGGTCATGACCATCATATAATCCTCTTAAAGACTTGGAGTGCCACAGGTTTAGACATTATATTCCTTATCGTAGTTCAACTTGAACTGTCTTTTTAATTGACTTCAAAAAAGGAGGATATGATTTCGTATTGCGGCTTTTTATGTGTGTTTTCGAATTATTCCAACACTACTGGACCGATTTGAAAATTTTTTTGTTTGTTTGGAAGGGTTTATCTGCCTAGATGGTCCTACTGTTATTTGATTTGGATCTGATAAGGGGTCCTGGAGAAATCCAAGAAACTTTAAATTTCATACTTCATGGTCACGTTGTGTTGCTGTGATCGGTGTATTTTCACACCTAAGGTTTTGGCTTTCTCTTGAACGATATTTAATTCTCGCGGCACATGAATGATTAATTTTCTCAACGCTGCGCCGCATGGTAATTTTTTTATTATAGGTGTTACTATTGTATTTATTACTGCGTATCAAAGCAGTAAGTTAAATATATTTTGCTACTTTAATAGTTGAATCAATTACCTTAATATTTTATTTACTACTAAATAAATTTATTTAGGCACTAAAATATAAAGTTCTTTATTTAATATTCCAATTTTTAAATATATTTAGTGTTCAATTGAGGGGGAATTGAATACAGAACATCCCTTCCCCACGATTTTATTTATATTCTTTAATAATATACATTATAACTGTGTATGATTTCTGAAGTTTGACCAATATTGTGGATTTACTATTTCACGATGTCGCCAGTTCAATTTGAAATTAGGGTTATATTAATTAACAGGCTTCAAAAAAAGGAGGAGGTTCTGAACTCGTCGGATTTGTTTTTCCTTTGTACAATGTTCCATAAATACTCGAAGACACCTGTACCCAGGAGTGTGCACAGGGAGGGAGAGGGACACCTGTTGGCTCGAGCCCGAGCCTGGAGGGAGCCCAATATTTTTGTAACTAACGGTGAAATATAAGAAAAACAATATGGAGAGGGGCCCGGAAAAGTCATTTGTGATGGGCTCCAAAATTTCTGTGCACGCCCCTGCATGTACCGATAAGGAAAAGTCTTTTTTTGTTCGAAACAGCATAGTTCCTCAGCGGTCTAATGCTAATCAAGTTCAGATTTGATGAAATTGAGGGAACTCTTCAAATATCATACTCACATTTAAAACGATTTGTATTTTATTAACTTTGTATATCGTCTCACTTAGTGAACCGGTTTTTATGCTTTTTTTGTTTAGTGGTGATTTTGTTTAGGGGTGGTCTAACTTAGGTTCCAAATCTTTGATTTACCTTATTTGTTCTTTAGGGAACAAAATTTGCATGAAATTTATTGTTAAGGGTAAAACAATAAATTTCATGCAATTTCCCTCACAAACGATTAAATATAAAACCCATTGATAAACAAAAGCCATGAAACAAAGGTTTATACAGTGAACTCTCACTTATACATTGCCTCGTTTATGCGCCTTTTTCACTTATACGACGATTTTCAAAAGTCCCAGCTCCTTCTATAGGAAAATAATGATAATTATCATTCGCTTATGCACCGCTCTAAAATTGATTATTTCGTTTATGCGTCGATTTTTTTTTTCACTAGATAACAAAAAAAATTAATTAATTAAAATTTACCATTATTATTATAGTTTTTTTTAAGAATAACAATTTTAAGGAATGAATAATCTTTTCTACAAATGGAATGGAAACTATTTCCGGACATTCCCTGTCACCTTTGCTGTTTCTTGAACTTTTTCACAGCATTCATTTTGAGTGTCTCTCCCACCATGAATAGAGGCAAAACCCGTCCGATTGCTTGTGCGGGGGGGAAGAGAGGGTGAGGGTAGGTTATGTCTTTTCTTTGTGGGAGGATGGGCGGGGGGGGGGGGGCTGTCTCAAATATATTGGGGAGGGGAAGGTAGCTGTACGTGCAAGAGTCCTCGACTTTTTACACGCACAAAGCTTTCTCTCTTCCTTTCTTTGCTGTTTTGACTAGCTGTTTAATTATCAAACTTCTAGTGCATCATTTGAGATTTGACTGTTAGCGCAATGGCCAAAAGGTCAAAATTGAGCCTGTCTTTTAAAGTCATTGTGATAAAGAAGTATGAAGAAAACCCATCAATGACTAAAAAAGCTTTAGCCGAGTATTTCAATATTCCGGAATCAACATTAAAAGGAATTTTGAAAAAAAGAGGATGAAATTCTAGCAGCTGAACGAGAATGCGGAGGTCAATCTTCAAAGAGAAGCCGAATTCAAGGAGGAAAGTTCCAAGAACTAGAAAGTGTTTTGCTGCAATGGTTTAAGGAAACCAGTGCTTCTAACATTCCAGTTAACATTGAGCTGCTACGACAGAAAGCTGTTCACCTCTCAGAGACTTTGAAAATTGAAAATTTTTCGGCTTCACATGGTTGGGTAGAAAAATTTAAGATCCGCCATGGATTAGAAACTCGTACCTTATCCGGAGAAAGTGCAAGTGTTGACGAGAAAACTGTAGAGCAGTGGAAAGAAGACTTATCATTAATCAACGGATACAAGCCTAAAGACATTTTTAATCGTGACGAAACTGTGGTTTGATTTATAAGATGATGCCTAAAAACACATTAGCATATAATGGGGAACCATGTCATGGTGGTAAAAATAGTAAAGATAGAGTAACTGTTTTGCTATGTTGCAATGCAGATGGATCGGAAAAACGTACCCCTTTAATCATTGGGAAACCAAAAAAATCTCGCTGTTTTAAAAATATAAAACGGCTTCCGTGTGAGTATTTCAACAATAGATCAACGTGGATGACGGCGAAGATTTTTCTTGACTTTCTTCATGAATTTAATAAGAAAATGGAAAAAGAAAAAATAAAAGTTCTCCTCTTTATGGATCAATGCCCTGCTCAACCGCGAGATCTACCTGTTTTTGATCATATAAAAGTAGTATTTTTGCCTGCAAACTGCACGAGCAAGCTACAACCATTGGATTTGGGCATAATACGGTGCGTAAAAGTGCATTATAAGAAAACTTTGATTCGTCGATACCTTGCTGAGTTAGAATCAAGCAATTCAGCTGCAAGAGATGTAAAAATTTCAATTCTTGATGCAATGAATATGGTATGCGCTGCATGGAGAAGTATCAGTCATAATACCATAAGGAATTGCTTTAAAAAGGCTAGATTTCTATTTTCTAATGAACTTGAATGTTCTGACCAAATTAACGAAAATGAAGAGGATTTGGGAACAGATTTTGATGATGAAAAATGGCAAATTGTATCTGATAGACTCGTTGGTTTCAATGAATTTGTTGACGTCGATAATAATTTAATTACAACAGAATTGAGAGATATTGAAGTCATCGCTGAAGAAATGGCTAATGGTGAAGGCGATGGAGTTTTAGATGACGACAATGAAGATGAAGCAAAAGTGCCTCCGAATCGCCTAAAAGCATTGGAAGCCTTAGATATTGTTCGGGACTATTTGCAATATAATTCAGCTTCGGACTCTCCCTTTTCACATTTGTATGAACTTGAAAAATATGTTTCTGACATTCTTCAGAAAAAACAAAAACAGACATCCATTATGGATTTCTTTGAAAGGAAATAAATAGTTATTAGGTATGTTACACTTTCTTCCCATTTATTATAGTTACTACTTTCTCTCTCTCTATTTTTGTTCTCTCCTTATTACTAACAAGTTATTTTCTTCAGAAGCATTCTTATGCTTGATCTCACTTGAACATATTGTGTTTTAGAACTTTTAATTGACTTTTCACTTATGCGCCTCTCTCACTTATGCGCCTTTTTCTATTGGTCCCCTGGACCGGCGTATAAACGAGAGTTCACTGTACTTTGTTTACCTTTAGTTAAAGAAAGTACTAAAACTACATATTATTAAGAGTAATGATAATGAAAATTTTGAACTAAGGATTCTCTGAAGCAAACATAAAATTCATTCTAGTGGAATTTTTAATCTTCATCTATAGTGGAGCCACGTGAAGAAACATGCGACGTTTATCACGAGTTACATGACACTAATTGCGAAACATAAATTACAATTTACAATATTACAGTTCTAAAATTTACAATTTTACAAATTTAAACTTAAAGCGATTTTTTTTAGTGACTCGTGCATTTGCTTTCGGAAAGCAAACTTTGATAAAGTTGAAAAAATGATGAAGACAATTTTTTTTGTACATAGTTACGCATTCGAAAAAGTTTTTTTCACAGTCGTCGGAGGTGTCCGAGACGCTCGCAGTGTTATTTACACTACTAAAAAGCAAAAAATAAATTACTTTTAAATTTAAAAAAAAAAAAAAACGCCTTCAAAAAATACCCAGGAACTAAATAGCAAAAAATAACTGATTAAACTTACATTCTATTTCCTACCCAAACATAGAAATTAAATTTAATTTACAATTTCGGTACAAAAACCAACTAAACTAAAACCGAATTATAAAATAAACACTGATTTAAATTACTATACGATGAATTATTTTAAATACCTACCTAATTATATACGATCTCTTAATTTTTAATAACCTTTTGAAGTCGGGGCCTCCTATAAACTACTACCTAAACTAACTGAGTAGGTTTAGTTTTAAAGACTAATTTCGTGTATAGTTAAATTAGTACTTAATTCAGGATTCGGTGAGTTGTCAGTTATGTTATGCAGTTGTTTTTAGGAGGCTCCGACTTCAGAAAGTTATTAAAAATTAAGAGATCGTATATAATTAGTTAGGTATTTAAAAGAATTCATCGTATAGTAATTTAAATCAGTGTTTATTTTATAATTCGGTGTTTAGTTTAGTTGATTTTTGTACTGGAATTGTAAAATAAATTTCATTTCTATGTTTGGGTAGGAAATAGAATGTAAGTTTAATCAGTTATTTTTTGCTATTTAGTTCCTGGGTATTTTTTTGAAGGCGGTTTTTTTAATTTAAAAGTAATTTTTCTAAGTTTTAATCTTTGGGACTGTGCCGACCAAACGAGTAGTCGCTTTGATTCAAAAGGAATATTATTTTTTTACTAATTTTAACTTCGAGCGAATGCACCTAAGTGGTTGGAAAATGTTGAAGGGCCTTAAAATGATAACTAGCAGGTCTTCAACTTGTTCGATCAACGAATTTCAGATTCTATTTCAAAGTGTTTTTTTTTTTTTTTTTTTTGCAAACGTAACATAAACATCTGATAAGTTCGCATCTAAAGAATTATCTCAATTACATTTTCATGTTCACATGTTCGTTCTATCATCTTCTGCTTAAATTCATGCCACTCATTTTCATTTCATCTTTCTTCTTCTTCAATGGCTTGACAGCCCTAAGTGAATCGATTTTTTCAGAAGGAACATAAGTCCAACTAATGCAACTTTTCAGACATAAAATAAAAGTGATAATTTCTTACAGAAATAAACTTAATTCTACAAAAATTTTTATGACTAGTCTCTAGTTACAAGTAGGATCATTTCCTCACCTTAAATTACGTTACATTTCGTCACTGAAATTAATTAAATTTTTTTTTTTTTTGTTATTTGGACTTATGCCCTTTCTGCAATAAATAACCTGAAAGACTAGTTTACAGTGATGAAAATTTAAATCAAGTTAAACAGATTTGTTTCAAACTGATTTATGGTTATAAAAAATATTACAAAGTGGCAAAAATAGTTAGTGAAAACCGTATTCAGAAATTCATTATCTTAAGAAAATACTTCTTGTATTTTCCTCTTTCTCTCGTCTTGTTTTAGTGAAATAATAAAATCTGGCGTAAAAAAATAATTTTAAAAAAATACAAAAACTAACAAACTGAGATAAAAAGCAAAAGTTTTACATGTGTATAAAACTATATTCATATTCATAGTCATCAAATACATCCTCCATGGAAATATTTTTTTCCATCCTTCTTTTGTCTAGTTTTGTGTACCAAGTTCGATGTACGTATTAGTATGACTATGTTTAAAATTGCACTGAATAATCATCTTGATATTTGTTATTTCTTTCAACAATATGAAAAATTTCCCTTTATAATCAATATTGACAAAGATAGTTTCTGCCGACAAGCGTTACTTTGCAATATTCTCTTGATAACCGTCTATAAAGTAGCTAGCCTGAAACCGTTTCTTTGACGTTCTATAAAATATTTAAGCATCATGAATGTTGATAATTGAAAACATTTGTCGCCCAGTAGAATCTTTTTCAAATTCTCAACTTGGGAGTCCTCTTAAAAAATGAACTGCACCTGTTTAAGCTGTAACACATTTCATTGTTTTCAAGAGATTTGACGGTGAATCTTGATGTAATTTCAGGATTTCACTTATAAGAGATTGGATTTTACATGGTTATAATCTTTCATATCTGTTGAACATTCGCATTACTGTCCCAAGATCCCGGTTTCAAAGGACAAACAAATGTCCTCTCAGAGGAAAATCATTAGCAATATTGTTAAATTTCTTCAGTGTTATTTCTTGAAAAAGTCTCCTTCAGTGTTGTTCTTATTTTAACCAGCGTACATCTCACTGAAAGCATACAGTTTCTTCGCAGTTCCTAGTATGATGTTACTAAAACCCCTGAGAAATTAGCAAATTTCATTCGGATACCGTGATTTCGAATCCCCCTCCCCCAACTGACGAATCTACCATTACCAAAATTATGTTAGATCGAAGGAGTTATTTGTTTTTACTTCTTTACTCCAAAAAATCTAGTCCTTCTATGATCTTTTTATTTCGTCTTACTATTTCTTCCTTCGCGTTTAGTGCAGAAAGGGCCAAATCCGGAACTTATGCCCTTTCCGCACTAAACGAAAAATGTGACCCCTAAAAAAAAGTGATTTTTTGTACAAGAATTTGCGTCCCTGCTACACTAGTCGATGTCTCTACAAACAAGCATGGGAAAATCACATATAACTCAATTTTGAACAAAAAAAAAGTGACTTATGTCTTTCTGCAATAATCGATTCAGGTGAGTTCTTGTCTTCTCAAGAATCTTCTTTCTGCCCTCTCTTTCCTTGGCCGTGGTTTTCCAGTTATTCACTCTCATAGTGGCAAAATCATTTTCCAGGCGACCAACCCACATCCCATTTCCAATGAATGATATTTAGTGTGAACGAATGGAGCACATCGACATGTAAGTTTCATTTAATGACCGTAGGACAGTTGCCACCAACTTTTAGTATATGTTCTTACGCTACTAATTTCTTTTCTCGTGGTTTACATACTAATGAGCTTTGCTTCATTACCATATCATATCATACTTCACTAAACCCCATACCTAGCAGGTTTAAACGGTTGGATGGAGCCCTGAGGGAAGCGCTGTTTTTTGATCCAGACCAAAAACCGAGCTACCTCTGGTCCAGCAACCATAAAAGTATCAATTCATCTGGAAAACTTTGTGACCACGACATATTTAACGTGTCCCAATCACCTTAAATGAGCACGGAGGATATTCTATCGCTTGACATCGAGCCCGGCATCCTCCGGTTACGAGTCTGACCCCTTACCGATCCGGCCACCACAATTCACCTCGCTTCATCACAGGCCCTTATCTTTAATCAGGCTTTTCACCCCCAAACTAGGATCTTTAGATGTTTCAAAAGTTATTTGTATTATCTGTAGTGTAAAAGTTATGCAGTTTTCACCGCAGCCTATCATCTTAGCAGATTTGCAGTAATCTGCCTCAGTATCAAAAATGTAAGGCTTTTTATTTTTCTTTTGCAAACCAGATTCTTCTTGAGCTAATATAAAACCAAAATGGAAGTTTCAGGCGTTCGTATAGCTACTCATCATCTTATTGATCTTCCATCACAAAGATATACCTTGCATAATAGCCTATAGGTAGCAGTTTGATTAAATCATTATTATCGTCAGAAATATTTAAAAAACGCTTTTTATTCATTTTGGAATATCATTTGCACAATAAGAGATTGAGGAGTTGAATGCGCGATATTCATATTTATGTTCCGTACAATATTTACTAAAATTTGGTTATATATATTTATTATTATTGAAACATTATTAGGAACATGTCAGATCATTCCAAAAATACGTAATGTCAAAACATTTCTTTTGCTTGTGCTGACATGATACTGAGTTTAATATTTAAATTTTATGTTGCTTCAGCGTATTACTTAACTATTATTAAATAACGTTTAGATAGAGTATAAATAAAATTTAAACCAATATTTAATAATAGTCGTTGAGTTATTGCTTTAATTGCTTTAGAAAATCAATAAAAGATTTTTTTCTTCTTTTCCAAACATTATTTGGTCGGAGAATTCTTTGTTCAGTGATATTGTTAGCACTAACTAATTTCTTTCTTAATTTTTTTTTAAATGTTTTACACGTACTAGGACTATTGATCGGGGAAAAAGGGAGATTTCCCGAGATAAAAAGCGTAAGAATAATATGGTGCCTTACGTTTTCATAATATAATTCGGCAACTTAAACATTCACACAGAGCAAATTAAAAAAAAGCGATCATACATTTCCCTATCACTTTTGCTAACAACATTAAATTAAAAATTAGGAAGAAAAAAATTATAATAAATGAAACGTTATCTATGCCTTGGAAATGTTGCTAGGAATTTGGCATTCATTTTTTTCATAGATAGTTTCCTAAACATAGTTATGTAAATGATAAACTCGAAAAGGTCACGTTAATCAAACAACATGCACCGAATTATTAATGTGGCGAGGACAAGTTTCCTTTCTTTGCATCTGCTTATGCCTGGTAAGGAAAACACTTTTCTGCCTGTGTCGTGTAGACAAAAACATAGTGAAAGGTTGCTTTATGTGCATTCAAACTCTGTTGGTAAAGAAAACACATTTACAGAATGGGATCGTTTCCAAAATTTTAAAAGTATTTTTTTCTGAAAGAACAAGCTTAAAAACATAGAATCTAACCATTTTTTAAATAATTTGTTTAAGTTTAATATTTAAAAATATTATTTAAATCGGAGCGCTCTCATTGTTTACATTTCTTGCCGATGACATCACAAATGATGAAATGCCATTCTGTGTTGCCATTCACAGAGCAAAATATTTAATTCCCGTCTTTACTCAGGTGTATTGGCAACGATATGGTTGATAGCAAGCGTAGAGCGCAATTTTAATTCGCTTCTTGATTATCATAACGTGGAAACACGGTACAAAATGCGCCAAAGAGCATCATTTGTGACGTCATCAAGACCACGCCTTGTTTGTAAAATCGGACATTTAAAAAAATTAATTAAAAAATAACTGCTGGGAAAATGAAAGAATTTTCTGGGTCCATGTTTTTCTTTTTTTTGCTTGTTCTATCAATTTCAGTGACTAAAAGTACTACTTTTGACTGAAGGAAACAACCCCATCCATCAAAAAAAAAAAAAAAAAAAAAAAAAAAGATGAATAATAGGGTAACGGCACCAGCATCAGACATGCTTAAGACATCGCTCTCAGGTTAGCTCAATTTTCTGAGCCTTTTAATGTATTTAAACATTTGGAACTATTTTTCGCTCATGCAACTACATCTCATCTAACGTTTGGTTGCTTCTGGATCCTCTAAATTAGTTACTTCTATTTTTATTTGCTCAATTTCGAAAAAAAAAAGGTCCGACTTCCAGTAACAGACAACAAAAAATCTGATGATACCAAGTAACAGATAGGATGAGTAATGGACACAAATCCCTTTTTCCCTTCAAAATGTGCAAACGTTCTTTATTTTTAGAAGTAAATCCTTATTAAACTCAAATAAACATAAAAATACAACTGACCTCGTCTCGTGGTGGCAGTTTCTAACCTTTCACCACTGCCTTGGGAATACCGACTGGCTCATAAAATTCACTCTGATAAATCTAGATACTTGCACTGTATTCATGGGCTACATCAACATCAGTTTTACCCGCCAAAAATTCTTATTATTTAAATCCAAACTTATAATTGTCTGTTACTAGACCCTTGTCTGTTATTGGTGCCGTTGCTCTAATTATAATAATAATAATAACACTGCCCCCCCCCCCCAAAAAAAAACTGTTTCTTGTCCTTTCTTATGTAAAATGACAGCCTGAATCCAAATGTCCAAATGTCCCAATCCATCACATCCAATTTTATTATTTCTTCACTGACCTAGGGCACTAAATGAATTTCTGTATATGTAATTTCCTTTCCAAGAAAGTTTCAAATCCAACGGAAGAAAATCTTCTAAGGAGGTATTTTTCACGAGCTTTGGAATGAAACTAAAAGCAATTATAAGCCGTTTTTTGGTCATAAAATTATAATTTGAAAAAATCCTTTTTTCCAGATAAAAGGTATTTTATGTTCTATTCTGCTCTCCTCACTCATGTACAAAAATTTTTCATGATGATCGGTTGAGTAACTACAATCGATCGAAGCAACCGATGCAACGTTTTCACCCCTTAACTACAACAATCTTTGGTTGTTAAGGGGTGAAAACGTCACGAACTTACTTTTGCTTTTATACTATTAGTGAGGATTATTATTAAAGGCTAAATCAGCTTTGTAAATGTAGTTTCTTCACCGACAGAGTTTAAATGCAAAGAAAACAACCTGTCTCTATTTGTATGTGCTGATAATAAAAAATAAATAAATAAAATAAACTTGTCTGCACCACAATAATTTGGTGCCTGTAGTCTGCTTAAAATCGCAGTGTCAGTACATGGAAAAGCTCGTCGCAGGTTATGCACAAAGTATGCATTGAGAAAACGGCGCTTATTATAAAAAGATAAGTGAGCCGTAGTTTTTTGACGGTGTTGAAAGCGTAGTTTTCTGTTGAGGTGAATTGTTTTACGCAGGTTATTTTTTTTATGTATTTAGTAGTTTATGCAAAGTTTAATTTTTTTTTTGTGATTTATTCATTTATTTATTTTTTTATCATAAAATTTCAAAACTGTAGCTTGTGGAACCCACAGTTTCTTTCCAAAGGTGATTCTAGTATTGAAATTTATTTTAAAATGTGAGGAAACAAAATTGGCAAGCTATTTTGTTTTACTTATGGAAAGTAATTTGAAAAAAAAAAAATAAGTACTTAACTTCAAAAACAAGCAAAGTTAATTTTGTGGTGACCATCAGAAAACTTTCTTTTAAATCTTCTCGTATACTATGAATTCTTGGATCTGACGTATAACTGTTTATTTTATCACCATTTCAAAAATCTATTATCCGCAAAATCGGGAAGATTCCGATTTTTAGGATATTCGTCATCATGGCAATAATCTGTTTTTGGTTCAAAAGTTTGATACTTGTTCAAAATTTTACTCAATCCAATTGCAGGGATCGTGTAAAATAATGAAAAGCCCTCACAAAAATAAGTGTTTTTCACTTATATACTGTATTTATGTATTTCCCTTTGCTTAGTATGGGTTTATTACAGGGTTGTGTAGATGTTCGTTCAGCTCAGTAGTCATTTTCATCACCGTAGAGTGAGTTTGGTTTTCTTTCTGCAGTTTTGTCTCATAGATGTTCTTTTGCCTTGAACTTTGCATGTTGTCATGACCTTCGACACGGCACCCATCTATACCCCTAACAGCTGTGCATTGTGGTTACCGATACACCGACTAGATGAGCTCCCACTACCTACTCTCTTTGAAATTCTGTCAAGTCACTTATTTAGGCTTCAATTGGAACAAAATTAAGCAAGCAATTTCGTACTGAAAACTGGTATCTACATATTTACTTTAATCTTGTACCAGCACATAAGAAAGTAATGCTTTTCAACGATATTTTTCCGTTATTTTGGAGAGCACCTGTACATCTTATAGGGGAAAACAATGGAGGGTAAGGAAAGGGAGGGGGTAGAGGTGGAGGAGGAGGGAGGTGAATCTCCAGAAACATAAATATTACATTTCTAATTTACCTGTGGTCATTTGTCTTCTAAATTATATCTGTAAATGAAAAATTCAATTGCACAGGGAGGTTGCTTTCTCTGCATTGAAACTTTTTCGGTAAAGAAAACACATTTTCAGAATTAATTTAGTTTCCCAGGACACCAAAAAAAAAAAAAAAAAAGGACATGAGGAAGAGGGGTATTCATATTTGAATTCAGGGAATCATTTTATGTAAGAATCAACAAGAAGCACTTTTTTGGTAGCGCGAAGTTATTATTATTATTACTATCATAGTTACCTATGATTAAAGGCTAAATACATTCTGTAAAAATGAATATAATGATTACAAACGGCTGTAACTATTTAATGAAAAAGAATTTATGGATAAGATTTACACAGAATGTTTTGTGTGACTCTGAGAAGTTGAGCTCCGACTCTGACAATGTTTACCTCTGTTTCGGTAAATAGGGAAGGGTGATTGGGGCTAAATTGAGTTGAGAAACTTTCTCTAGTAATCTCTTAGTAATTTTTTAAAAATATTCCGATTAAAATCCGAGTCAATAACACGTCTATTTTTCACTAAACTCCCCTAAAACAGGTAAACATAGTCAAGGTCACAGCTCAACTAACCAGAGCGGCACTGTAGAAGGAACTTCAAAATGTTTTTACGTAAAGCGCAGGTGCGGCAAAGTGGAAGTCTGCACATGCGCGAATTTAAACTTCGCAACGACAAGAAACCTTGACACCATAGACATAAAAAACAATATAATCGGCAGAAAACTTTTTTTCTATTAATATTTAATAAATCAGAAAGGTGTGAAAAACGCTCCATTAAAAACGGGTCGGAAACTTCTTTGACATGACAAATGATGAACGCTTTTTCACCTCGTAGTGAAAATGCAGTGTTTAGCCGATCTAGCACATTTCTTTTATTGAAAAGGGTTCATATACTTCTAAGTTGCGGTGCATAAGTAATCAAATAATGACTAAAATAATGAATGCCGTATTTGAATGAAAGAAATATAAATACGATCATACATTAAAACATTCTGTGCACTCCTAAAATGTATCATGTTCAAAAATCTAATTTTGTTTCAAACTTCTATTACTGGTACTCAAATTCATTTTGCCGCCGATTGCTTGCCATACATTTTCCCGCCGAGAAATACACAGCGTGTTCACGTCTAACTTGCAAAACCTCTATTTTCGCAACCGTTCGTCCTAGATACGTACTTCCAATTGCAAAAATGGTCAAGCAGAGTTACGATATTAAAAATTTTAAGTACGTAAAGAAAATTAGTGAAAAAAAAAACGAAATATAATTTTTTTTTATAACTTTTGTTCTAATAATTATATTTAGAGAATTAAACTTCATTGAAAAATAATACCAACATAAATGATTTAAAATATTTGCGATCGAAATTCAAACACATATTTTTGTTCGAAGTTAAAATTGAGTGTGCAGAAGATGAGATTCAATCGTCCAGTTTATCAAAATAATGACATGTCGAAATAAAAGAACAAAATATTTATATGATTCATTGCTATTTGAAAAATAAATGCAAATATTTTTGTAGTACACGTAAAAAGGCATTACGGAAGCTCGTACAATTTGAAGAAACACACTCAAACCACATAAAACTTTAAACCTTTGTTAGCCACTGTTACTTCCTTTCAAATAATGCAGCTGATTTCCAACGCAAAACGGTGTGTCACAAAAGGCCGTTGTATCTCGGTCAATACTTCTACTAATGTCGGCACTATTGTCAAACTTTTTGTTTTTGAATTGTTTGCTCATGCTTATGATTTCCCTAAATGCAACTTGGGGGACTTGGGGACCATATTATATTTATAGTTTTTACCTTTTCAATATATTTTTTTGCTTCAAACCTTTAATTTCTTAACCGTATAAATCCCTTTTTTTAAGCCTACTTTTAAAGTAATAGTCAGAGAAAGAAGAAAAATGCGTGAAAGGAGGCTTAATGCATCTTGAAAATATCGCAAAAATAAAATAAAATAAAATAAAACAAAATAAATAAATAAATATCGAAAAATTAAAAATTGGAAAGTAGGGTATTGAGATGTAGAAAAATGTCTGTCGGCCTGTCTGTCTGCCCCCCCCCTCCTCTTATAACTTTTGAGTGAGTAGTCCGAGTCGATTTTTTTTTGGTTCGAACGACCTTGCCGAGGACACCTCATTCCTATATTTCACTTTTGGATTTCAACTATTTTTCGCTCAATTTTGAGCAGTTAAAAAAACTTAACGTTAGCGCCTACGGGGAAATTCAAGGCAATTCCGAACTGTGAGGCGAATTTGCTTCAAACTGTGTAGAAAAAAAGCTTTTGGTGAAAAACTTGCATATAAAATATCTTTTGATTTGTCAATTTTCCGTTCAATTTTGAGTAGTTCAAATCCTCTAACATTAGCGCCTAGGGGGAACTGAAAGTCAATATAGATTCCGCACTTGAAGGCAAATTTACTTCTAACAAATTTTGTTGGAAAAAGCTCTTGACGATATACTCCCGACTCCAACTCCGAGAATTTTGGGACACCTGACTTCGACTCCGGCTCCTGTGCCCAACAATTAGTCGGACTCCGACTCCCCGGTTTCGACTCTGATTTCGTAGCTGTGGCAAAAATTTATACACGGAGGAAAAACGATTGACTCCGACTCTTGGATATTCGACACCGACTCCGATTCCTTTATCCCAAAATAACTCCGACCCCCCCCCCCCCCACACCGCAAACATTGGCAGAGTTGTGGACTCTGAGGGAAATAACCGATTCCAACGCCGAATCTTTTTAAATGCTTTCGGCTCCCGAATCTGACTCTTTTATCCTAAAATGAGATTGACTCTGACTCCGTAGAAATGGTTTTAACTGTGAAATAATTATTGTAAAAATGACTTGTTTTTATTCTCTCTCTGAAGTTTTAATTTATGTATGCAGTTTTCGGCGGAAATCTCGGAGTCCTTTATGTTTCTACATAAAGATATGCACGATTGTTTTTTTTTTTTTTTTTTGACAATGAAAATTATTTCTTTAAGTTGACATTTTATTGTTTTTATTTATTTTGGAAATTACATTAATTCATTCAAAACATTATTTTTCGGCAGCAGGAGAAAAACAAACGTTTTTTTTTTTTTTGATGTGATGTATTTATTTTAATGAGCTTATTAATTTTATTTATTATTTTTTCTTTTTTAATGCGGTTAAAGAATTTTTTTAAAATGGAAAAATGTGTATTAGCTGCTTTGTTTAAAAGGGAATTTGTTTATTTATTATTTTTTTACGCATCTAATTTTTTAGATGAGCGAGGCATATTTTATTCCTGGAAATCAGCTTAAAATATTACAAAAAATATGTTAGAAACAAGTTGCGATTTTAGCTATTTTTGAGAATATTGTTCAGATAGTAGAAAGTGGATATGGGTATACGGAAAAGTAGGTTCGCTTAGTTCTAGACCGAACTTCTTGTTTTTTAAACCATTTTTGCTGGAAGTAAGCATTTATTACTAACCGGCGGCGAAACAAGAGGCTTTTCAGGTTGAACGGGGAGACGCTGTATAATGCAGCAGTTACTGTTTTTCTATACTGAACTGAAGTGAATATTTAATTCATGGCAGAAAGACAGGCCCATGTACAATTGTTGAAACTTCGGATACCAAATACGGATACAAGAACACGGTTTGGAGAGCTTTAGAAGATAATGGGGTTGTTTCTTCAGTCAAAAGTAATACTTTTAGTCGGTGAAATTGATAGAATAAGCGACAAAAATAACATGGACTCAGAAAATACTTTTATTTTCCCAACAATTATCTTTTAATTGATTTTTTTAAATGTCCGATTTTTCAAAAAAGGTGTGGTCTTGATTGACGTCACAAATAATGCTCTTTGGCGCATATTTCCACCGCATTTCCACGTTACTGAAACAAGTAGTGCTCTACGCTTGCTATCAACCATATCGAACACATAAGGGAACCGCGTCTAAAAACAGTTTTTTCATTCTTTCCAATGGGGCTGCTTTACGCTAGTTAATAGCCTTGTGCAGACCTGGTGTGATCCCCCGATACGGCATCCTTCATGTGCCACCATTAAGGTGCGGATTTCAATGACCGAGATGATTTTGACGTTCAGTTTCCCACCAGATAGTGGGACCTGGAATTTCTTCGATGAGAAACTGCACTAGGATTTAATTTTGCCGAGGGTATTCAAAGTCTAACGAATACCCAATGGATCGTTTGCGCACAACACATGCGCTGACGATTTTCTGCATCTCAAAATCCACCGACTGACCACCGCAGATCGGAACCCGGAAACATGGCGCAGAAAGCCAAAGCCTTGCCACCTCGCCGTCTACAAATAGTAGAGGTGGCTACTGATGGTGGGATGTGTACCAAAATCAGGGCTGCAGTTTCGGAAGGAAGTGGATCTTCAGGAACTTCAAAGTCTACGATTCCGACTCCATTACCTTAAAATCAGTCTAACCCCACTACTCCGACTTCGTAGTCTTAGCAGAGGAGCGGACTCTTAGGGAATGAACCTTCACTTAAAATCAGTCCGACTCCACAGCTTTGGACAAAATATCCATTCCGTCCCTAACCAATGGACACTGAAAAAGTCAGACCTTTTATAACGGCCCGAAAGAAAATCGTACATTCTGAACGCAAAGAACAGTATACCTTTCGTTTTCAATAGACATTGAGTATTTCAGACTTCTTTTGTGCGACAAATAAAATAATAATATTTTCATTGATTGATATTGATTAAATAATGCATGCAAAGCTAGATAATGCAAACCTATCTCTGTGTTACGAGGATTTGGATGCAAATATCTTTGTTAAAAATTGCCAACTTTTAAATAATAGTTTAATTTTATTTAAAATTGCAGTCGCGAAGTCAAAGAAGGAACAGATTCGATTTTTTTTTCTTTTTCTTTTCTTTTTCTATTTTTCATTCTGACATTACAGTGTATTACAAAATTTATAGCGCATACGTAACATTATTTCATCAAAATTTCCCCAAAAATGTTGCTCTTCGAATCGATGAGTTAAATTTCAAAAGATATATCAAAACAGAGCACTATTATACAGCACAATGCTCGCTTTTCCGCTCAAAGTGTGGTTTAACAATAGATTGGGCGATCGAAGAGCGAAACAAAGTTGCCGTTTCTTTCACTTTCTCGCTTTGCCATTAGTGAAAGAGATTTGGTTTGTTTGTAATACTTTGTTGCTACAGCAGCGTGTTCGTTTCGTATAAACTTCTACGAAAATAAAAGAAAAACAGGTGTGAGGACAATTGAAATTTTCTGTAATGAACTACCAAGTAATTGAATAGTACTTACAACGCAAAGGAACTATAATAATGGGTAAGAAATAAAGTAAAACTCTTACTGTGATGAAAAATAAAAGAGAATGTCACAACATTAAATTTCACAAACTTGCAGAGAACTGCACTTGCTTCGGGGTTACAAGGAACCCCTTTTCAATGCAAAAAAGGTGAGCGTGTGGATGATTTTTTTTTCTTCAAATTTCACATTTTTGCATTGATAAAGCGGTCATTGTAACCCCGAAACACTTGTTGACAGTTCTTCACAATTTTTTTCAAATACACGCTGTAACACCTTCTTTTATAATGATAAGCGTTTTATGCAGATTAAAAAAAGGGAATAAGTATAAATTACATTTACACTGTCACCTGACCGTTGATGAGTTGAACCGTGAGTTGAACTTTTTACATATAGAGAGTAAATAATTCGAGCACCAATGGTTCACTGAAGCTTAGACAGAAAATTTTATGCCCTTGTTGTCAGAAGAATTACTAATGGGTCCTACAAATGGCGAGGAGCCGACACGCACTCCATCTAGACGCAAACAGTTAAAAAGATTTGATAGTATACTCAATAACAGCATCTTATTTTACTATTCATATTTTTAATAACATATGTTTATTTACTTACCTAAGTTCGGGTAAACGCATTTCAAGGTAGTTCATAAATATACAACACCTTTGAAATCAATATACAGCTTAAATTTCTGTTGAACAAAAATTAAAAGAAGCAGAGAGAGAGAGTAATGCAAACTACGACTCTCATTAAACGATTTTCATGGTTTTTAAATAGAAAAAGGAAACTTTTCCAACGCATTTTATTATCCTCCAATTATTAAAAAATTTCATATGATGTAAAATAAATTACGTCAAACTTTTGAAATTCTGAATGCATGGTCTGTTATATTTAAACTATGTCGTAGCCTAAAATAATTAATAGGTTCTTGTACCATTATAGCAGTGCATATTTCAGTTAACGCATATCGTGACATACCTCACAAGTTTGCGCAATTATAGTAACGATAGCTACGTATCTTTTTATTAAAAGTAATAAATTCATCGTCAATAGAAGGTAGATTCTGTAGCACCTGTTGATTTCTCAGCTTACTCATGGGTATGGATCTTGCAAGATTGAAACGAAATATTTTCATAAAAAACTGGGTTGCTCTCCTCTAAACGAACAGGTTCATAAAGTTTTTTGTATTTATTATTATGACTATGTTTTTTCCAAAGTCTCTGTTTATTTATTTATTTTCTTGAAAAAAAAATTGTTATTCCGATCAAAAGGAAGCTCTTTTCTCCAGTTAAAAAAGTCATTAATGATGTCTTCAGTAAAACTATAGGAAAAGCAGTATTTTGATTTTTATCGAGTTCTATAAATTCAGAGAGAATAGCAAAAAATGATTTTCACGTAAACCTGTTCATCATCCCCCCCCCCCCTCCTAATTTATGTCGAACGGATTTTTATTACGATAAGAACGATTTTTTTTTCATGACTGAAAAAGTCTAGAAACAAAAACAAAAAAAAAAAAAAAAAAAAAGGGAGAGAAAGAAACTTTGATGCATTATTTCTTAAATGACTAAGGGGCTCCGCCCCCTGCTCGTTGGCGCTCACCAACCCCAGAAGATTGCTTCACAATCTTATTTGATTCGGAAAGATTTAAATCGTCAGTTAGAAAGAAACAGATTAAAAACGTGAACCTGTTCATCATCCCCCCCCCCTCCTAATTTATGTCGAACGGATTTTTATCACGATAAGAACGAATTTTTTTTCATGAATGAATAAGTCTAGAAACAAAAAAAAAAAAAAAAAAGAAAAGAAAAGAGAAAGAAACTTTGATGAATTATTTCTTAAATGGCAAAGAGGCTCCGCCCCCTGCTCGTTGGCGCTCACCGACCCCAGAAGATTGCTTCGCAATCTTATTTGATCCGCAAAGGTTTAAATCGTCAGTTAGAAAGAAACAGATTAAAAACGCATTATGAGTTCCCTTTGGAACAAAAAAGCACACCTTCTTAGAGTTTCAAAATAACTTGTACCAACTTGCAGAACCGTAAGGGCTAAGGGGCTTCTCAGCATTGCAAAACTGCAGTTTCGTGCGTCAGAAAAATCGCTTTCATATTCGTGGTCTCTAGCTCTAATATTGTATTTTGACCTTTATTTCGGGGCTTGAATTAAGTTGAGCCTAAGATTTTCCGTTAAAATTGAAACCCTTTAACTTTGTGAATAAGAAAGAGGAAAGAAACAAATCTAAAAAACGTAACTATGGCAACGCCAAAAAATACATAAATAATTTGAATGGAGATGAGATTTTTCGAACTTGATTAAAACTGCTTGTAACTTTTTTTTTTCTTTTGAGGTAGAAGCTACAGGTTGCATTTGGCACTTTTCGAGGGTGAAAAGCTTGTTCACCAGCGGCACTCTTTACGGTGCCGAAATTGCACCCTTAACACGGGCGAAAAACCGGCACCCTTCACCCAGCGTGCACCGCGGTGAAAAACGGAACCCTATGGCAGAACATTGGCACCCTCTGTTTTCTGTTGCTGAGCACCCCCCCCCCCTCGGTTTTGTGTGCATTTCCGTAAACAATAGTATACATTATTATTTATTGTTTTGAGTTATAAAAAGCTAAGTGTTGGTACATTTTGCACATTGAATAGTTCTGAAAATGATTAAAACTTGTACTTGAAGGCATTTGATCACATTTCAACTTTCGAACATAGTTCACCTTAATCACACTTCCTAGCCTCTACCGCACCCTGAGGCCCGGTGTTTTCACCCCAGGGAGTCAAATAGTTAGTCAAAGGCACCCGTAGTTTTGACAGTGTATGTTTTTCGACAGTATAGTCGAGTAAGATCTGGATAAAAAAAAAGCCACTCTTTCCATTGTCAAAAAGAAAACAGCGGGACAATTCCTTCACTTTTTACTGATAGGTTTAATGAAGAAAGTGGTGCCTAAACTTTCGCTAAGCCTAAAAAAATTCGAGCTAAAAACGCAAATAACTCCCGCCGTATTTAAGTTAGAGTATAGAAACAAATTGCGTAGAACGCGAAAAATTCTACCCTTTCCAACGATACATAATATTAGTGTGTGCAAGTGGTTTTTCACCCCTTTAATAGGCAATAATAGGCAATATACGCGAAATTTGAGCTTAAAAAATTAATTACAAAAAAAAAATGAGATTTTTTAAAAACAAAGCCGCAAGTACAAACCACCGGGGCTCAAAGTAGTTTTGTGCAAAATTTCAAGGCTGTAGGTGCTATGGGGTCTCCTGGACGCAAGTCGCCAGAGACTTCCTTTAAAAAAATTTTTTTGATCTTCCTTTTTTTTACTTTTTTTTTTTTTTTACAAAAAAGAAAGTATTGTATTCGCGAAAAAATTTTCACTCAAAAATCTACCTTAATTTTCATTTTGCTCGCCCCGAATGAATATTGATTTTTTTTTTCAACCCGACCACACGTGGATACATGCCTAAGAACGTATAGACATCTGAAGAATCCATTTTGACGATCCCTGACTTAATTACAACGAGTTTTCTCGTGACGTCTGTATGTACGTATGTATGTGCGTATGTGTCGATGTATCTCGCATTACTCAATAACGGTATGTCCTAGAAAGTTGTTCCAAAGGGGGTCTTTTACACCTTTTTGGGGTAAAATCATTGTTAATTTCAATGTAAACTCAAGCGGTGCTATAAATTGGCAAACACATGGCAATATATTATCAAGCTTTTGGTCGCCAAGTTTTGCCGCCAACTTGGCGTTTTTTTGTTTTTTTTTTTTTAATCTGGTTTTAATTTCGCCAAATTTAGAGAGTTAATCATTGAATCACATTAAAACTGCCAATATTGCGAAAATTTATCTGTATAAAACGTTTTCTTTGCTTCGGTTCGCAACAAACTTGGGGTCAAAATATTTAAAGTGATTCTTTGCTCACTCCGAGGATGTAAATTGGAGTAAAAGGAAGTCATATGATGCACTCATCAGCTCGTTTAATACAAAGACATAATTCCGCTAATGCACTGTTATCAATATACATAAATGGCTACTTCTGTATGTATGTCCGTGGTAAGCTTCAAAACTACTGGACGGATTTTAACCTTTTTTTTCACCATAGATAGCTACATTATGTGGAAGCAACTTAGGCTATAATTTACTTCTATAAAACTTTGTTTTAAAAAGTTATGATGGAAAACAGTAAATTTCTTGTAATTTCCCCATTAAATGAATAAATATAAAACCCATTGTTATACAAAATTTTTTTGCCTTACAACAACAATATTAAAAGTATTCATAATAAAAATTTTGAATCAAGGCTTCTCTGGAGCACGCATGACATTTATTTCTTTCTTAGGATTTGTATCCTCATCTATTCATATACAAAAATGGCTACTTCTGTATATGTGTAAGTATGTCCGGATTAATCTTCAAAACTACTGGACCGATTTTAATCATTTTTCACCATAGATAGCTACATTATTAGGAAGCAACATATGCTATAATATGTTTCTAAAAAACTTAGTTTAGAAAGATTATGATGGAAAATAGTAAATTTCATGTATTTTCCCATTAAATGAAAAAATATAAAACCCATTCCTACAAAAATTTATTGCCTTACAACAGCAATATTAATAGTAATTTTAATAAAAATTTTGAATCAAGGCTTCTCTAGATCAAGCATAAAATTTATTGCTTTCTTGGGATTTTTTTTCTCATCTATGCCAGTAATCGATAACGGTGCTAAGTAAAAAATAGTGATTTTGGCAACAGTGGGAAAATAGAAAACGCTTATCATCTAAAATGACAGAGGCCTGAAAAATTCGGGTGATTGCACAGTAATGAGTGACTTATATTCTATTAGGTGCGCTGATTTCAAATATGACATCCGTTTTTCTCAATTACATAAGAGATTATCACCAATTGGGCTTGAACGTATAGGCAGAAAAACCTATTTCCTCCTATTTTGGGAGAAAGAAAGTCTTTTCAAAATATCTGTAAGTTTATCACTTACAAACGAGTTTATGCATGAAACAAAATTCGGGTTATGAAAAAGTGATTGCACAGTAATGAGTGACTTTTATTCTATTATATGCGCTGATTTCAAATATGACACCCGTTTTTCTCAATCACATAAGAGATTATCACCAATTGGGCTTGAACGTATAGGCAGAAAAACCTATTTCTTCCTATTCTGAGAGAAAGAGTCTTTTCAAAATATGTCTAAGTTTTTTACTAACAAACGAGTTTATGCATCAAACAGAAATCAGTTACTTAATATGTACAGAGTATCTGTACAGCGTTTACAGCCTTTCAGGGCAGATAGAGTTCACCTAGATCATCGTTTCCCAACCGGTGGTTCGTGAATTTCTGGGGGTTCGCGAAAATAATATTGTAATGGCGTAATTTTAACATGTTTGTTAAAGATGAAATCTCGAAATCAAACGGTTTTTTTTTTTCATCATAGATGCAAATGCTAGATTACTTGCTGACATTCTATTTTGTAAATTTAATGAATTAAGTCTTCAAGTAAAATAATATTAAGTTTTTATGTGCGTAGTTTTATTTTTGCTGGAAATATTGCTTTTTCTTCAAGCATGAAGAGGGATCAGAATTCATAACAAATGTATAGAAGAAAGTTTCGTGATATCCACAACATACTAGTTTTTGGCAACAAATTTATACCTTTGACAAAGGTGGAGCATTTTCATTCTTTTGGCAACAAATTTATACCTTTAAAGAAGAAGGAACATTTTCACTTTTTTTCTTCACCTTTTTTTCAATGAGGCAAAATAAAAAATAAATATAATTTATTTTCGTCAGTATACAGCTTTTTTCTAGAGATTAAATAAAATCTGCTGAAATCGTGTGTTTACAACTTGTACGCGTTTCAAAATTAATGATCTAAAATCAAAGCATCACGTATTGTGCTGTAATTTTGCTTTCATACACTTAAAAATTATTTATAAAATGTATTTTTGTTTACTCATAAAAATATTGAGTGCAGTTACCATTTTCGAAAGGATTTTTTCTTTAATATAAATTTTAACAGAAATCATTTCGCTATAAACTTTAGAAATAATTTTTACACTTTATATTGATGGCAGAAAAAAAAAATCAGTTTTTAGAATCATGAAACAAAATAACTGAAAGCTACACTCAAACCTGTTTGCATGCGGTCCTTTTTTGTGCGATTTTTCTTCTTCTTCTTCTTCTTCTTCTTTTTTTTTTTTTTTTGTGCGGTACATGAAAAGTTCAATCAGATTGGGTCTTAATTGACGAAACTATTTATAAAAAGATTGCGAGGTAGGCCTCCCAAAAATGTCCTTTTTCGGGAAATTTGTCTGACGATTCGGCAAAACTATCATCACTCGGTTTGTTTTGATTATGTTTAAAGAAGCAATTCCTAGTTATTTCGTAAGTTTTTGAGTTACTGTGTTGCGAAAGCAACTTTTTATAGCTACTCGTAAAGTTTCGAACATTCTTTTAATGCATTTTTTATGCGATCCCTATCCACCGCATAAAAAACGCAAACCGCAACAGGGTATACAAGTTTTTGTTCTGTATATACCTGAAATTCATTGTCTTGATTGATTTGTTTTATCTTGGTTATGAATTTTCGTTAGTTGTACTAACTGTCTTATAAGCAAGAACATTGTTGATTTGTTTTCCTACAAAGGAAAAAACTCTCATAAATCCTAGTATGACTTTCAATGGTCAAAAAGTCTCGATTGCCCGTTTCAAAATAGAATAACTGAGTTTTACACTATATTTTAAAATTTCATTTATTTAATGGAATCAATAGGCAGCAATTTTAGCCGCGCTTCTTAGAACTCCACATCAAAAGATTTTGATCTTCCAAAGACCACATCGTTATTGTTTAATTTACTATTTTGAGAGTACACTTCATTTTCGCTATAAACTTTAGAGCACTTTCAGTAAATATTTGATTTCATTTTAATAGCTATATAAATATAAATTTGTAGCATTGTTAACTTCCTAGAGGGTTTAAATAAACAGTTATCAGTCACTAAATTTCAAACATTCCCTTGTCTTAAAATTTTATGTGTTGTGATACAATATAAATTTTCAAAGTCTATGACGTAAGACATTTTCCTCTCATCTTAAAAGGTTTTTGGTTAAATTTCATTTAAAGTTTGTCGTTACTGTGCGTAAATACACTTAAAAAGTTTTACTATTATTAAGAAAGAATGGTCACATTCATTCATCACTATTGTAATTTCACAGCAATTACTAAGCTGCAGCAGTAATTGCAAAACCGGTACTTGGTATTTTTCAAAACGTGATACCGGTATTAATTCCGGAATTAAAAATTTCTCCAAAAAAAAAAAAAAAAAAAAATTCGGTGCAAAATTTGAACTCGATCGGTCAATAATAACACGTGCCCCTAGGACGTTGAACTTTAACACTTTTGATAATTTTCCCCATAAATCTTCGAGTTTTTACTTCAGACCCGGAAAACGTTTCTCCTATGTTTGCAAAATATTTTTACAGCGAGGTAGCACTAAAATTAATCTTTTTAATTACTTCATATCGTTTAAAGATTTTACATTGAATAAGAATGAAATAGTGCTTTAGAAACTTTACCTTAATCGTACGCTTTTCTAAAGGTATCTCAATCGTGTGCATTTTTTTCCCGATATTCTTGGACTGTCTGTAAAATACTAAATTGCTTTTATGACTCATATTTCGTAAATTGATTGTGCAATTCTTCGATTAATTGTGCTCCTCTTTCAGTTGTATCATTCAAAACTTTCAGCATTTTAACGATATCTCTTCCCTTTAAATAGCTTCCTTCATTTTGCCATGAATCAGGATCAAATAGAAAAACATCTTTTGGTGTTTGTAACTTATCAAACAGTTTTATTGACTTGTAATTCATTCTATAAAGAGGAAGATCTTCACTAAGAAAGCATTCCAAATCATCTACTGTTATCTGAAATTTTTATACAGTCATCAGACACGTCTTCCTATTCAGCAAGCTTTTTTTTTTTTTTTTTTTTTTGAAGTTTTCTTTTCCTATCTTCAAAGTTAATTCCTTCACCCATTACGAACAAAGCTACTAGTTCATCTCCTAAGTACTATAAGTGATTTATGAATTTTTCAATCACTGTTTAATCTGCATGTTTGTCATTATTTTGTACCTGCAGGTTCTTTAGACACTAGACTTTATATTAATTTAAAAGGCCTAGAATAGGTTGCTGCGAAAAACTATATCTTCATACAACATTTAACTGTAAAACAGCATTTACGGGCATTCTCTTCATGTAAGATCAATTTAAATTGTTTCCTAAATACATAAATTTTAAACAATAAATTCATTTTGCCACCCATCTGGCTCACTGATAAGCTCCAGGTAGCCGAAAACATATCCCTGTAGGAGGGAGGACTACACCAAGAAATATTATTACACGTTATGAGAATTCTCTGTAATATTCCTTAATTCCGCTTTCTACGAACAATAATGTGTCATCAAATTCTTTTTTTAGAATTTAAGTGGTATGTGTACTTCTTGAATTTTGAAGCGCTTAAATAATGGAATATCGAGTCTAGAACTAAGAAAGGCAAGAACTTCTTTAAAGACACTCTGCAGTACGATTTCAAATGCATGATGATAGCAATACAAATGCAATATATCACCGTTCAGCTTTTGCTCTAAAAAATTACATGCACAATTTATACGGCCGGTATTGTAAGCCGCTGTATAAAACACTACAGCTTGAACAGTTAGCAATAAAGAGCAATCATCTAAGATATCATATACACAACTGAAGAAATATCTCATAAATTCTGAGTAGCTGTTCAACATTGAGACCTGAAGCTATCACGGTAATCCTGTCGGCGTTTTTTTTCCAGTTACATCTGGATGTAACTTTTTATCCCAGATAATAACTAAAAAATCTAAAATTAAATTCATGAAATCTGATTTTACCTCTCGAAGATTTTCTCTTGCTCTCTTAAGGGATGTACGATTGATCATAAGGTTATTTGGATTTAAATTTACTGCATCAACATAGGCTGTTAATAAATGAGCAGCATCTTTGTCCCTAATATGGCATTTGTCTAACATTAATGAAATGCGAGCAGATATCAATAGTTGTCAAGCTTTTTTGCGTTGTGGTAGACCAGATATAGATAAAAGGTTCAACAGGTTAGGATAGATACCCATTTCGGTTTCTAACTCTTGCGAATTGCATAAGGAATTCGATGATAATAAAGGACTATGTACTGAAATAGAAGACAGTTTAAAGTATAGATTTTCACATTATTCCGATCTGGAATTAATTTAAATTTATATTTTAGATATGTAAAATAGTTTATTTTTATGGTAGGGTAATCAAAGATTTTTCAAAATTCAAATTATAAGGGTGCATAAACATTTTACGTATATAACTAAAGAACAGCGAATTAAAATATAATTGTCATTACTTATATTTATAGCATGGAAACCTAGTGACCCTATTTGCCACACCTATTACATACTGTAACGGATTCGGTGCGACTTCCACTTTCTTGAAATGAAGACACAGTTCTTGATAAAAGCACAGGAAATTTATTTACACTATGTACAGGAAAGATCGTCAACAACTGCTAAATTATCCATCAGCAATTAAGCAATTATCACACAACACCGTAAACTCAACGTTTACACACGTATTTACTTCCAAATACGAAAACAATGCAGCGAAATGCCTCGCAATGAACAGAGCAAAAATGCTCTCCGTTCGAAATCTCAAACGAAACTAAACTGTTTATCCATCGCTAACGGCTTAAATACACCGAAAAGAAATTTCTCAAATATTCCACACGCTTCTGTAAAGTAGTAGACCGTTATCAAATTTTATCAATGAACAAAAAGGAAATAGGGGTCGTATACTTTAGCCATATGAAAAAGGGGATGTATATTCATTACGGGAAACTATTTACAGGTTACGTTCCTACAATAATTACTATTTACAGAATTTGTAACAATACAAAGAAAATTTTCTAAATCAACACTCCGAAAGCCTGGAAGAGAAAATTTGTTGTTGTCAAAAATCATTCATTAATGGCCTAGGTCATTCATTAATGGTCTTTAGAATCCATTGTGTCCATCTTGGTGGAAAGAAATTTTCCCCTGGCGCTTGGTTTGAAACGAGCGCGAATAGCGGTATGCCTGTCCATAAGGCCATTAGTGTACATGTACCCTATGTAATATGTAAAATTTTACAGAATGAAAGTGAGAGAATGGTTAGTCTGGAAGCAGCAACATCTATTGAGGTTCAAAATTACTTTAAATATGAAATCTAGGAGTATTTTTACATAAAAATGAGAAAAATCCGCAATTTTTTCTTCGAAACACAAAAAAGGGGGCCCTAGGCGCGCGTGTTAATATTCATGGATTGACTTAAAATTTTGCATGGATCATTTATTTGTATAATGGAACAAATTGAGGGGGCATCGTGTAAAATTTCTACAACTTCAAAAATAAGGACCACCCTAATATATATATATATATATATATATATATATATATATATATATATATATATATATATATATATATATATATATATATATATATATATATATATATATATATATATATATATATATATATATACAGGGTGAGTTCGATCGAATCTGCCATACGAAAGGGGGTGATAGAAGAGCCCAAGCGGAGCATAGAACCACCCATTATCGTGTCCAATCCTTAACCGTAACCGAGTTTTGGTAAATTTAAGGAAAATGATTAAAAAAACAAAATTCTGAGAAAACGACTGATTTCTGAAATTCCTGTAGGACCTACAAAGAAAATAAGTACATATTTGGAAAGAGCAGACTAAATCTTACAAAATGATACCTTTCGCATTAAGATAGTCGCATTTTACTGAGAGCTACAAGCTTTGAAACATTGGACACACTCAGAATTAAAATGGTGCCAACGTTTTTAATCGACATTTTCAAAAACAACCGTAAGAGCTACAATCGGGCAAATCTACCAAAAAACTGGCCCATTTTATTGGCTTTCAGATGATACAACAACAAATCATATTGGGCTTCAAATTCAGCTGAAAGTCAGGCTTTTGTTTGAAACAGTGTAAAAATCTGCATTCGTTAAAAAAGGAAAACCAGCAAAGAGTCGCACTTTTCTGTTTTGAATTTTCTGTTTCACGATAGCATGTTGCTTTCTTTGTTTAAGAAAATGATATTTTTATATAAAAATAATAGTTTTAACATTTAATTTAGAGAAAAAACACATGAGATAACGATTTGTAGAAATAAAAGAGGCATTACTTTCCCGTGCTTTTCACAAAGGGAAAATCAATAACAAAAAAATGTTACACCAACATCGATTAGTACATTTAATAAACCTGCAAAATTTACAATAGCTGCTGAAATTGGTCGCCGCCACATCTGATACACGCTCTTGCCCTTTTGCGAACGGAAACAACCGTTGCTCTTAGAGAAATTTCATTCCTTAGTTTCCCTACTGCTTCAACAAGTCGGTCGCTCAATTCTTTCAAACTTGCTACTTCTGTTTTGTAAACTTCTTGTTTTAAGAATCCCTAAACAAAGAATTCCACTGGCGTCAGGTCTGGGGATCTAGGGGGCCAAGGGATGGGGCCCATACGACCAATCCATTGGGGATACTGTTCAGTTAGAAATTCCCGAACGGTATTTGAAGAATGTGCAGGGGCTCCATCGTGTTGGAAAATGATTTCTGCCCTCTCCTGAACAGGAATAGCATCAAGAAGGTCAGGCAAATGATGTTCAATGAACTCTAAACATGTGTTTCCTTTTAGGTTACCTCGAAACACATACAGACCAATTAAATGATCTCCTATTACGCCAATCCAACCATTTATGCTGAATCGAGTTTAGAATGATGAGTTTTGGGTTAAGAGAGGATTATGTTCAGTATAATGATGCCAGTTATGCAAATATATGATGCCCCCTCTAGTGAACAACGACTCATCTGTCCACAATAACTTTCTTAGAAAATGGTGATCTTCAGTGTCTCGGGCTAGTAGCCATCTGCAAAATGTTACCCGCTTTTCTTAATCTGAATTGCGCAGTTCTTGTACTAGAGTAAAATGATACGGGTGATACTTGTTTTGGTGCAATGTTTTCATCACTTTACGTTGTGATAGTCCACCTTCTACAGCAATCGAGCGTGAACTCAAACTTTAGTTTTCCACTGCTCGGTCCAGCACATACTCCTCAACATTGGCAGAAAGGTGATCCTGGCCCCTCTCGAACAAGGTACGAAATGAACCTGTCTCTCTGAGCTTTCGATGTATAGAGGCAACCACATGTATTAGATGCAGAACGATTTGGGTAACGGAGCCGGTATTCTTTCTCGGCTCTGCGAGCATTACCATCACAAAATCCGTACACGAAATGCATGTCAGCATACTCTTCGTTAAAAAATCGAGACATACCCAAGAATCGAGAAAAGAATATAGCAACTTATCTTTAGAAACTTTAACGAAAACTTTCAAAAACTAAAAACACACTCTCTACTGACTTACTGTAAAAAGAATCATAATTCTAGCAATTTTCAAAACACATTTACAAAATATCAGAAAGAAGCAAACGATACATAAAATATTATGACAAATGAATAATTCTGTTTAGTTTTTATCATTAATTGTTTTGTTAAACAAATGCTTTTTATTTTCAGACGATATTTTTCACAATCATAAATCGTAATCGGAAGTCTTTTGATGGGTCTGTATACGTTTTAAGGTCTTATAATGCAGGAAGCTCATATTTAGAGTTCATTGAACATCATTTGTCTGACGTTCTTGATACTATTCCTGTTCAGGAGAGAGCAGAAATCATTTTCCAACACGATGGAGCCCTTGCACATTCTTCAAATGCCGTTCGGGAATTTCTAACTGAACAGTATGGATTGGTTGTATGGGCCCCATCCCTTGCCCCCCTAGATCCCCAGACCTGACGCCTGTGGACTTCTTTGTTTGGGGATTCTTAAAACAAGAAGTTTACAAAACAGAAGTAGCAAGTTTGCAAGGATTGAGCGACCGGCTTGCTGAAGCAGTAGGGAAACTAAGGAATGAAATTTCTTTAAGAGCAACGGTTGTTTCCGTTCGCAAAAGGGCAAGAGCGTGTATCAGGTGTGGCGGTGACCAATTTCCGCAGCTATTGCAAATTTTGAAGGTTTATTAAATGTACTAGTTGAAGTTGGTGTAACATTTTTTGTTCTTGATTTTCCCTTTGTGAAAAGCACGGGAAAGTAATGCTTCTTTTATTTCTACGAATCGTTATCTCGTGTGCTTTTTCTTTTTATTAAACTGTTAAAACTATTATTTTTATATAAAAATATCATTTTCTTAAACAAAGAAAGCAACATGCTATCTTGAAACAGAAAATTCAAAACAGAAAAGTGCGACTCTTCGCTGGTTTTCCTTTTTTTAACGAATGCAGATTTTTACACTGTTTCAAACAAAAGCCTAAATTTCAGCTGAACTTGAAGCCCAATATGATTTGTTGTTGTATCATTTGAAAGCCAATAAAATGGGTCAGTTTTTGGTAGATTTGCCGGATTGTAGTTCTTACGGTTAATTTTGAAAATGTCGATTAAAAACGGTGGCACCATTTTAATTCTGAGTGTGTCCAATATTTCAAAGCTTGTAGCTCTCGGTAAAATGCGACTATCTAAATGCGAAAGATATCATTTTGTAGGATTTAGTCTGCTCTTTCTAAATATGTACTTATTTTCCTTGTATGTCCTACAAGAATTTCAGAAATCGGCCGTTTTCTCAGAATTTTGTTTTTTTACTCATTTTCCTTAAATTTACCAAAACTCGGTTACGGTTAAGTATTGGACACGATAATGGGTGGTTCTATGCTCCACTTGGGCTCATCTATCACCCCCTTTCGTATGGCAGATTCGATCGAACTTACCCTGGATATATATATATATATATATATATATATATATATATATATATATATATATATATATATATATATATAGATTGAATGCGACGAGGGATAGATGCATAAAGGTCATGGACAACATTTAAAGGAATATTAAGCCATTCCTCCTGCAGAATGGTCTCTAATTCCGAAAGTCCGGATGGAGGTGAAAATCGGGAACGAAGTTTGGACTCCCCATATATGTTCAGTAATATTTAAATCCGGAAACTGAGGGGGCCAGGCGAGATGGTCAACTTCACTGTCATGCTCTTCGAAAAATTCTTGGACACATCTATCAGTGTGTATGGGGGCGTTGTCGTCTTGAAAGAGCGGTCGCTCTCCAGGTAACACAGTCTGGACAAACGGATGGACATGATCCGCTAGAATGCTCAGATAGTGATTAGATTTGACACGCCCATGCAGAATAACAAGTGGCCCAAGACCACGCCAAGATATCGCACCCCATACCATAATTGAGCCACCCCCATGCTTCACAGTCGGCAAGAGGCATTCAAGATTAAAGGCTTCTGAGGGCGTTCGCCAGACATAAACGCGCCCGGTAGTCTGAAATAGGGTAAATGATGATTCATCTGACCATATTACCTGTTGCCACATCTGTGGGAACCAAACTTTGTGGTCTCTGCACCATTGGCGTCGCTTGAAAGCATTAGTTGCTGTCACCAAGGGTTTTCGAATTGCCACTCTGCCATAAATGTTCGCAACATGAAGTTCCCTTTTGACAGTTTTTGTTGAAACGGGGTCCTGGAGATGGCTGTTCATTTCAAATGTTATTTCGGATAAGGATTGCTTGCGCTTTCGGGCTACTATGCGCTTCAAAGCTCTTCTATCCCTATCAGCAAGCTCTGACTTTCCGCCACTGTGGTGCTTTGAAGATGTCGTATTACCTTCTTTCGTGTATGCTGTCATAACCTCTGACACCGTACCTCTTGCACACCCCAAAAGCTTTGCCGTAACCGTTTGTTTCCGTAACCGATGCTCCACTTAAACAAGCCTCAAAAATCATTCCTCTTTGGAACTCTATAAGATCTGACGTCTCAACTTATTACAGAAATTTAGAACCAAGCACACAACATTCGTGACTACTGTTGAGACACTGATACGTTCCTCTTGACGCTCACCAGGTGGCAGACTTCTGTTGCAGGTGGCGTGGCTGTACTATAGGTGTGAAATACGGCATACTTTTTCATAGGTGTTCCCCATCTCTCTCTCTCTCCCTCTATATATATATATATATAAATATATATATATATATATATATATATATATATATATATATATATATATATATATATATATATATATATATATATATATATATATATATATATATATATATATATATATATATATATATATATATATATATATATATATATATATATATAATATGCTTGTTTCATTGCCATGTTTTATAATTTTATGCAAAAAGAACATTAATTATGAACATTTATTGTGAACAATGCAAAATGAAGGAGCAAATGTTATAAAACAATCAACAATAGTAAGAAACATAATTTACTAGTACTAAGCATGGAGCTCGTTTTCATAAAAAAAATTCCTGCACTTGAAGGTACTCAATCTTACGTCACACTGTTCCAGATACTGTTAATAATGCGCAATAAATTTCTTTTAATTGCCTCGAAGAACTTCATCTTCAAATAATTTCATCTCTTGCGTGCTGATTTTGGATACATTATATTTTTTTCTCTTCTTTTGCACTGAGTGTATGTATAGCTGTATATTTTTTAAATTTATTGCTTGTATTAATTTCTCTTTGAGATACGATTATTTTCCAATATTAACATTATCTTCAACTACTTGATATTGATCAGGATGGGTTTGTACTTTCTTTTTATTAACGCTGTAGTGCTTCCTGCTAATTTATTTTATTTCTTTCGTTTTCTTTCAGAATTTTTATAATTTTTTTAAAAAATCGCAAACCTTTTCCAGTTCACAATGCCTTTCCTTCATGCAAGCTTTAAAGACTCTTTTAGATAGTTGAGTATTATCTCGCCAAGTATACAGCTAAATATTAAAGAGGGAGACAGAACAACAAACCAATACCGGTGAAAAAAATTACTTATTATTCCTCCATTTGATGTCAAAATGAATAAATTCGTTTTTTGTTAGACAATCTCAAAAACGAAAATATTACTCTGCTAATATTCTCTAAAAACTTTTTGTTCATAAAAGGTTTCAATTTTTGAATGTATTATTCTTTTATTAATCAATCTAAATTATTTCGTCTAAAAATGTCTAACTTGATATATATGTTTTGAGAATATTCACACGTAAGCGCTTTTTACTTTCGTTCCATCTTGCTTTAGTAGATAAATACTGTGGCAACACTTAATTGATTTTATTATTTTTCCTTCCAAATACTGAGAGAGGGGCTTAGCAAAGAGATTTTGTCCGTTGATCTCTTTTCCGCGAAGTGAAATATTACTTTAGTATTTTCTGCCCAAGATGTCTTTAGTTCAATCTGTCTTTTTATCTCATCTACATTACATTGTGGTTGGACGAAATGATATGAAAACCTTCCAATACAGGAAAAATATGGAAGAACTTAAAAACCACTCAGCGAATGTTTTCAAAACGATAACCATAAAAAGAACATGCAAAAACTCACTTATTATTTTATTAAAAAGTCCTGCGAAGTTGAAGTTAACATGTTGTGGCCATCTTGTGGTCACATAAAAATATCCCTTACATAATACATAAATCATTCATAACCTTTCCTTGAAAAATTCAATTATTTTTTATTCATTTCTTGCTTTCTATTCAAAAGTTTCCAGTTAAATTTTTCGAATTTTTCGTGCATATAATTTTAATACGTAATTTTTATTACATGCTGAAATTTAAAATAATAATAATAATACTAATAAAACTAAATAAACAAATCTTAAGGGCTGTTAAAGAAGTTAGATTCGCATAATGTATGCGCAAACTAAGTTTGGTTTTAAAAAAACTGAATAGGCAATCGTGTTTAGCAACTCATGTAAAAAAAAAAAAAAACAATTCAATATAATGAACATTTTCTAAGATATACCGCGACTAATCTACACTTTAAATGTCCTCTAAAGAATGTTACGTGATACACTGTAAAAACGATTCAGAAACGTTCCCGGAAAATAATAGGCAGCTGATGTGTCCAATTTCTTCCAGTAACATATCTTGGAAAAATCAGGAACTTTTTCCGCTTAAAGTTAGTAACCTCTCTGAAATTAACCTTGAAACTTTATGGAGACGTGCGAAATCTCCCCTGTTAAAGCCAGTCATGTCTCCACAACCTTCTAGAAAAATTAAATTGGTTTAGTGTAATGGATTAGAACCTTCCTAATTTACCAAGAAGGCTCCATAAAAATCAGAGCGACCACGGCCAAAGCTATGCAAGAAGGAACTAAGCATATCTCTTGCCTGAAATTCCTGCCTTGCAAAGACTGTAGCTATCTATTGACTTTTTCTCTCTAACTGGGAGCTTAGTCAATCGAGACATGCAATACGTAACCATAGACCAATACACTTAATGAACACGCTCTTTCAATCTTTAAACTGGTTGCTAAATATATTTTCCACAACAGTGAAAAGTCTGCACGGTGTAACTTGTAGCAATTCAAGAAACTTTTTTGTGAAGATACTTGTTTTTACGGGGAAATAGGTGAAAACGTGTGAAATCCCGAGACGTTCCACGGAAATAACCAGTAACGTTTCGGAATTTTTTTTACAGTGTAAGGAGTAGTTTAAATATTAAAAAATCTTGGAAACAAAATATTGATCATTTTATTGTGACCCAAAATAAAATATAATAATAATAAGAGCAATCGTCCTATATTACTTCTCAGTGATGTTTTTTTGTAACAACGCTTTCACTTTCTCTATACTTTATCAAAATGTATAAGTATGGCATCATTTTACAGAATTTTTCAACGTTTTCGATGAAAAATAAAGTGAAAATTCACAAGTTAGTTTTTTTTTTTTTTTTTTGCCAAAAAGCCTATTTATCCTGTATTTTATTGCGCATTGGACCAATGGGTTACGTAACCAGTACGTTACCCATAGGCAACGAACCAACCGTAGTTGGTTAGAGCGTTGTGTTGTTAATACGAAGGTTGTGAGATCGAATCCCCAACGGGGACCAGAAAAGACAGTTTTAATAACGCATTTTTTCAGAAGAATTCTGATCCAAATTTCCATTTAAGTAAAATCTAAACTCATTGCAAGATTCTGAGCCACAGTTCTGTTGTTGTTAAAACGAGGAACCATGACATTAATTTATTATGGTTAAACGCAGTATAACTTTTTAAAATATTTTTTAAAGATAGTGATTAATTACTTTGCTACGTGTTGCTTAACTGTATAGTATTCCAGAGATAGCATTTCAGAGATGTTAGTTCAATAGGTAACGGCACTTTGCTAATAACTCTAACGCTATGTGATCGATTCTTTCATCGGCCAGAAAATATATATTTGACTGATTAATGTTCCTCAGTTGAATTCCAATTCAAATTTCTATCACCGTTATAACCTTAACTGAGTGGGAGCAGGACTCAAAACCACAGTTTTGTTGTTGTATAATAGCAAAAAAGTGTCCAATCTTCCTGCATATAAAATTGCTCTATTTAAAATATCTCTATTTCTAACTAAAAGCTTCACAACTATTATATTTTTAGTTAAATAATTTAATTTTCACCACATTTCTCACATGACCAAAAGGTACCCTGAGCGTCAGACTACCCTGAGCCTTGTAAACAATTTCTTTTAATTAACTTTAACAGTTGTTAATTCTTAATCTTGGAACTATGCACTAGTTTAGGAGTTTTTCTTTCGTTTTATACCAATACATTCAACAAACAAATTTCGAATAAGAAAGAGCGATCAAAGGCAAAGAAATTGTGGCTCAGAATTATCCGGAATTACATTTTTTAAAAAACTTTCAGGTTCATGTAACTTTGCTTGCCGACAGCATATCAATATAGACATATCTTTAATGCAAGCAAGAAGTAAGATAAAAATCTGACGTGGTAGAAAATAATTATTAGTTTCAATTGCAGTCCCGAAACTTAAGTAAAAGTAGCTTAAATATCTAATTAGGCAAAAATAATGTTTTAAATAGCACTCCGATGTTATCAAAGGTGTTTTTTCCTTTACATTTTTCAATAGGAGGTTGGTCCAAGTGAAAACAATCAATGACTTGCAACAACTGGAGCGAAAGAAATTGCTTTGTTGTTTGAGGTAGACATTTTTTAAACCAAAATGATCAAAGTTCTGACAAAAAAAAAAGTCTTTCACTTTTCTTTTCAAGTTATATTATATAGTAACAGCATTACTTATCCATATAAAGCTACCTTAAAACTAATCAGACATTTTACTCTAGTTGAAACTCTACAAAATTTTTCTGTGTACTATAATTCATCAGAATAATGAATTAAGGTGTACTCAGTGATGTATACCACGCTCCTAACAAACCTGAAATTAATAATGGAAGGCAGTTTTTTAAGAAAATGTATTTATTTGCTGAGTATATAACAAAGAATGTTTTTACAAATAAGAACTTAAAGAAAAAGGACGATATTTTCTGCGTTAAGTGATCTTGGTTTGGTTTTTTCATGATGAAAATGATGGATTGTTTAACTTTATGGCAAGATAAACTAATTAGAAGTTCTCTCTTGTGTAACGCTTCTATAAAATCAGTTACTTAGTTGGCTTTTAGCAGTTTTGACAATGAGTCTAAGGACAACAAACTCTTTATCTTTCTAAAAATAAACCAAAACGCAAAAAACAAAACCAGGAGCCTAATTTTGATAACTAACTTCTTAATTTCTTTCTTTAACTGTTTGTCAGTACGAAACAATTAAAATTTTTGAATTACGTTAATTATTAATTTTTTTCGCATAATAAGCTATTTCCATGTATAAAACTCGAGTTGATGAGCTGAAAGTTCTAGCCTTCCCTTTTTTTTTTGTTGAAAGAAAATGTATGCCAACAATTACTCTCATTTTCAATCTAATGTACATTTTGCTAAGAAAAACATGCTAATTAAATGTTTCTTATGTAACAACTAGAAACTCTGCAGCTTGTTTTAATTTCGTTTTGTGTTGCAAACTAAAAAATTTTTTGTACAAATAGTGTAGTTATTTCTAAATATCTGAATACATTGGAATATCCAATAGAGTTTTGTTTCTTTCTAAAAAATGATTTATAGCAAAGCAATATGTTATTTTCTTAATGGAGGAATATAGAGACGAAAAGAAATTGAGTGTCATAAAACAAGGATATAGCATTTCGGGCTCCCCAAGGAACCATTTTATGGAAGCTGACATAGGCATCCTTTGACACCACCTTGCACAAAATGCGAATATAAATGTAAAGATGATTCTATACCATGGTACCACGGAATAAAATGGGTAAATATGGGAGCTAAGCCTTCCTTTTATTTTTTCCATTTGTTTAAAAAATCTCATGATGCATACAAAATGAAATAAATAATATTATGCTATTTATAATGGTAAACATAAGGTGACGCATCAAATAAGGCCATGTGGACTAAAAAGAGCATCCCATTTTTTGATACAGTTTAAAACAAAAAAAAGTCCGCTGGATCATGGCGTCGTCATAAAGCCTAACTGATGATAACGCCGTATCAACAAGCATTTTTTGATCACAAAAGTATAAAACACGGAAAGTGTTATCAAAAATTAATTGGTCTTATTTCACAGTAAGTTTTGTTTCTATCATGGTTCACTAGTTTAAGAGTGGGAAAAAGTTGTTCATTGCTCCTGAAACCTAATTTATGTAGTAGTCTGATTCGGAAAAAAAATCATTGTGTGCCGTCCTGTTTTTTTTTTTTTTTAATGTGATTTGATAACATAACAAAGTAGACTGTAGCCCAATGAGGCGCAGATTGGCATTAGTGGGACTACGGTGTCCTTATTAACACTAGAAAGACGGAAGAGGTCATTTTGACCGCAAACGATTTTCAAATGCTCATATTTGCTGCGTTTAATTTTCAAACTCTTTTTCCTTTATTGACTTTTCCTAGCTATTTATTAAGATCTTACAACAGTAAGTTTTATTTCTTTCTTCCTAGTATTATAGTTGCAAAGAGTGATTATACATAGAAAGACTGAATACGATCATTTTGACCGCTGAATGGACCTTTCTTTATGCACAATTTTCTTCTTTTTTCTTTTATCACATGTGTGTACTATGAACTGTTGTAAGTTGTCTGGGTGAATAATGTTCTTTTGGGCTTGAGTAGCACCCGCTGGTCAGGTATAATTCTTTGAACTGTTAGGAAAATTCGGAACTCCTGCTCGTTGCACGATTTCATTTTTCTGCTATCTGCACAGGGGGAAATGTTGATAAAGGTAAATTTGAAAAGCATGTGACTGGACAAGTGGAATTAATTTGGGTCTAAAAATAAGTAGATATGCACAGGTGGATTCCTAAATTTGTGCTGGAATTCTTTTGTGCGCTAAAACAAGCGATTCGCTTGACCTTTTTTCTTTCCTTCGGTGATATTGAAGTGCTCAATCACTTCATATTCACACAAACATTTTTTAGTAGTAGCACTTGAATATAGGATTCATTGACAAGCTAATCAGTGCATGAATTTCTGAAACTGTTGCAGATTGTCTAAAACATATTCTGATTCGGATGATCAGTCTGACTTATCTGAAGAGGAGTATATTCCTAGCGATGAAAATAACCAGATTTCATCAGATTGTTGTGAACATTTTTTGGAACATAGATTTGCAGAAAAAAAGACTAGATTTACCAGATTTGCTGAGAAAATTCAGAGCCAGAAGAAACCTTGCTAATAAAAACTGATACGAAAGATATAGAAACCAGTAAAAAAAAAAGGAGAAAAGGGTCCGACGCCGAAAAAAAAGAGAAAAATTCAAAAACAGAACTCTCCATTTTCTGCAAGTCATCTCCACTGATCAATTCTGCTACATACATGCATAATAAAGTCTCTACCTCAAGAAAAAGGTCAATACAGTGTCAAATGGACCAATGTTAGAAATAAATCTACGAACATTTGTTCTGATTGCAAAAAAAAAATTGTTTATGGCTCATATACAGGCAAAGTGATAACGATGAGTATTTCTAAGAACAGTAAAAGATAGTAATGTTCAACATATTGCGATATTTAGGTAATTTTGAAAACAAACACATGCATGGTGTAAAATACTTGTTAGTTATTACATGATAGAAAAGTTCCTCTTTTTTGTACAAATTTACTCTTTCTCAATACCAGTTATGTAAATCATGTGTAATTCACTTGATCGAACGTAAGATAAAAAAAAAGAACCTCCTGAGACTGATTTGCAGACTTTATTATGATCAAAATGTTAAATCAACTTCTGGCACATTGAAACAAACCTTTTCTATGATTAAAAATCCCGAAAAGATGAAACTTTCAATCTTTAAAGTATGGCGGACAAAATGACCGCTGCTAGTCTTTCTAGGTATACGGAAAACGCCGTCTTGCTAGTGTAGACATCGAAGAATCGAGTGGAAGATATGATTCAGTGTTGAATGTGTATGTACATGTGCACAGACACAGTGTCTAAAAATAGAAAATAACAAGTTCTGAGAGCTTTGAATGTGAAGCTGGATCGTTCTCCTTTCCACTGAAGTAAACATGGACGTCTTGATAATGTTCTTCAGTTTATCAAGCGTAGTTAAATATGTTTTTTTTAAATTAACAGAAAAGGTTTATTAATTATGTTTTATTTCCCTGGTACTTTTGATGGTTTCTTTTTGTTTTTATCTTCAAGCTAGAGCGACAGACAGACAGATTTTTCCCCCATCTCAATAACCTACTTTACAATTTTAAATTTTACTATATTCATATTTATAATTTTATTTATTTTTGACTTTTTTTGTTTTTCGAGATATTTTTAAGATGCATTAAGTCTTCTTTCATGCTTTTTTCTCTGCCTGTTGCTGGGAAGGTGGGTTAAAAAGCGAAAATATTAAATTATAGATCGATTAAAACACACCAAGGCATTTAATACATTTGCAAAAATATCAATCAAGCATCCTTTTTCTAATAAGAATCATATAGCAGAACTATTCTACTGACATTAGAAAAAAATATTATCTATTATTAGGGGAGACTGAGGATACTTGATCCCCACTTTATTTTTTTCTCTGCTGCCAGTTATCATTAAAAAAAAAAATACTTGAACAAAGGTAATTTTTTCTCCCTATCTGACAGTATTTTTTTTAGTTGAAATTAGAGAGATAGTTTTGGTAAAATAATTTTTTACAATGATCTTATAAAGGGATCATGTATCCCTAAATCAAGATATACGTGATCCCTTTATGGGAGATACTTGATCCCACTGATAAAATACATTGACTTTTCATTAGATCAGCAAATTACTTATGTGTGGATTTTCGTTTTCTTTATAATATTTCTAAAAAAAACGCGATTTTTAATTTTCTTTATTAGACTTTATTAATGCGAACACAATAACATTGTTTTTAATTTTATAGGACATTCGTGAAAAGAAATGTACACAACTTTCATGAACTTATGACGCTTTTGATCTGATACTCATTCCACATTACAGTTGTGAACCATATATATTATAAATAAAACCAACATTTTTTTTTTAAACTAGCGCAATGAAGCTAAAATTACAACAAATTAAAAATTAGGATGAAAAGCACACAAATCAATTTATTTGCTTCTTGTCTTACAATAATAAAATTAAGAGTTTTATCAATTGAATTAATTTTTAAAAAGAAGGGAGAAAAATGTACGCATCAGTATACTTATAAAACGGAAAAAAGACCTGCCATATGTTTTCAAAACCTGAAAAGTCAAATGCAAACAATTCATTTGTTGTAATTCTTTAAGTTCTGCTCAACCCAACTGGATGTGGGCAACTTCACACATTCATCCTCATTTACTACACTTTTGGCAACTTTTCAGGAAATATAGATTGATTAAGGATATTACCTTTTCGCTTTAGGGAAAACTTCTTCCAAACTAAGGAAATCCAAATTTGCATTATATCCACTAATGGGTCAACATAATGGGCAACTCACTTTTTTGTTGTAAATCTAACTATAGCAAGATCATTTTTTTCATTGAAACAAGGATTTGAAATCGAATTCAACTTGTTCACGCTCATTTGGCTGATCAGAACATAATTTATCAGTAGAGTTAGTTTATGTTTAGATGTTTGAGGTGTTATGTGGGTTACAAGAGCGAACTGATATTTTGATTATTTATCATATTAACTGCAGTGATTGCTTAAATCTATCACTCATACAATGATAAGTTTCATTCTGTTAGCATGGTTTTGAATGCTTAAAGTTTATTTCAACTAAGTAAACAACAGTTATATTGTTTTCATTATTTTTATATTATCATAGGAACAATTGTTTCTGGGATCATATATCCATCTAAACGAAGGCATTAAGTATCCCTAATATGCGATTTTTACAAACGTACTTGTTCTTATTTACCAAAAATATGTCTTTTTTTTTAAAGACTGTCTATACTTTATCATTACACTTCGGTATTTTTTAAAAGTTGTATATAGTGGATAATGTAAACTTCAGAATTCTTTCCTTAAAAGAATTTCCCTTGACACATTCACACAATCATTTCTTGAGATGAAACAAAATGGCTGAAAAAGACTAATTGTTGCCACTTTGTATGTACAAGCATAACTTTAACATAAATGTCAGGTTTCAAATCTCTACTCAATGTTTTTGGTACATTTTTGGCTGTGGGATCAATGTATCCACAGGGATCAAGTATTCTCAGTCTCCCCTACTTATGTACAAATTTCATTTTAAATATTAGAGGACCTGTAGAATTTATTTTTAGTTTTTATTACTAGAGAAGAAGTTTTTTAGTTTAAATTTTTACTAGAGAAGAAAATTCAAGAATTTGAAAGGTAGGATAAATAAATAAAATTTGTAATACGTAATATCCTATATTATATAAATAAATATTATTATTTTTTCTTTTTTGAAACTATTTGTATAGGTCTGCGTATGTATATTTTTTTCAAGTAGAGAAGCAGTTGAAAAGAACGGATATTATTCTAGCTTCATATATGTGCTTTGCGACGAAAACTAATTTTTTACATCGTTAAACTGTAAAACATTTGCATTATTAAGTCATGATTTACTACTTCTTTCAGTGGAACATTGTTTTCAATAGTTGTATTTCTTTTTAAAAACCTTAACTAACTCAGTTTGTTTTAAAAACATTTCATTAACTCTAAAAACTAATATATGTGACAAAAACTTTCGCTAGAAATTACTTCATGACTCCAGCCGAAAAAAAAGAGTCAGCATAAAATTTATGTACTTATATTAGCAACTGCTGATGTGCTCATAAATTACTTTCTATATTATTGCTTTTTGAACCTAATTTTCAAGATAATGGTTTCACTAGTCATATATCTGTAGCTGCATTCTGTGTCTTTCTAAATGTAAAGTTGATCGTTTTGGTGCATTTTGACCAAATCATGGTATAACATGAAACTATTAACGATAATCCTCAGCAAGTACTTTTTTTTCTTCACAAATTGTAGGACTAACTTTAGGATTTAATTCCTGCAGATATATCATTAGGGTGGAGTGAAAAAAACGAAATTGAGAAACATGCAAAGCCTATATGTGGGAAAAGTTTCCTCTCACCAAATCTATTTATCATACAAAATTTCATCTAAATCAAATGATATCTTTAGCTGCTCGTTTGACTTTGAATTTTAAGTAATTTGCCCGACTTTTCCCCAAACTGGCGAAAATTGATAAAATATAATTACTTCTCATTTGAAACTTTGAGTTTTTGAAATGAAACTCTTTATAAATAGATACTTAGTATACACTATACAGTTAGTTAAATTGCCTAGGCAATTGCCAAATTGCTTTCAGACGTGTATTAAACGTGCTAATCTCACATGCACTACCAGCGAAATGTTTTATTGCCTCCACTAGTATCAACAGCGTTCTTTATTCTAGTTGGTTGTCTCTCTCTTTTAAAGTAGTTCATTTAATTCAAATTATTTCAAATATAGCATAGGATGACGACTCCGGTAGATCAGCGTCAATTCTTATTAATGCTGCTTTAAAAGGTTTATGAGTTTGGTAAGATCTCGTCTTTAGTAATTAGCATGCTGTTCAGTTTTAGTCTCCTTCTCTGAAGAAAGATATTTTTTCATTGTGAAGAGCTCAAAGAAGGGCTCCTAGACTAGCAAGAGGACTTTTATAATTAGATTATGGTGCCAGACTTAAAAGCCTTGATATGTATAACCTGGAGAGTCAGATGGAACATGATTCAGTTGCTTGAACTTATCAATATGAAAGATTTTAATGGCATGGAAAGCCGGAAAAGGTGTCATTTTTTTAAGTTGTTCAAATCTCATGCTGATCTGGAAATTAGGAAAAATCAATACTTTAGTAGGGTTGTGAGCACTTAGAACAGTTTACCGGAAGCGGCTTTAATGAGTAAGGGGGCCATTTATCTTCATTAGGAACAAACAAGGGTGCCCGTATGCAAAATTTTAAGGGGGGGGGGTTGCTCAGATATTTTCCCTATTGAAACCGATTTTAGTACAGATTAAAGTTGTTAAAATTTGACGTTTTTTATAACTTATTCATTAATTTGCTGGGGAAGAAAAGTTTTTACATTTTTACAAAGAAAAATATACTAAAAGCAAGGAAGTTCTAATTTCAAAGATGGGGTGGCTTGAGCTTCTACTTGCCCTCCCCCATATGGGTGCCTTTGGGAACAAACTTACCTAGAACTGGCCAAACTGGCCCCAGAGCTTGGTGCTGGTCGTCACATTTGTATTTGAATAATTGCCAAAGAAGAGTCTTCAAAAGAAGTCGATCGTCGCAAAATCAGAAGGAAAAGAAAAAAAAAACCCATTGACTTGAAAAGAAAAATGAGAAGTAACACTTTTCATAAGAATATGCTGTACTTTGACGGTTGAAGGAGCAATATTTTGATTCAAATTAAGGAATTGAAAAAAAAAAGTAGAAAAACTACAGAAGACCAAGTTGTTTTCATAAATTAAATCAAAGTATGATATCTTTGTAACCTCTATGCCTGGTAGCTCTCATAAAATTTGAATACGCATATTAACTTTTTGAAAGAAAATTATTGATATTTCTAAGAAACGCGCTGAAGGTTAAGTGCAAACAGTTGTCAATACAGGTTTTAAAAGTGGAAGCATAAGGAAAGTTGAGATTTCTATTGGGTGTTCTGTGCGATGGCATTTTTACGAATTTCATATAAATGAATTACAACTGCGCCATTTACTCATTTTCAATTACGCCTACTAACATTTGAATGGAAATAACCACTGGGCCAAAAAGATATGGCTTAGAAATTGCGAAAAAAACTAGAGTCCTGTGAAGGTATGGCTGTAGTATACTTTTAAAAAAGGAATATATATATATATATATATATATAGATAGATATAGATATATAGATATATATATATATATATATCTTTGGCAGAGATTGCCTCTAATGAACTCATTGCAGATCAATGGTACAGCTACAAAGTGTGGAATGGAATTTCAAACGAAAATACTTCATTCTGCTTGTTAAGAAAGACTGCAGTAAGTGTAACTACATCAAATAGAACTTTTCAGTTTCGAGAAAATGCCCATCAGAGAATGAAAGTATCAACCGAATATGTTGTTAGAGTATATTTTAAATATTAAACCAAAATTATCACGTCGGATTGGAAATGAAGACTTTTACAATTGACATTATAGTAAAATAACGTAGTCATGCCAGGAAAACATTCTATTGTCAATGCTGACCAATAATATAAACGTGCGAGACATATGGACCTTCAACAGCTTTGAAAAAGAAAAAATGGCTTAACTCGATAACTATAAGATGAATAAACTTATCTTATAGTTATCGAGTTTAGCCATTTAACCGTTTAACCTTTGTGCTGAAAAGTAAAATATGTTTAAGAATTCAAGATTCAAACAATAAATTTCTATGCAGATAACTATTTGTATTTAATTGACTGAAATTTAGTTGCACTTATGAAGATTGATGCTGATCTCATTTACGATGCTAAAGAAAAACCTTGACTTATAATTGTGTTTTTTCTTTTTTCCTTTCAATTTGTTTATAAGGAAAAACAGCGTCTTCATTTATATTTGATGTAATAATTTATAATGCTTTGAAATCATTCCAACTAAATGAACTACTTTAAAAGAGAAATTCGACCAACTGGAACAAAGAGCACAATAAGACATTTCGCTGGTAGAGCATGTGCGCTCAGCGCTCATACACGTTTGAAAGCAATTTCGCAATCGCCTCCGAGGTAATTCAACTAACTATATACTAAGTAATTATTTATCAAGAGTTTCATTTCAAACGCTCAAAGTTTCAAATGAGAGGTAATTACATTTTATCATTCCATTTTCGCCAGTTTGGTAAAAATTCGGGCTAATTACTTAAAATTCAAAGTCAAATAGACAGCTAAAGATACTTGATTTAGCTGAAATTTTGTATGGTAAATTGGCTAGGTAAGAGGCAACGTTTCCGCACATAGGCTAAACATATATCTCAATTTCGTTTTTTTCACTCCGACATCATAAAGCGAAGTTTGAAGTAAAATTAGGATTTTCAATAAAACCCACACTTTTGTTGCGAAGTCAAATTGAGCAATTAGTTCAACTCACTAATGAGTTTACTTTCTGTGTCATTGTCTTTAAAAGAATTTTTCGGGTCGCTTCGTAGAATAATTAGTACTCCTTTGCTTGTACTTAGCTAGATAATATTACTTTTCCGTTTAAAAAAGATTCCTAGAAGCCTTAAACAGCGTATAGCGATTTGGATGTTGCACAATTTTATCCTTTGTAAGCCATCCTAATGAAAACACATATTACTTTTAATGCAGAACCCTAATTATAAACTTTCAAGACCCAAAGGGTAGTTATTGTAAATTAGAGTATTTTTTATTTTTCCAATGTTTTTAAGCTTTAAAGTAATTACTAGCTATCTTAAATTGTTATTATTTTATGATAGTATTTTTAATCCTCCTCTGTAAATTTGTTGATGGATGTTGAAAAACATTTTAACCATATTTAAACCATTTTCAGTAAATTAAAAGTGGATATTTTAAAAATTATTACTTCAGTTTTGGTAAAGTAATTGTTGAAATCAAAATCACAGCAGAGAAAAATGCATTTTCTTCCACTTCCTTGCTCATTATTTAGGTATAATTTCAAGAGAAAATTGTAGTTAAGTCTTTCCTACAGTTAAGAAATATTTAATATTATTTTCCCACAGTAGCCGAACGACAAAAAACATCATAGTTTTTGTCGATTAGAAAAAAGTATTTCAATGCACGCATTTTGAATGAATTCTTTAATATATGTCTTACGTCATACACGATGGTTTTCTTTTATGTTTTTCTTTCGCTTTAAATGAAAATCATGAGGGTAATTATTTAAAAAAAAAATAAATTGTAATAATTTTAAAAAGTGTCTTTAATGTTTTTGTTAGAGTTTTAATGCTAATTTTACTCAATAGCATTCATATTAATAATTGTACTTTGCCGTTACAAATATTCAAAACACTGCTTTATGTAGTTTGATTTGCGTGTAAATTAATAATGAATTCTTCAAATCGTTGAAAGGGAAAATTTCCTGATCGTCATTATGAAAGTATGATTGTTCTTAATCCAGAATATTTTTACATCCAAAAGCGCACTATTTAGTATTGAAAAAGAGATTCCTTGCAACTCCGAAACAAGTGTATGCAATAATCTGTAGTTTTGTGCTACAAAATGTTGGGAATTTCCTTTCAGATCGTTATTATGTTGCTTTGGTATCATATAAGATCGCACAGTTATTCCATTTTACTTATTCTACGGTAAAAATACGGATAACAGCTATATTGTAACGATGATTGATCTGTCATCTTTAAATAACGAATGTGACTCCAGGCGCGCAGAGGAATGATCTGAAGGGAATTTTGCTTATTCCTTTATTAATACACATTTCGTTTAAATCAATTATTCTTAACACAAATTACTTCTATTATTTTAAAAATATTTCTGATTACGCAGGGTTTAATTTCATCACGATATAAACTTCAATGAAATAATACTTTTGATAAGCAGCAACAGCACTCGAGAACATTTTTCTCGATGAAACACACATTTCGATGAAATCTATACCAGACGTAAATCAGTTCATAAGTTATGCACAGTGGAGACTAGATATATTTGATGACATTTTTTTTAGTTTCATTTTTTATGGTATTTTGGTTTTGAAACTGACAAAATTCAGCATATCAGCAAAGCACAGTTTACGTCAAAATGACATGCAGGAAGCCAATTAAACCGATGCACTGTAAATAATCGGTACACATTCGGAACCCTATAAGTGCGTGCTCCAGCTGCCGGAATATGTACTAAAATGTATTTCGAATGCATTCTGTAACGAAGAAAGTGCGCTGAAATGTTTTACCAATCTGTTTCATTATGAAGAAAACGTTCCAAAAGTGCACCGAATGTGTTTTGCTGAAAATCTCGATCCAACCGAAGTTTGGGAATACACTTGAGAACACATTGTGTGCATATTTGAGAGTGCTTGTGAAATCACAGCTGTCTTTGCTACAACGATGATGGCTAGATATGAAGTTGTTAGGTAGTATGATATACTGTATGAATATCCTGGAAAAAATGCTACACTTTTTACAGCAATTTTTGCTGCATTTTTGCAATCACCCAGCTTTTAACTTATCTCAATGCGTAATTAAATCGGATTAATCGCAAAAACAGACTCTAGGCTTATTTGTAAACATTGTGGATCATTCGTTATCATGTTCGTTTTGCTTTTGAATACATAAAAGGTACGTTTCTTACTTTATTAATCTTCATTGTATGAGAAATTTTGTATTTATACATTTACTAAGCTTCATATATATTTACTTTAGATAAACTAACAATTTATCATAATTTTTGAAACAATCTAAATGGCAAAGTGTTAAAACTGTGGTACGTTAAAATTAATTTGCAATGATTCTTATCCTGATATTTGACGATTGATTTAGGACTCCTGTCCTAATCTTTTTAGAAGATTCCAAAACACTTCTAGAAACACAGTTCGTAACATATATTTAATTCAGTCCTCTTTTTAGCGCACTTTACAAGCACTTTTTACAGTAAATAGTAGTATTAATAATAGTAGCTAATAGTAACGTAGCTACTATTAGCTACGTACCATATACCATACCTACGTACCATTAGCTACGTACCATAGATTGTACCATGTGATATCGCGTATTTAAAACACATACAGTATATCATACTTTTTAGAAGATTTTAGAATTTTTAGGTGACATTTTTCTGGTTAGCAAGTTTTGGGGAGGGATAAAAAAGGAAATAAATGGAATTGCAGTTAGATCTCATACATCAATACTTTCTTCTACAGCTCATATTTTACTGTAGTATTTTTCGTTTTCGTTCAAAAAATAAATAAATAAAATGTTTTGGATAAAGGAGCTACTAATAAGAGAAAAAGAGGGTTGCTACACTGATAGTGTACGCCAGCCACTGACGACTAAGTAAATTTTTTTTATTATTTATTTATTTTTTCACAAACACGTTTGTTCCTTAATGCGAGGAACTAAAAATAATAATTAATTGATAATTGTTAGTGCCGGATATATAATTTTTCTGAGCCGGGGAAAATCTTGAAACTGCTGCCTTTACTCATCTTCCTTCAAGTTTAATATTCAGTTTCCACGAGGGGGGGGGAACACGGAAATTAGGTGAATTTGCTGTTCCCCAAAAGTTGCCTCCTGGGGGCAAGGGTCCTGACTTCCCCATCCACCCCCAGATCCCGCACTGACCTCTGTAGTGAACTTTCAAGGAAATAATTAGTCATTAAAAAACTCCACGGCATTTACATTGTTTAAAAGAACACTACTGATCAGAAATCAAGCAATAGATTGTACCAAGTGGCTAAGTAGCATGAATTCAAACAAATAAGGCTTATATATTTTGTTATATAGAAATTGAAAATTTTGAAAATGAAAGTTTAGCCTTTGTTTATACAATTTTGTTTACTTCATAGAGTATGGATTAGCTTTGAAATCGTAAATATGGAAGGTTAATATTTGAAATGTAAATGCAGGTTTTGTCGTAAGTAATATTGTGTACTACATTTACCTGCAACTTTTTTATTAGTACATATTGTTCGTGTGCAATTCTGCTGTAAGCTATTCAATTGTTTTGGAAACATCATTGTATTTTAAATTTTCATAGTAGCTATGCTGATTAATCATTAGATTCATACGAAGTTTAAACCATCTTCAGCCTGCAGTCCCAAAATACGCAAATTTAGTGCATATTTATTATTTCTAAAAGCTACTTTTATATTTGTGTAGTACAGGGGTCGATACAGGCTATTATTTTAGGAGGGGCCCCACATTAATGAAACTACAATTTTGGTTTCGAAAAATTTCTGAAACTGCTTGGGTGTCAATAAAAATCACCAAATTGGCCTGGAAAAAGGCACCTAATGGGGGCGTTAACGGTATAAAATAATTTTATAAGCAATGAAAAGAAGTGTAGCATTTCAATTTCAAATATTTACTTTCGAAAATAATTAATTAAATGAAAAGACTACTGAAACCGTTTACATTTTATTCATAAAAGGTTTGAACACAAGGTGGACGGATACTATTGTCTACCGTTTAGGGAGGGGAGGGGGTCATGACCACCATGACCCTCCCCTTGTATCCGCCACTTGTGTAGTATGTGTTCTGAGAGGATATTGGTGCTAAGTCATTGTTCTAAAACGCATCCTAGAAACTGTGCCTAAACGTGTGCCACAAAATGTTTAGCGAAAGTGTTCAAAAGTGCTTGTAAAGTGCGCTAAAAAGAGGACTGAATTAAATATATGTTACGAACTGTGTTTCTAGAAGTGTTTTGGAAACGGACCCAAAAAAGTGTTCTAAAAAAGGGGACAAGTGTACGAGTTCAAAAAATGTTTTGAAAAATGTTCTCACAACGGTTCTAATAAATGTTCCAAAATAAGTGTTCTTAAAAAGGAGACAAGTGTCCGTGCGAAAAAAAATGTTCAAAAAGTGTTTGAATATTTGCAGTGTGGAAATGCTATATCTAGAAATGTTTCGGAAAAAACGAAAGTTTTTTTTGTGTTACTTTGAATCAATAAGAATCTAAGTTCAAACACATGCTGAATAGTAACTGCATTACAAATAACGTAAGCTATTCAACTTTGAGCTGTGCTTAGGTCAGAAAGTTTGACAACATGAGTTGTGCTAATCATGGTATCTATAAAACTTAAAAGCAGTTGGAAAATCGCAATTTATAGAAAAAGCTTTTATATTGATCATATTTAAACGTCATTATATTTATCATCACATTTACAGTTAAATACAAGTTAAGATTAAGTGAGGTTTTAAATGTATTGTTTGAGAAAAAGTAGAGATTTTAGAAAGTTCCTGAAAACGACATTACTTTCGCAATGTTTAAAATTTTTCAATAAGTCTTCGTGCGCAACTCTCAGCGCTCCACCCTATCCCACTGTGACACGTGTGCCGAAATATGGCTCTCCCTGATCTAGTTGTAGAGAGAAGTATTAGAGTGTGCAGAAAAATGCGTGTTGTTGTTCAGAGCATTTACGACAAAATATCTCTACTTGGCATTGTTTAACTGAGCTTAAGTGCTCGAGTTTTCATACCTCTATCTGTAAACGTGGTAGAAGGAAATAAAGTAAAATAATTTGTACTTGGTTGTATTCAAAAGTCAAAAACCCCTTCTTGTTACATTCAAATGCAGCAGGAAAAGTTTTTTTTTATACTTTTTTGGGGGCAAATCAGTAATTATTTCAATGCAAACTTTTGTGATGCTATAATTGTCAAACATTTGGTGACAAGTCGCCAAGACTTTGTCACCATCTTGGCGATATATTGTCAAGTTACCGAGATGGACAGGCTGTTGCCATTTATTTATCCGTAATTTAACGTTTAAATTTTTAAGAGTTTTTAATAGCATTTTAAATTTGCAAGAACAAAACAAGACCGAAGTTTGTGGTTTAGAAAAAAAAACTCTAAAAACGTCTCTAATTACATTTTTTAAATGTTTAAAGTTTTAAATGTTCCAATTCACCCTATTTTAAGGTATCATAAATAGAAATTATTTAAAACAAAATATGTAGCTCGACAATGTACGAATGCAAAATTTCTCATTATGTAATGTAAATAAATACAATAATTAAATAACTCATCTTGAAAATATTCCAAACAAGACGCAAACAATTGCATATGATATTCAAATCTCCTTCATTGTTTACTAACAAGACGTGATGCTGTAACGTAGCTTCGCAGAAATTGATTCGAGTTTTCTTCTGGTTACGTAGCTGATAAAAGAATGTTCGGAGCAAAAAGTACTTTCTGTTAAGTAGCTGTAAAAATTGCAGCATTTTTTTTTAGTTTAGTTTTTGCACATAACAATACAAATGTTCCTAAATGTAACAAGAATCCTAAGCAGAACACATTTGGTGAACTTTTGAAATACTTCTTTCTAACAGAACAGGTTCTTCAGTATACTTTTGAAAAACTTATTTTTTAAAAGAACAGGTTCTTCGTGAGATTTCAATGTTAGGGTTGTTCTGAATGTTTACATTCAGAGCACGACATAGTGCATATTCACTAAACAGGATCATTTTTTTTCTGAAACACAGTGCTCTAAAACTTGCTTCCAGTGTGTGCCAGGAATTCGCAGTGTATGTATAACGTTAACTCAAATATTACTTATAGCTTTAAGAAATCATTTTTCATCATATTAACTAAAAATTCGAGTTAAGAGCAGCCTTATACGGCATTTAAACGTTGAGTACCGCATGAAGTACCCTCATATATAGAATAGCCAATGATAGAGTAACGCTCCTGACATCATCAACTCGCCCCACGGCATGATAATTTGATTATGTTTTGGTAATGTTTAACATGCAGGAAAAGGCTTTATTGTGACAAGGCTGAACTGGATCCGGTAACTTAACTGTTTTACCGGCAAGACAGCCGTTTGAGGGGAAGGAAGAAACGAAAAAGGGGTCAACAATTAACGCTATCTAATGGAGTTTAGGACTAATCAACTGAAAATAGGGATAAAACTTCATCTAGCAAAATATCACCAAACAGACAGTTACTTCGTTCAAATGTAGAGGAAGAGAAGCAACTTTCAACCGTCATACCTTGACTGGCGACTTTCTAGTTACATGATGAGCTCAAAGACTTTTCATAATCTTATGAAAACTTACAGAGAGTCTCACTTAATGCTCAATAAATATATTAATTTATTCTTTTAATGCCACATTTAATTATGTAGTAGAAGATTTATTAATATTCAAAGGAAATCATAATTTCTGAAACATCATAAAATCTATCTTTCATTAAAAGCGATGCTTAGTAAAACATTTTTTTATCGGAGGTAAATTTTCCACGACAAGACAAGTTTATCTGAATGTTAACCAAGATGAGAAACAGCATCTGGCATCACTTAATTGCATTTAGAAAGTTCTGGAAAAACTGGGAAGACCTTATTAATTTTCTATTCCTCGGGATTTCTTTGAAACTTCTCTCTTCGTGAATAGCAATAGTCAGACTAAAAGAAGAAACACTTTCTTTTTTCAATTTCATTTGTCCAATTAAAGTTTAAGAATCTTAAACTAACGTTTCTGTCGATTCTCAGTCGTAAGTAGTTGAATTCATTTAGTATTTCATTTGGTTGAAGAGTTAACTTTCCTTTCAGGGTATATTATATATTCAAGTAGCAATTTGTATTTTAAGTTCAAATTTCGAAAGTAGATATTTCTTTCTTAAAAAAATGACAGTTCTTTGCCTCAATATTTTGTGACTAGTTGGAAATGATTTGGTTAGTTAATTTAATGGGTCTTTTTAATCCCAAGTTCATTTCTCCAGTTGTTATTTGAATACCAACCTACAGGTAAATTGTGAGATTATTAGGTGATTGGTATAAAGTTTTCAAAAGCGTATTTAACAAAAAAGGAAATAATTTATCCACATCTCTCTCTCTCTCTCTCTCTCTCCCCCCCCTCTACATATACAATAAAGTTAAGTAGGTTTCGTTTCTTTCCTCCTTCCGTTATCCGCTTCAAGTTAAAACAATGGAATTAGAGATAAGGACAAAGCACAGATCGAATGTTGTGAAATTTCTATGTGCATACAACTACTACTTTTTGTTGTTCTATCAGAAAACTTTTTGGAGATAGTTTCCTAACCAAAGGCAAAACAACTTGTTTAACTTTTTTTTTAACGCGAATCATGTAGTCTCTCTTGATTAATGCAATATTTGCAATATTTTGTTAACATATTTGACCAGTTTCTATTTTCCTGAAAAGTTGATTTCTTGTACAATACTTTTCAATTACAATTATAATTTCGTACAAAACTATTTGGATGGTAGTTGCATTTTCACTGCTCGTATCTCATATCTCATAATGATTCTTAAAACATCGCTTCTGAGAAAATACGCTTCTTTCTGTTTCACCATTTTGTTTATTCCAGCGGTTTTTCAGCTTGACCTAAATATAATATTTTGACGCCTGAATAAGTGAAAATCAAATCTCGTTTTAGAAAATACATAGAACGCTTAAGGGAAAATGACGAAAATCTAGGCAAAAAAAGTTATTTATAAGCCGCGGGGAGAGAGGGGCTGTTCGGGAAGCATCCGAGAGCAACATTACAAATCTCCATAACTAAGACCAACAGTAACTGAAAAGTTACGCCCTCTCACTGCCTATTCCGTGATTTCCATGGGCAACGTAGAAGTACAAATTTTAAAATTTGTTTTTAACGGGATTTTTTAAAATCCCGTGCATGACGTAGTTTAAAAATCTTATTACACTGTTTCGCAGGTTAAATGTCATGAATGAATTTTCTAAACCTCAAACATTTTGAAAGCCACATACCTTCTAATTCAATAAAGAAAAGATTTTAAAAAAAATCAGTAAAAAATTTTAAAGCAAATTCGTAATAAAATTAGAATTTGGTGTGAGAAATGAGAAGAAGACATTTTCCTTCAAACTTGCTGTAAGACTTATTTTAAACGCAATTTCTAACGTAATTTTTACAAATTTAGTACGTTTCATTTAAATTGTGTTTTTAAACAAAAATTTAAGTACGCATATTTTTAAGCTTCGTTAAGAATATTGAGTTTTCGTGGAGTTAGAAACTACTCTTAAGAGCTGTTTTAAGTAATACAAATAGCACTTCCTTCTGTTTGAACAGCTGTGGGAGTCTATATGCCTAGGCCGATTATCAAAAGCGTCCATGGTGGAAGCCAAAAACACGAGCCCTTCCGACAAAGACAACTTCTCGAACTAAACATTTTTCACTCTTGGCAAAGTTTTAACGGCTTGCGGCAGTACTGCATTTGTGACGAAATTTAAATGACGAGAAAATCATTCTGAAATTTTCTCTTGGATTTTTAGCCTTCAATGCAGAAAACATTCGGAATAAATTACATTCCCTGTCATACTTTTTCATGCTTATGTTTTTCCCCGTTAATTTAAATGCTTTGCTTAATGTGTGCTTAGTGAATGTAGCTAAATGTGCTGTACATATTTCGTAAAATGTAAACAAGAAAGATCTTTTAAAGAATTTCCCTTTCAGTTTAATAAAATCATTCAATAAAATAGAAATACAAATCATTAATTATTTTTATTTGGATATACAATGAACTTGGAGGAAAAAAAAAGTTGCAAACTATATATTCTGTCGTAATGTCAATCAAACATGTAATTAAAAGCTAACAAAACAAAGAAAAAAAAATGCTAAAGTACTTTAGTTTCTGACATTTATATTCAGGATTTCAAATTCAGAATGTGAATTCTATTGTTAAATTGTCGATCAATAGCCAAAATGAAAGGGTCGCTGCATTTTCAATTATTCTATGAATAAAGATAGAAATGATTACATCTAAAATCAATTATTTTCATTAAATTTGTAATTTTGTTTCTTTTTTAAAGCATATGTCAACCAATCGAAGTTCTTTGGAAATAGTTTTTATGTAAGATGGTAAACTGTAACAATCTCTTTCTTTACTTTGTCATCATAACTTTCATTTATGAAATCAAAGAACGTAAAAAGATAAGATCGCAAGTTTTATTAAAAACTTATTTTTAGCTACTAGTTGATCTGTGCGAAGCAGTTGCACTTGATGAATAAAGATGATATCGAGATTGAACTATCACACACGCCCTTTTTAAAATGCAAGCGAAAGTATGCAACTTATCCGAACCTATACATTCGGATTTTTTAAAAGTATACTTTTTTTAAACAGCAAAAATACTGTTTTTTTTCCTCAAAAGGAGGAGAAATCCTAAAAATAATACCTTATTTATGAAGTTTGATGAAATATTAAGCTGAGGGTGGCTATTTTTTTAACGTACTGAATATTTAAATGACTGAGTACTTACTTCATACATTAAAAAGTAAATAAATAAAACGTACCTTCCAGGAGCTCTAAGTTAAATAAACTAAATAAACACAGGTTCTCGGACATTGCTGAATAATGTTTCAAAATTTCTTTTTCTTTTAAATATTACTTTTTTTTTGAGCAATCACGATTGCTAATTGTTTCCACTGGACCGTTTTTGATGTTTGGTTCCTTTTTCAACCCCACAGTCCTATGCAAGCGCGGCTCCTCCAGTCCTGAGCAATGTCCCCCGGAATCAACTTCTCCTGGACGGTGGCGTCCATGTCCTACCCACACGCGTGCTCATACACATACACACTCATACGCACACAAAGTCGCACACACATGCGCGCCTTTACACACATATACGCCAACAGGTCTACGCACACACACAAGCCTATACATACACATACACAACTATACACAGGTAACTGCCCAAGAGGAAGGGCAGACTTGGGAAGACAGGAGTCGTTTCTAGGAACAATAAGTTCAATTAGTAGGGTCATGTCCCAGCTCGTGATTGCGAAAAACATAATTTAAATTCAAAATTTCAGAATTCAAATTAATTAATTTATTTATTTAAAATTAATTTTTCTTTTCTTTAAAAAGTCTTTAACGTTGCTGAGGCTATTTTCTCTTTTTTACTGTCATTATATTAAGATTAGTAGTCTCTTTTTTGAATATCACGGGGCCTACGCTCCCTTAGCGTTGGAAAATAGCAAAAGTCATTTTTAAAGAGATTGCGGTGGATCGAAATACGGAATTGGCTTATCGAATCTCTAATAATAAAAAACTCTGCAAGTAGGGGAGACCGGGGATAGTTGGCGAACTTTTTAAACTTTATTTTTTTTTAAAGTTGTAAATGAAGGGTAAAATTATTCTTTTATTGTTTGGATAATCTGTATAGTATCAGCAATAAAGTCATATTTTTGTTTTGTCAGTACTATGCTTTGTCTATTTTTTTACAGATTATTTTGTGAACCATCGTGGAGTTCGCACACTTGCCCCGTCACGGCGTAAATTGGCGAGCCTTATGGGATTAGTTGGCGAATTGAGAAAAACTCATAACAGACACAGAAAATTTCACAAAAAGCCTCAATGACGCTTTAAATAAGCAAGTAAAACACCAATAAATGGAAAAAAGTGAAATTAGTATTGTAATTGCTTTTAAGTTAGGTATGTTACACCATATAAAAGGTTTAACTGATTTTAGAAGTAAATGCTGAAAAATGCAAACATTATTTGAAATGAACTATTTTATTTCCCTCCGTTCTTGTTTTTAATGTTTTTTTTTTGGTTTACATTCCTTTTTTCTTGGATTCAGAGATTTCTTAAGTTTTGGGGACGTTTTGTGATGATTTGCATTTTCCTGCTAAGATTCTTTCTTCCTAAAGGGCCTTTTTGACTGGAATATTAAAAAGTATTGCGGTAGAACTCTTTCGCTTCCATCCTTTTTTGATCTGACTCTCTCCAGCATTAGGATAAGGTCGTATATGATCTGGAGTAATGCCCAGAGACGTAAAGCGCTATCTTCAGTAAGAAGCTCTAAATCTGAATTATTTAATGAAGTAGCTACTGAATCTGCTCTAGGACCAGTACATTCAGTTTTATTACTTTCTTCCTACATGGTTGCCCTGATGGGGCAAACAGATTCACTCATAGATCCAGGAGATTGGGAGTCTGACCGATCAATGATATAACTTGGCATGAAGTCCTGAAAAATGTTTGAATTGCTGAGAAACACAACAGTTCTTTTGAAACCATTCATAATATTTATAGGGATTTCTTCTTGTGGTAAAGTAACTGTTACCACCGTTGGTACGTTGTAAATCGTCATTGGCTTTCCTGGATTATTTACCATCCAAGAATCACAGGCGGAATCAACATATCTTTTCAAAGGACATGTGCCATGTAGACACTTATGAAGAGGCAGCAACTTATGGCAACAATATGGTGGGAAAGAAAGTAGTGTTATTATTATTTTTAGTAGTGTAGTAGTTTCCTTACAAAATCAAGCCCTTCTATTGACGTGGGAGTAGTAAATGTCTAGTAAGAGATTCGGAGGTTTTTCTTTGAGCATCTAGAGTATTTAGCAAAATCCTGTAAGAAATCTGAAACATTTCAGCTGTAATCTACCCACTACACATACAGCATTACATCTTGTGCGGTTTTCCGTTGTTGTTTTTTCTCTTGTATTTTCTCTCTTCCGGAAAGAAGAGCACGTATGTTGGCATTTGTTTAAGTATGTCCTTAAGAAATGATAAGCTCAAGAATAGTGTAACTATTGTCATTTTTTCATTAAATTGATAATTTACAGAATTTAAATTTCAATTTTCAATGTCAACTCTAAAAATTTAACTTGGGACAAATATGCGAATTCGCACACTTACCCCGAAAACAATTTTCCTACTAGCCCCAACACGCCATATTGAAATCAAAATACACTGGTTTAAAAATGGTCTCATAAAATAATCTGAATAATACGTCATTTGATGCGTAAAAGCTTGGACTTTGCTATATTATTAAGTTTTGGTAAATGACTCCACTATTATAAGTTTTATAAGAAAATAACTAAGGATGAAAAAAATTACTTAACACTGCGAAAAAACAACTTTCTCTCGTGTCACACGTTTGGTTTGGCAGATTTCACTAAAAATACACTGACAGTAGCGAGGCATCTACATGATTACAAGACAGCTCTCTCAGAGCTGTCAAACCAAAAACGAGAAAATTATTTAACATTCGCACACTTATCACTTCGCATACTAGTCCCGGTCTCCCCAACTGTCCAACCACGGACTGAATGGAATTGGCAAATGTCCAGTTAAGACGAGTCTATCTGAATGAGGGGAGAAAAGTAAATGAATTTGATGTGCAAGTTCCGCTCATTTGAATGAGACTCTGCTTAATATAGAGGCTAACATGAATCTGAAAAAGCTGACATCCCTAGCAACTAATAGATTCGTCCATTCCCGCGTGAAAACCGGATGTTTGCCTTTTCATACAATCCGAGGTCAGACAGTATTTATAACACATTTCTGTCAAAAATTTCGCTTTTTATTATGACAGTTTGCAATTTCACGTCACGGACCCTTCATAAATAAGGGATCTTTGTAAATAATATAACTCATCTTCACACACATGAGCCTTGGGAGCTCATGTGTAAAGACGAGTCCATATGTACTCAGTATTTGCAATATGCAGTCATAGTCCAGTCAATAGATACATTTTACCTTGCAAAAAATGGGGTCAAAGATTTTATTTTTTAAATTTGTGCATATTGGTGCCGACATGGAAAAACCAAGTTATCCAACACGAAAGACCCCGGGATAACTTTTGGGGGCCGAAAAACCACAAAAATTTATGACTTTTTTTGTTTTTTCCAAAATATCTCCGAAATGGTTCAACTTAGAAAAAAGCTTTAAATGTAAAGTTTAAAGAACATAAAATTTCCTACAACTTTTGTATTTACAACTTTTTTGTAGCACAAATACCAAGCTTGCTATAGCTCTTTGAAAATAGGCAGTTTTTCTCCACTCCGAAAAAAAAAGCTTTCATACTGAAAGCAAGGCGTCATAATTATTAGAACTTGAATAGAAACTGTAGTTTCAGAGAGTTTATCGACAGTTAGAGTAGTTTGAGTTTCTTGCTCCCCCCCTCCCCCCCCCCCCCGCTGGACACAGTAGCAGTTCTGGCTGACAGATTAGTTCCCACTAGGCTCCAAAAACAAACGATGTATTATGAAACTGAAATACATATATACGCATTCATTTAAAGCACATACGACGATGCGATAATAATTTTTAAAAAAAACCTTCCCCACTGCTCACAAACTAACTTTTCTGATCTGACAGAGGTAGTCTTCATCAGACTCCAATAATAGATGATATATTGTTGTTTGTAACTGGATTACACAATATATACATTCATTTGAGGGATATAATTCGTACATTCTAGTCTAATTATTGCAGACAAAGATGGGATTTTTAAATATTAATGTGAAGGAATGAATATTAGGCAGCTAATAAGCAAACAATCAACACAGTCATGCAACCTATGCTCTGATACAATAATAATAATAAACCCTCCCCCACCGCTCACGAACTAATATTTCTAGTCTGACAGAGGTAATCTTCAGTCAGACTCCAATAACATATGATTTATATTGCAGTTTGTAATTGAATTACATATACTTCTCATTCATTTAAAGCACATAATTCGTACCATCTATTCTATTACAAGCGAAAATGCAACATTCGAATATAAATATGAATGAATAAATATTAGGGTGATAATAAGCAAACAATAGACATAATAATGAATAAATAAAGGTATAATAGTAATACGTAATGAACACTTTGAAAAAATTCTGCAGAAACTGACTTTTTGAGACATGAAAAACCCAAAAGAATTACCTTACAAAATGAAAATCCAACTGTAGAAGATTAATACATACATCTAAATTACAGAGAGATTCATTCGACCTTAAAGCAAATAGAGAAATGACAACAAAATGCGTTGTTTATCTTCTTCGAAGCCGTTTTGAAGGTCCAGGTTCTTCCGGTTCAGAATCTGTAGGGGGTAGAAAGAAGCTATGGTCCTTTAATTGTTCATCTCCTTGTTGCGGTAATTCCAAAAGCTCCTGGAACAAATCATCTTCTTCGGCAGTCTCATCCAAAGATGAAATTTCTGCAACATTTTCACAATTTGTGCCACTGCAGTGTTTGCACGTGCTGGAGCATTTTAAACCTGCCTTGTGACAAGAACAGGCTCCAGTACAATTTTTCTTGCAGGTACAAGGTACAATCTTCAAAAGATTCTGAGTAACTGAATCTCTTTTCGTGTCAACATGCATTAGACCTTGCGTCTTGCGTTCCCAACCCCATTTCTCTGGATCAATTATGTTGCCCAACCAACTTTGAATTTGGTGGTAGAACCGATATGAGTGATAACGTCCAGCAGGCAGCCCTGCAAGATTTATCTTAGCCCTGTATACTAGTTTTATAAAAAGATTAAATTGCAAAGTATCCAAAGATAGGTTCAAATACTTTACGTCACCTGTGTATAATATTTGCAAAATGTTTTCTCCAGCTGCAGCTAAGGAAGGCATCATGATGACAGATTGGGTCCATAAATACTTCAACAGCTTCCTTAATTTCATGATTTTTTATTTATTTATTTATTTTTGACTATTTTGTACAACTTAATTTTGCCTTGGCCAAAGATTGCCGAAGTCGTATCACACCCACTAAACGCATGGATGAAAAGAATATTGCTGGAGTCAAACTTAAAAGATTTAGTGGGGAAAAAAACAAATCACAAGCATTCCCTCTTCCAGGTTTTAAAAAGAACAAGTTGCTGGAAGGCTGTCCTAAAGCTGTCATCAATTTTCTCGCCTACTATAACAACCTTTTCAGTTTCTTTTGCCTTTGAAAGAGCAGAAAGTAAGTCGACATCATCTTGAGTCTGCCTGACTTCAATGCCACACTCTTCGAAATATGTCTCAAGAAGTAGACTAAGACAATTATTTTTGTTACAATTTGCCAGAAACCTTTCTTGTGGAATTTAGTTAACATGTTAGGTTCAACCATTACTTCAAGGGAAGAGATTGATTGCTCATTGATATAGCATTTGTGACAGGCAGTGTGAATTGTCACTTCTTTTAAGAACTTCAAAAAACGCTGATGTTTTTCATTTTGCCGTTTTGCGCTGCATCTTTGAAGATTTTCTGTTCCCTTCTCCTTCACAATCTTTATTTCGCATTCATGCAAACTGATTTCGCAAATAATAATGATAATAATAAAAAACACCTTGGTCAGGCGTAATCATTTCTAGGAAAAAAAATGTAATTCAGAACATACAAATTGATAAAACATACTCTCGCTCAAACCCTGAAGTGACCAACATGAGTAGCTATTGAGTCGATTCATCTCATTTGGAGAAAAAAAAGGGGGGGGGGGTGGAATGGGGGTGTTTTGTTTAACTTAAAGGGAACGGAGGCATTTACCCTCAGCTGTGAAAGACAAATGATTTCCAAGGTCAGACTGCCGGCTTTTCTCCTTTTTTCCTCCGTTATCCGATGCGCTTTCACGCACTTCGCTGAAGGGGTTCAGAAAAAGTGTGACTTTCAAGAGGCTGTAACTCGCTTGCTTTTCATGCTACAAAAATGTTGTAATGACAAAAGTTGAAGGAAATTTAATCCTCTTTATCATTTGCATTGGAAGTTTTTTTGTAATTGTAACCATTTTTGAGATATTTTGAAAATACTACAAAAAGTCACAAATTTTTGGGGTTTTTCGGCCCCCAAAAGTTCTTCCGAGGTCTTTCGTGTTGCATAACTTGGTTTTTTCATATTGGCACTAGTGTACACAAATTTAAAAAATAAAATCTTTGACCCCATTTTTTGTAAGGCAAGCCCGTTTTTTTCTACCTATTGACTAGACTATCAGTGC